>NC_084500.1:13035349-13339099 GCF_030035675.1 Rhineura floridana | reverse complement strand
GGAGGGGGGGGGGGAATCCAACTGGGAAGGATTCGTTTTGGTTCTGGGAACTTTGGTTCCAGACACAATCTGAGACAGAGCAATGCTCCATCTAGCACAGCCTTGTCTACACTAACTGGCAGCAGCTCTGTGGGAGACTGCAGCTGGGACCTTTCACCTGCAAAGCTTTACCAATGAGCTACGGCCCCTTTTGGAATAGAGGAAGCTGCCTTATACCGAGTCAGACCATTGGTCCATCTGACTCAGTATTGTCTACACTGACTGGCAGCAGCTCTCCAAGGTTTCAGGCAGAGATCTCTCCAAGCCCTACCTGGAGATTGAACCTGGGATCTTCTGCAGGCAAAGCATGCCCTGTCACTGCGCTACGGCCCTTCCTTACTGAGGTTTGTGCAAGAAAGTGGCTTTACACTAATGCTGCGAGCTTCATAGGTTTTCCAGGTTGTCTCCGAACTAGTGTGGTCTACCCGAAATGTTTTATTGGCCCTCCCATCCACATCATTACCATGGAGCTGTACGAAAGCTACCCAAGCTAGAATGTCCTCTTCTACACAAGGCTATCTAACAGGGAGGCCCAGCTACCCTCCATGATGGGAGAACCCTCAGCTTTTTCAAAACCTCAGTCTAGCCCTCAGTGTTGCTGGATGTCCTCAGGTGGGTCACTCTCTCTTAGACTTACCTACCGCACAGGGCTGTTGTGAAGATAAAATGGGGCAGAGGAGGAGCAATCATTATTTGCAGATCAAGATTTAAACGATTTTCAGGCCTCTCACAAATATTCTTGCAGTGAATGCAAAACTCAATATACAACTATCAATGCCAACTTTAAAGAGAGAAAGGAAGAAGTTGCCATAACCAAAGGATTACCTCATCCGGATTCTCACTGGTTATGCGGGCAGCAATCACATGACCTCGTGGACAAGGCACATGGGCAGAATTCTCGAAGTTGATAGGGCTGTCTCCCCAGGGAGAGACCCCGTACATGACCCGGATATCCTTGATCCTGTGGAGGGGAATTCCCATGGCAATCTAAACAGAAGAGAAGGAATGATTGTGCACCACTAATCAGATGCTGAGGCCCGCTTTCTGATGAGCATAAGGAGGAACGTGCCACTGAACCACAGACAGCTGACTTATACCGAGTCAGACCGTTGGTCCATCCGGCTCAGTAGAGTCCAGACTTCTCTCCAAGAGCTGCCCGTGGTTCAAGTGGCAGAGCACCCACTTCGTATGCAGAACCCAGGTTCAATTCCTGGCATCTCCACGTTGGGTTGGGAAAAGCCCGAAACCCTGAAGAGCCAGTGCCAGACTGTGTAGACCAGTCTTTGCCAACCTGGTGCCCTCCAGATGTCTTGGACTCCAGCTCCCATCAGCCCTACTGCACAACTGATGGGAGCCATAGCCCAAAACATAGGGAGGGCACCAGATTGGCGAAGGCTGATACATACAATGCCAAGCCAGTTGGATCAGCGGGCTGACTCAGTATGCGGCAGCTTCTTATGTCCCAAATAAGGACATAAGCCAGGAAGCCAGTAGCATACCAACACATGGTGCTACCCTGCGCAGCAGGCGTGGGGAACCTTTGGCTCTTCAGATGTGGCTGGACTACAACTCCCAGCAGCCACGGCCAATGGCTAGGGAGCTGTTGTTCAGCAACATCTGGAGAGCCAAAGGCTCTCCGTACTTGCTATACAGAAACAGCTCATTGGCTCCTCCAGCCCAGCGTTGACTGCTTTGATGGGCAGTGGCTCTCCAACATCTCTAGCAAGGAGTTGAAAACCTCATCAGTAAATATGTACAGAAAAGTGGCGTGCCTTCGACTGGACCCCGGGCATAAGAGTAAAGGACGGTGCCCAATACCGATCCAAATCGTTGTTCCATCAAGTCCAGTGCTGTCAACTCCAACTGGCAGCAGCTCCCCAGCGTTTCAGGCAAGGGGTATTCCCAGTAGTACCTGGGGACTGAACCTGGGACCTTCTGGGTATGAAGCAGATGTGCTGCCACGGAGCCACAGCCCTGAGCCAGAGGACCATCTGTGTTCAAGCCACAGCCCACCCCATAAATCCAGCACTTCTCCCACTCCCCAGACATTCAGCCTGAAGTTACACCACTGGGTCAACTGGCCCTTATGTCCCATTACACACCCGTGGGATGCTATAGTTAACAGAAACTTGGGATGAGGATATGCGGGTTCAAATCCCTGACCAACCCACCTCACAGGGGTGCTGTTGTGGTTAAAGTGGGACCAAATCAAAGATGTGGGAAAATGTGGAGTCTAACAAAAAATTGTTAGACTCCAGCTCCCGTCAGCCCCAGGCAGCATGGTCAATGATCAGGGATGATGGGAGTTAGAGTCCAGCAACATCTGGAGGGCCAACAGATCCCAGCCCTGGAATATGCCTACCAAGACAAATATGCTTAAATTCAAGGCTGCCATTATACTGTGCGTCCTCCAAAGGAAAAACACACACTCTCTTCTTCTTTTTTTAAGACACCCAGGACAGTATCAAACATTAGCCATCCTCAGAGCAGATTAGGAAGCACAAGTACCGTTAATTTAAATGGGTCTACAGTGAGTTGAACTGTGCTAGATCCAACCCACACATTTGAGAACTCCCCCACTCATGTGGAAACACACTCTGAGATTGCCAAAGAGCCAGGGAGCAGCCCTTTTAAGCCACACTGTGCAACACTTTGCAAACCAAATCTCTCCATTTCCCCCTCCTTTTATCAGCACTTCGATCTTGTATCAGGTGCAACCAGGTGCGTGACTCACTTCTTACAACACTGGGCATTGACTCAGAGGAGCAGTTCCCTCCTTCCCAAGAGACTCCTGCAGAACCGGTTCTTTCAGGCCACAGTTTCAGAGACGGGACCCATGCTTGGCTATCTATTGCATCCTTCAGCAAGGCTGAGAGACTGGAGTCCCATCTGCACTATACATTTGCCATGGCTTGCCCAAAGAAGCCTGGGAACTATAGTTTGCCAAGGGTGCTGACAGGCGACTTCCTATTCCCCTCACAGAGCTACCATTCCCAGAGTGGTTTCACAATCAATCCCTCTTCCCAGGGAAGTCTGGGAATTGTAGCTCTGGGAAGGGAAGAGGGGGGGTCTCCCAACAACTCTCAGTATCCTTCACAAACTACACTTCCCAAGATGCTCTGGGGGGCAGCCTTGACTATTTACAGTAGTACAATACTGCTATAAATGTATTGTGCAAATGGGGCCTTAGCGTTTGCCGTCAGGGGACAGTCGTTTCCATCTGCCTTGCCCTACCCTCCTGCCCAGAGAGCCTTTGCTTCCAGACAAACTCAGAGGGGACTTTCTGGCTTTTGGGGTTGAGGCATAGAAGACTGGGTGGGAACCTGTTGGGTGTTAATGTCATCAGCTCTGGGACTACTTTTGGACATGAAGTTGTTGGGTATTTTAAAATGACCTATTGGTGAGCTCTTCCGGCTGAGGCATAGAAAACTGGAGATGGGGCAGGTTGCTAGGTACAAATGTCATCAGCTTTGAGGCTGCTTTTGGAAAGCAAGTCAGCTTTAGGACCCACCCTATTCTTTGGGTTGTAAATTGTTTTAACTGATTTTAATATTGTGATTTTTACATTGTTGTAACCCTCCTGGGATCTCATGCTGAAGGGTGAGTAAGAAATACTTTTTTTATTATTAGTAGTAGTAGTATTAACAACAACAATAAAAATAATAGCAATAATAATAATTGATAAGCTTTAAGCTCATTGATTTTAGCTGCATATGAAATGAACTGTCCATTCTTGATTTTTAATGTCTTCATCATCATCATCATCATCAGTTTATTTCTATACCTCTTTTTGGTCAAGGTTTTCTTTTATTTCATTTATTCAATTTAACCAATACAGAGTCTATTACAGGAGTACCAAAATTTCACAAGAGAAAAAAGTCTTAATTTTATAATATAATTTACTATTACAAAAATGTGAATAAATAGAAAGACAGATAGAATAAATGCTTACTTAATAATAAACAGAGTAGATAGTTCAAATGCTGTCTGACTCCTTCTTCTTCTTCATTAAAACTCACTCTATCCAAGATGGCAAACAGTGTAAACACACGTGGGCTCCCCTGCCCTACAATCCCCAATTCTCTCTTTCCATAAACGCAATACCACTCACTAAAGGCTTCTCTGAATCCCTCTCCTTCTTTAAGTGTGGCTGTTAATCTAGCAACATTTAACTGCTCCCGTATCTTCCTTAAAAGATCTGTTTTACTGGGTTTCTGATTATTTCCATGACCTTGCATAAAACATTCTAGCCAAAGTTATGATATATAATACTAGATTTTGCCGATTTTTTTTTTAGTGTTATGTTGTCATGATATTATACTTTTTATATTATATGCCATTGTTGTACTACTGTATTTAGACCAGGAGTTCCCAAACAGTGATCCGTGGACCACCAGAGGTCCGCGAGCATCATTCACGCAGTTTGTGCTGTGTCTAGATTTGTGGCTGAAGACAGGAGAAATCACATCCATCACATTAAATATTTATATTGATTTTTAATTGTATCGTTGCTTCCTTTATGGCTTAATATTGTATTTCACTATATTACAATTTGAATTATACGGGATCAGAGCTGTAATATAAGAAAATACAACGTAAGGAAGAAGCAATAAAAATAATTAAAAATCATGCAGCCCCTAGCACAGCGCATTACAATGGCTACAACATGCAGAAAAATAATTAAGCAGTCCACCAAGACCCTCAGCAATTTTCAAATGGTCTGCTGGGGGGGGGGGGGGAGAGGGATTTGGAACCACTGATTTAGACTGCTTATTTTTTATAGCTAGGGCCTTCTCAGTGGTGGCACTTGAACTGTGGAATAGTCTTCCCGACAAGGTGCGCTTGGCGCCGACATTGTTATCTTTTCGGCGCCAAGTTAAAACCTTCCTCTATTCTCAGGCATTTTAGTTTTTAGTCTCTAAATGTGTTTAAATTGATTTTAGATTTATGGATCCCATTTACATGTTTTTATATTGAACTATTGGATTTTATTGTATTTTATATTTTTCTGTTGTACACCGCCCAGAGAGCTATGCTAGTCGGGCGGTATAGAAATTTAATAAATAAATAAATAAATGAATGAATGAATGAATGAATGAATGAATGAATGAATGAATGTGAACTGCTTTGACCACAGATGTATCAGTGCAAAATGTGGCATATTGATGAACTGACTGTGACTCTGACAATGGCTCCCAACTCACCTGAAGCTGAGCTGAAGGTAAGTTGACATCAGCCACCATCTCCGTGCAAGGATGTTCCACCTGTAGCCGAGGGTTGAGCTCCAAGAAGTAGAAGCTGCCATCCTGGCTGTAAAGGTACTCCACCGTACCGGCGCTCACATAGCCCACCATCTTGGCAAGTTTCACCGCACACTTAAAAGAGAGAGAGGATCAAATAAAAAAACTGAGCCTCAGAATCTGTTTGCAGCAATGACAACAGGACAATATAAAGCTGCCCAGCTGTTAAGATCAGCTGCACCAGCACATCCATCTGTGCAATATCTGTGCAAAGTTTGAGAGCCAGAGAGATTTATTTAAGTTTAAGGGACATTGGTTTTCAGGATTCACAAAAAGTTGGAAGGGACCTTGGAGAAGTGTGGGGGGTGCAAGCTCCAGAGGGCAGTTCCCTAACCAATCAGCCACAGCAGCAGCAGACAACTGGGATGTAAGCCAAGCTAATGTGGAATATAAGAATCTGCCTTATACAGAGTCAGCCCATTCGTACATCTAGCCTAATACTGTCAACACTGACTGGCAGCAGCCCTCCAGATTTCAGACAGATTTGGTCGGACCCAGCAGCCAGGCTCTCCTTAAATGTCATTCTGATCTTACAACAGCTCTTTTACCATTACACGGAGATCTCTTGCCAGAAAAAGCCAGGCACCTCCAAAGCGCACCCACCTGTTCCATGTGTTCAAAGACAGCCAAAGTGGCAATGGATGCAGGCGCCTCCTCAATGATCTTCTGGTGGCGGCGCTGGACCGAGCAGTCGCGGCCAAAGAGTGAGATGGCGTTGCCGTATTGGTCTGCGAGGATCTGCACTTCCAGGTGGCGGGACTGTTTGGCAAGGCGCATCACAAAGATGGGGGAGCCTGGTACCTCAGCTTGCACCTAGGAATCAAACACACAATGCCAGATGCAAACCAAAACAGGTCTGTCTTAGGACGCAGGGGTCATGTTTATTATTGGGTTGGCGAGGGCCACCAAGCAAAGGATTTTTCTTTAAATATATTATTAGGATTAAGAATATAAATAAATCCATTATATCCATTATATATCCAACTTAAATCCATTATATCTTTAAGCAGCTTTTAGCAACCTGGTGCCCTCCAGATACTTTGGACTACAACTCCCATCAGCCCCAGCCAACAGCACAATGTTTTGGCCTACGGCTCCCATCAGCGCGGCTAGGACATGTCTTGCTTACAACTAGACAGATTTATCTTAATACCTTATAATGTCTTGAACTAAAGTAACCAAACATTGTAATGTCATTACAGTGGTTTGGTGGTAGCCAATATTTCTTACAGTATTCAATAATCCAGTTACAGGACAATCCTAACCATGCCTACTCAGAAGCTTACTCCCAGGTAAGCGGGGTTAGGATTGCAGCTTTAGTCTCAAAAATATCCTGTTTTTGTTGTTTCAGTCCAGGGGCAGACAATGTGGTGCCTGTCAGATGTTTTGGACTGCAGCTCCCATTAGTCCCAGGAGATTTTCTCAGTCCTTTCTGAAGATGCCAGGGACTGAACCTGGGACTGTCTGCATGCACAACAGATGCTCTCCCAATGAGCTACTATGGTCCTTCTCCCAAATAAAATAAAAATTCCAGTACTGAGGAGAACAGGGCCTTTAGCAATCTGCACAGCTCCCTCAGACCTCCCCGCAACGAGCAGGAAGCAGAATAAAATTCTGTTAAACTATGGAATTTGCTCCCACAAGATGCAGTAATGGCCACCAGCTTGGATGGCTTTAAAAGAAGATTAGACAAATTCATGGAAGACAGGGCTATCAATGGCTACTAGCCGTGATGGCTGTGCTGTGCCACCCTAGTCAGAGGCAGCATGCTTCTGAAAACCAGTTGCTGGAAGCCTCAGGAGGGGAGAGTGTCCTTGCACTCGGGTCCTGCTTGCGGGCTTCCCCCAGGCACCTGGTTGGCCACTGTGAGAACAGGATGCTGGACTAGATGGGCCACTGGCCTGATCCAGCAGGCTCTTCTTATGTTCTTATGTTCTTAAAATTATTCAAAAACAAGTGAAAAATCCAATAATAAAGAAACCACGCTTGGAAGAAAGCATTCTTTCTCTACATGTTGGAACTCCCTGCCTACTGACAGGCACCTTCACTGTATTCTTTTCGGAGCCTGCTTAAAATATATCTATTTAGGCAAGCCTGCCCAGTCACGTAGATTATGATGTGTTTTAATCTCTTTTTAATCTCTCAATTGCTGATTTCAATTGTCTTTAAAAAAGAGTAATTAAAACATTTAAAACTGTTTTTTATTGAGAATGTTAGTGTTTCTTGTAAACCGCTTAGTGGTCTTCTTACAACTAAGCGATACATACATTTTGTTAAACAAACAAGGAGAAGAAAACAGAATACGCAAATATCTGCATCCTTTACACAGGTCACAGCATTCGGCTGTTTTCTTTGCAGAGTAAAGCAGCTATCGCTTTGTCAGAGCACAGAGACAGAAGGAGCGGAAGGCAGCATACCTGCCTGAAGAGATTGGGGAAGTCGTCGGCATTGTTCACTTTCCGGATTCCTTTCCCTCCCCCTCCTTCAGATGCTTTGATCATGACAGGGTAGCCAACTTCTTCAGCTGCCTGAGCAAAAGGAGAAAAAGAGCAAAACGCACAAAATTGAGAGGCCTGTGCAAATCTGGCAGACGACTCAGCGCTTTGCACGGCAGGAAGTACTTTGTGAGCCAAGCCATATTAAAGGTTTAAATCGGGGGCAGCCAACATTGGGTCCTTCAGATGTTGTTGGATCCCAGCTCCCATCAGTCCCAGCAATCATGGACAATGGATGATGGGAGATGTAGTCCAGCAATAGCTGGAGGGTGCCATGATGACTGCTCCTGCTTCAAAAGGCAGGCAAGGGTAGCATTTATGGACTCCAACTCTCATCAGCCCTAGCTAGCATGGCCAATGCTCCAGAACAATGGGAGCTGTAGTCCAAAACATCTGTAGGACATTAGGTTGCAGGAAGGCTGATTCCACCAGCAGCAAAACAGATGCCTCCAGGAAGTCCAAAAGCAAGGCAAGGCTGGTGGCAGTTATATACCATTGTTCTCCCCAGCAGCTGATATTGACAGGTAGACTGCCTCCCAAGTTGAAGGCTCCATTTAGTCTAACAGCTAATCACTATTGACAGAGCGTGCCTGCTCCATGAACGCAGATGATCCCATTTTATAAGCTATCAAGGCCAGTAGCCACCACTACAAATTGTGACAGCAAATGCCATAAATCCCACAAATCTAGTTAATGTGCATATGAAAGTCCCAGCAAATGCTAACATATACTGCTTTTTGGCCAAGGGATTCCAACTAAGGTCATGCCAAAATCTGTATCAACTGTGGGACAGGAAGACAAACGTAACACATAGCACAGATAGGTAAGAGGAAGAGAAATATATTTTTCTCCTCAAAATTGCTTCACCCTTACCATTTTTCTCCCCAGCAAGGGTGATTTCTGGCCACAGAACTCCAGTAAGAGAAAAACAATGGCAGGGAGTAGGTGGGGAAGAGAGTCATGTCTGGGAGAAAGTTGCAAGCAGGAAAAATCCTCTCTATCCTCCACCCAGACAAGCATGATCAGAGTTCAAGGACACATTTGTCAGGCAAAAACACTCCAGGAGGGTGCGAAGCAAAGCCAGTGAGGGATGTGTTCTGTGGAGGGTTCCAAGGGCCAGATAGAGAGGTTTGGAGGGCCTCCTTTGGCCCCCGGGCCTAAGGTTTGCCCACCCTGGTCTAAGGCATATGCATAAAAACTTGACAGGCTGTAATCGGCTGAAGGTCCAACAACTGAACACTGTCACCTACCCGCAGGCCATCATCCACGTCTTTCACACAGCCTTTCTCATACAACTCCTGAGGAACGTTCAAGGTGCGCTTCTGAAAGTCAGTCTCTTGCCAGTCAACTTGGAGGCCTGAAATACAAAACAATATTTGAATTGCCTCGGGAAGAAAACACCTCAGACCCACCCAGACAGCTTCCTACCTAAAGAGCCCTATGCACCTGTTTTTATTTTGCTAAAAGAACACTACAGAAATGAATATAGAAAGTGGGGGATTCTTCCACAGGCTGATGATGTTAGGTCATCATGCAGCCAATCAGTTCTGGCTATGTGATAACATAGCAAAGCCAAACCAGAGTAAGGGCAATTTTCCATCTCTATCTAAATGGGTGAATAATTTCACCCCATTTCACATGTCTTGATGAGCTACTGCCAAAATGAGAGCAGGCCCATTTTGCTGGAAGTGGGGGGGAGGGGGGGCTTTCTCAAAATGCTGCCTGCCCATTTCAACGCAGTCCTAATTTATTGCAAAGCCTGCATTCCGGATTTTAAACATTCAACACTAGTATAGATGCATGTGTAGAATTCTGAATTTAATCACTGGGCTCTAGACTTTGTCACCCACACTGTGAGACCAAGAACTGAAATTTGGGCCATATCTGCACCAAAACTCCCAGAGTGGTTTAACAATCATTCCTTTTTCCCAAGGAATTCTGGGGACTGTAGTTCTGTGAGGGAAATAAGGGAATCTCCTAACAACTCTCAGGCCCATGACAAATTATAGCTCCCAAAATGCTTTGGGGGAAGTCACAACTGTTAAACTAATATCGTAGTGCTTTAAATGCATGCCATGGATGTAACCTTAGATAAGGATTGCAAAAAAGATGTCTATGGGTAATCTAGAGACCTCACACAGTTCTTACCGCAGCCGCTCCAAGGAAGGGTGGGGATGCCCGCAGTCTGAGCCACGATCGACGAGGCAATTTTATCTCCTAGCGCCCACATAGCTTGGCTTGGGGGACCTGGAGAAAAAAAACAGAGGGGGAAAAAGGCCCACAGGAAAGAGTATATCAAAACCAAGCAAAACAAACTGCAAAGGCATTGAAGGCTGACTTGCAGCTGTCGCAAACAGTTACTTTAGCCTCAAAAGCTTCCAATTTCACCAAATGGGAGCACATATGTAAGGACTTCTAGCAACTGATGATGATGATGTTTTTTCACCTGCCCTTCACCCTAAGGTCTCAGGGCAGGTTACAACTATTTAAAATTAAATATTAAAAACAGTTTTAAAAAACAAATTGCAATCCCAGGAATAGTAGCTCTTAGGTGTCAAAGGCTAAGCTAAAAAGATGCGTCTTCAGGGAGCTGGTCCACATGCAACACTAAGCCAAGCCATGGCTTAGCAGAAGGACAACAGCTGCTAGAGACAGAGTCTCTCCAGTCCCCTTCCTGCTGCTGCACCACCGCAAGCTAAGCCACGGTCTGGCTTAGGGCAGGGGTGAGGAACCTCTTCTGGAGGCTGCGTGCCGGGGTGGACGGGGCCAGAGGCAAAAGTGGGCAGAGCAATTAATGTAAATGTTACCTCTGTACAGTAGGCAACGTACGTCATGACGTTTCAGAGCTTATAGGGTGATTTTAGGATCATGACGCTGGTGAGGATTCAGAGCAGGGGTGGAGGAACTTTCTCAGCCTGAAGGCTGCATTCCCTTCTGGACAACCTTCCAGGGGCCACATGCCAGGGGTGGGCAGGGCCAGAGGTAAAAGTGGGCAGAGCAACTAATGTAAATTTTATCTTTGTACAGTAACTACTTTCTACCCGCACTCACACACCCTTCTCTTTATCCTCCATCCAGACAAGCAAGAGGCATCATCAGGGTTTCCCAGTCAGGAAAAACACTCCGGATGAGCAAGGCTTAACACAGAGGCCTGGAGAGCTGCATTCACCCCCCAGGTCCGAGGTTCCCCATCGCTGGCCTGTCTGAAACAGGAGCTTGTGGCTTGTCTCTTCCAGACAGACCACAATGCTTTGACACCTCTAGACAAGCCAAGTCTGATGCTAGATCAAACCCAAAGAGAAGCCTTGGTTACAGACAAGAGTGCTGGGCCAGGTTGATCCTTGGTTTAATCTAGCATAAGCCGTGATTACTGGTGTCTAATTTCTCTGTTTTATTACTGAAGGTCTTTTCATTGTACTTCATGTAAAGGTAATCTTGGGAACTGTAGGTTTAAGGTTTCTTTTAAAAATAAAAACATCCAAGCTTTAAAAGGAGGCCTCATAGAGATGTTCCCTATAATTCCTATAGAAGTTTTGACTCTCCATTCCCCCAAAAAACCCTTTTTAGACTCTCTTACCCATGAAGGCAATTCCATTTTTGTGGAGAAGCTCTGGTAGTTTGGGATTCTCCGAGGCATGGCCCCATCCGGCCCATACTGCCTAAAGAGGAAATAAAAACAAGTTAGAGTTTCTTCACATCAAGGGTGGCCAACCTTTTCTGGGCAGAGCGCCGTATTCACCATGGTCAACCCTCCAGAGACTACATGTCAAAAAACATGGGGCATGGCAAGAACTACAGTTCTCAAGACTACCTTTCAAACAGCTTCTTCATCAGGTAGTCTACTGTTTTTTCAACATTTTATCTATCATGCATTATTAAATTCAATCAAGAAGAGACAGGTTTTGCTCTTAGCATCTTGGACAGCTCCTTGAAAGTTCAGACTAAAACCCAGAGCGGATTCACTGCCCCACTGGCATTGGAGACACCAAGTCTCCACTGCTTGCAAAGCGGCAAACGCATGTTTTCCCACTCCATGCACACAGTGCAAAGCGCTTCGAGCCAATTCCAGCTCTGGGGCGCATGCATTATGCATGTGTCACTGGTATAAATGGTTCCATGCTGTGCACGTATGCATTAAGAGGCTACAAGTGGAATCTGCAATAAGATGCTGCAAGTGTGGGGTGCTTCTGCTCAGGACTCTAATCAGCCAGCCCCCTTCCAGGATGCTCCATTCCACCACCATCACCCCAGGTTCTATTTTCACTCCTCCAGTCAGCATTCCACAGCCTCTGAGCCATAGGGGGATTTTCTTCCTAAATATTTTTTGGTACTTCTGCAAACCTTGGGATTTCCACCAACACCATCCCCTCAAGCCTACTGATGATCCTCCACGTGTGGATCTTTACACAACACCATCCCTGCTCAAGACAGCGTTGAGTTTGCTATTAATATTTAGGTTTAGGATTAGGCTCCTTCTGCTTCCAATCTTCCCTTAAGTCTTTCTCTGTGCCCTGCCAGACTTTAGGATCTGAGCAACTCAGCCAATGGCAGCCCAAGACCCCTGTGTCTCCCAACAGCTCTCTGTGACATCAGAGAAGCTCAGCCAATCACTGCCACAAAACAAGCCCACCATACTACAGATTAGTGGATCCCAAACTCCCCCCTCCCCGGGACTCCTTTAAAATTGCTAGAAGTCTTAGAGGACCATAATAAATTTTTCTGCCCGTTGTAGCATTTGCATCGCACGGTGCTAGATGCTGCATGGTTTCTCATTCCATTCTTACTGCTTCTTTCATTTCTTATGTTGTATTCTATTGTATTACCATTTGCATTCCATAGAATTCAAACTGCAATACCATAAAATACAAGATGAAAGAAAAGAAGCAATTAAAATACAATTAAAAATCAGTATGATTTAATGCAGACATGTTGTGGACCACCTGAATGATCCTCGCGAACCACTGATGGTCCCATGGACCAGAGGTTAGGAAGCCCTGCTCTAGATGTACCCTTCTTCTAATTTCCAGATGTCCACGTTCCTCACCTGCACAGGAATCCGCTTTGCAATATCCAGAATCAGCTCCACATTTGCATAGTTGTTGTTATTCGGGCCTCCAGGGACAGGGACGTAATGATCGGCCATCTTAATGTACTCTGCAAACACAAGAAAAGGAATAAGAGATTTAGACTGCCATTGCCAGATACCAGAAGATAAAAGCTTCAAATGCCCCTTTAAAAAAACAAAACACTCATGTAACACCCTTTTGTAGCATAGAGTCCATGGTTCCCAAACTTTTTCCCCCTCAATAGACCACTTGAAAACTGCTGAGTGCCTTGGCAGACCACTTAATGATTTTTCTGCCTGTTGTAACTCCGCAGAATTCAAATTGTGATACAATAAAATGCAATATAAGGAATAAATTAAGCAATTAAAATACAATTAGAAATCAGTGTGAATATTCAATGTGATGGATGCGTCATCTCCCATCTTCAGCCACAAATTCACAGACATGCTGCAACTGAATGAAGCTCGCAGACCACAGTTTGGAACCCCTGGCATAGCTCAAATCCTGAGATTTTAAGAACAGACTGAAATTGCTCCAGAAAATTTGGGGCACAGCGATTAGGAGCTAAGTGACTGCAGCTGTTCCCATCAGAAATGTAATTATAAATGTTTTAGGTGTCTCTCATAAACACCTGGAAGCTTTTCATTATCGAACATTTTCCTAATTTGATAAGTGCCTCTGTAAGACCTGTGCAGGCAAAAAAAGGATTACCTGCAACACTCATGACATGTGATTGACAGGTCGGCAACCCCACCCAGCTGTCAAACTTGGCCCACAAGGGGTGAGGGAGATAACAATCTGGCCCACTGGCGAGATCCAATTCCCCACTCATTATGCGGCCCAAGCTTTATTCACACACACGGCAATCCCCATTAATACACACCACCCACGGGTCATAATTCCTTCTTCCTATCCGAAAAGGGCAGCAAGCTGTTAGTCATTTCATTTATTATTGCTGCAGATCGTTATTTAATTCATTGTCATAGGAAGGGCCATAAGCTCAGTGGCAGAGCACCTGCCCTGCACGGAAAAGGTCCCAGGTTCAATCCTTGGCATCTCTGGGAATTCCTGGAGAGATTCCCTGCCTAAAACTGCAATTTAAGACAGCAAAAGAGACAGCTGGAATAGGAAAATAGGCTGAGTCTGCCTATACTTGGAACATACTTGGAACAGGAGAATAGGTCAAGTTTGCTTGTTTTCCTCTTCCCTCCTCATCCCTTTTTCCTTTTGTGCCATGCATTGTAGTTTATAAACCTGAGAGTAGGAACTATGTTACTTTTTTTTTTACTGATTTATAAGTCACTATGGGAACTTTTCCAGCTGAAGATTAGGGTATAAATGAATGAATAAAACCCTGGAGGACCACTGTCCTCCTTAAACTCAACTGGCAGTAAATAATGAAGAGCACAGGAAAGAAGCTGCCCATCTAGCACATAATGGGCAGCTTCCTCCCTCTGCTGCTGTTCATTATTTACTGCCAGCTGGATTTGAGGAGGAGCGCTAGTGGTTCCCCCCCCCAACCCCATCGTTGTCATTCCACTTAGCACTGAAGTCCAGTTCCTCTCCTCTCAAGAGCACAAACACTTCCCCAAAGTATACAGAAGGCCTAAAAACTTCCGAGTGGAAGGTTGCAAAGCTGGAGGATGGAAACGCAAAAAGAAACCAAGGCTGCCAAGGAAAAACTGAGCTACTCCCAAAAGCTGATAGGGGACTTTTCATAGGTGAAGGAGCAGCAAGGCCAAAGGATTGCCTGACAAATGGGCTTGTGTTCCAAGAGGGGAAGGCATTAGATTTCTTTAAAATTATGCTGCCACCTAACTTGAACAGCAAAAGTTACTTAACATTTTCCAGCCCGTGCAGAAATAAAAGGGTTGTTTTATTTAAAAGCATTTATATACCACTTAATCTTTTTTTAAAACCCTCTAAGTGGTACACTGTCTAAACAAACGAACAAGATATCATTAAGACAAAAACACAACCTAAAACCAGTAAAACACTAATATAAAAACACATAAAAAGAACCCAGGAATATAGGAAGCTGCCTCAGACTGGGTCAGGCCACTGCCCACCTAGCTCAGGACTGTCTACAGTGATTGGCAGTGGCCGAGAGTGGCAGGCAGGGTTCTCCCCCAGCCCTACTTGCAGGTGCCTGGGGCTGAACCTGAGCGTCTGCATGCAAAGCACGTGCTCTGCCACTGAGCCTTCCCCGAAAGCACAGAGAAGCTTTCACAGAACAGAAACTCGGAAAATTCACACAGGGCCCAATCTTACAGGTTAGAAAAGGCCTGGCCAAAAAGAGAAGTCTTCACAAGAACTCTGGAGCAACTGATGGTTGCTGCTTCATGTGTGGAAGTGGAAAGGGCGTTCCACATTACAGGAGCAACAGCAGAAAATGCCCACTTTGGGGTCATTGCCTGATGATATTCTGTAGGGCACAGTGCCACAAGCAGAATTTTCCCAGATGACCTGAGTGAACTTGGAGGTCTATACAGGGGCAGGCAGACTTTCAGGTAACCTGGTCCCCAGTTGTTCAGGGCTTTATTAACAGCAAGTCTTAGAACGTGGCCCAATAGCTGAAGGTCAGCCAGTACTGTTCCCTCAGCACAGGTGTAATATATGTCTGTGTCAATGTGTGTTCGAATCCCCACCCAGCCATGAAGCTCCCTGGGTGACCTTGGGCCAGTCGCTGCCTCTCAGAGGAAGGCAATGGCAAACCCCCTCTGAATACCGCTTACCGTGAAAACCCTATTCACAGAGTCGCCATAAGTCGAGATAGACTTGAAGGCAGTCCGTTTCCATTTCAATGTGCTTCACTCATGAACCTGGCCGCAACATTCTGCACCAGCTGCAGCTTCTGGACCAATCATGCAGAGCATTACAGCAGCACAAACGTGAGTTTACCAATGCATGAATGACAGTGGCTAAGCTATCCCTGTCCAGGAAAGGGCACAGCTGGTGTACCAGCCTAAGCTGGTGATAGCCGCTCATCACAACAGAGGTCGCCTGATCCGCCAGTGACAGAGGTGGATCTAGACACACACACACCGAAACTACACACCTGTTACTTCAGAAGAAGTGCAAGCCCTTCCAGAACCGGTTAACTCTCGGACTTCCGGGAAGGGTTGCTTTGCCTGTGCTGCCTCTGAGACGAGCTCTTGTCTCAGAAGCTTTTTCAGCTTTAAAATCAGTCACAACTGATAAAGATTTTCTCCCGGTCAGGGAGAAACGTAGAGATTAACCATAAAGCCTGTTTTTGTGGGGAGGACTGGATTTCATTTATTTATGAGAGAAGGTTCAAACTGCAATGCCGGACGGACTTTCATCAAGCTCTTGCCGATTACAGCGACACGTTTATCTTTTCTTTAAAGAAAAACGGACTTCAACAGGCAGATAAGCATCCTTCTTTCTATTTTCTTTTTTTACTTGGTTTAAATTGGTGTAGCAAAAAAGAGATTTGTCAATGAATCAGCTGTGAAGAACTTCTAGGTGAATTTATGGCTTTTCTCTTTCACTAACAAAATTAAGGAGGAAAGAAATCGAAAAAGCTTATCTTTGTTTTTATCGCAAAAAGCTGTCCTGGAGGTGCATTCTAAAGATACCAACGGAAGAGGGATTTCTATTTCGAGGAGGGGGGAACAAAAACTTTTTTTTTTGGTCTATTTCATTTTGACGAATCTGCTTATTCACGACGCCACTAATTGTTTTGATGTTGGGAACTAAGTTTGTTTTTGTATTCCTGAACACATAGAGATAAGGAAGGCTGTATTGTCTACACTGATATAAGCAAGCCTGGAATATTAACCCAATTGTGGCTGAAATAATTTTTGTTTCTGTGGTTTTAAGAAAGACAACCAGGAAAGTGATTGAGACCATGGAAGAAATTATGTTTCAGAAAATAATGGGTGAGATTGAGATAACGAAACAAACCCTGAGACAGGGTAGACAGGAGATGAAAATTGAATTTAATAAAATGACGCAGGAGCTTAAAGAAACAATGGATTTTGTGAGAGAGGAGTTTGATGGGATAGGGAAGCTACAAGCCCTGGAGATTGGAACAAATGTGAAATTTGAAAAAGATTTGGATTTTATGGATGTTAGAAATAAAGTTGACTGTTTGGAATTCAACGTTGTCTCTGAAGAAATTAATGAAGATTTTGGTTGTAAAGTTATCAATGTCTTGGATAATTTTCTGGACTGGAATGATGTGATGGAGCTTGACATAGAAAAAATCTATGGAGTTGGCTACAGATATGTGACAGTGGAGAAACTCTTAAGAAATGAGCCAGTGCATTTTGTAAAAAAGAAGAACAGAGATATGACTTTGCAGCAATATTTCAGCAACATATTCAGAATTCTTGACTGGAATGATGTGATGGGGCTTGACATAGAAAAAAGTTATGGAATTAACTACAAATATGTGACAGAGCAGAGATGCACCCAGAGCAGAGATGTGACTTTACAACAATATTTCAACAACATATTCAGAATTGATGGCAAGGACATATTTGTGATGGGGGAAATTCCCATCAGACTCTTGTTATATGACTATGGCTATGACAGCAAGATCATCATGGGATACTGATAATGGATGAATGGATACTGAAACCACTGGATTTAACAGGACTATTGAAGATGGAAGATGGAATTAATATTGATAATGGAAGAATGGTTATGGAAATTATTGGACTTAACAGATTTGACTAGATGGATTAATTGATATGTTTACTTGGACTATGGCTATGACAACAAGATTATTATGGGATACTGATAACGGAAGAATGGCTACTGAAATTACTGGACTTAACAGGATTATTGAAGATGGAAGATGGAATTAATATAGATAATGGAAGAATGACTATTGAAATTATTGGGCCTAACAGATTTGAATTAGATGGATTAAGCGATATGTTTATTTGGAGAAAAATTGAAAGATATATCTCTCAAGGAATTGAAACCTCTCATGGACTTTTTGTGGAAAGAATAAAATAATGTTTATGAGATTTGATGATTAATTAAGATAACTACTGGAGGAAAGTGATTTTATAATATAATTTTAGAGATAGGATTGTTATATATTGTAGACCTATAACTGATCTGCGACAAATCGGAAGTCAACATTTTATTTTATTGTTTGGTTGTTTTTGTTTTGTTTTGTTTCTTGTCTTTGAAAATTTGAATAAAAATTAATGATAAAAAAAAAAAAGAACCGGTTAACTCTCAAACCTGGGAACTAACTGCTCACCCACAAAGGGCGATATTCAAACTAACTTTTATTCACGAATAAACCACTGAAATTAATGGCCATGCCTAATGTAGGGCCATTAATTTCAACGGGTCCACTCTGAGTAAAAGGTTGTTGAATACAGCCCAAAGTCTCCATCTCACCAGGATTCAGTCTCTGTTTGCTGACCCTCATCCAGCCCTCAATTTAGAACAGTCAAGACCTCTCCCTAATTAACATGTTATGGAGAAACAGAGATGGGTGTCATCAGCATAATGACAGCACCATGCCTCAAATCTCTTAATGACTACTCCCTGTGGAGCCATACAGATATTAAACACCACTGGGGATAAAATAGTGCCCTGTGGCACCCCACAGCACAACTGTGCCAAGGCACAAACACATAACCCCCCCCTCACTGCTATTCTCTGAACCTGGCCTCAGAAGTAGAACACAGTGCCACCAACTCCCAGCACAGACATGCGGTCCAGGAAGATACCAGGGTCAGTCAGGGGTGGGGGAGATATTCAAGTCAGTCAATTTGCACTTTCCAAAACAGTATGAGAACTGAAATACAGCCATCCTTCAAAATTGCGCTTGACTTGTAAGATGGCTCTCCAACCAACCAATGTTTACAAACATGCATGTATTAGGAGAAAGTGGGCATAAAAAAAAATACATCAGTGAAAATAACACAAAAAATGCATTAGGAGAAATTGCTTGCAAAAAGTGTGTACCTTAGTCAAAACTACATACAAAAATGTGTTTTAAGGAGAAATTTGCAATAAAACGCTGAAGAATTTTGAGGATTTTTTTTAAAAAAACCAACACATTTTGCTGCAGAAATGTTTAGAAATTAATTTAAGCATGAAAAAATTAAGAGAACCAAAATGGACAGATCCTTCCATCCCTACTGGGTCAATGGAATTGGAAGCCACTGAGAGATCGAGCAGGAACAATGAGGTGGTGCTCCCCGCTCCCTCTCCCAAAGGAGGATTCCATCCCAAAGCCAGGCCAGAACCCAGACTGAATGAGTCAAGATCATCCGTTTCCTCCACGAGCGTCTGTACTTGGTCTGCCACCATCCTCTTCCTGTTGCTAGTTGCCACTCAATGTAAGCACTTCCAGTTTCAAGGTTAGGGCTGACTTTCAATGGCTGGGGAAAAAACAACAGGGGGAAGGAATGAAAACAGGCTTTCAAGGCTCACCTGCATTGGCTTTCAAGTCTTCTGGCGTCACCATAACAACAAACCGGATGGCTCTCTCATTCCGAAACATCTCATAGGACCAGCGCCGGATGGAGCGCATACATTTCACCGCCGCAATCCCATTATTGGCAATGAGGACCTAGACGTGGTAGAAAGAGAAGGGTATAATGGTCTTCAAAACATCCATTCTCAAACTTTTTGAACTACACACACACACACACACCCCTTTCTAAAAACAAACCCTCTTACTTGACCTAATAAGGCCAGACCCCAACCGACTGGCAAACTGACTCTTCAGCAGGCACAGCCACACAGAAGCTCGCTGCGGTGTCCATAAAGATCTGTGAGATCGAGGCCATAACCCAACGCTGGAATGAAAAAGAGGGCCACAACAGAGTATTTTGAAACTCCCATCTAAAACCAACCAGGATGGGAAAGAGTGTCCATGATAGCAGAAGTCCTCACACATGGGAAGCTGTCTTACATCAAGTCAGATCACTGATCCATCTAGCTGAGCAATTACACTGACTGACAGTGGCTCTCCAGGATTTCAGACAGGAAATCTTTCCCAACCCTACCTGGAGATGCCGGGAAATGAACCTGGGACCTTCTACATGCAAAGCAATGCTCTGCCGCAGAGCTACAGTCCCCTGCCTCTCCAAAGCTTCCAAGGCAGAAGTGCTCAATTCCTACTTTGGCTCAGTCTTCTCCCAAAAGAGGGTCTATGACCCTTCTGAGAAACGCGAAGTTGAAGGGGCAGGATTGCAGCTTGAGACTGATAGACAAATGGTCAAGGAATACCTAATCACTTTGAAAGAGTACAGATCTCCAGGGCCCGATAAACTGCATCCTATAGTATTGAAGGAACTGGCTGAAGAATTCTCTGAACCACTGTCTATTATCTTTGCAAAAACATGGAGGACTGGTGAAGTGGCAGAGGACATTATCTTTGCAAAAACATGGAGGACTGGTGAAGTGGCAGAGGACAGGAGGAGGGTTCATCTTCAAAAAGGGCAAAAAGGAGGAACCTAGGAACTACAGACAGACAGCCTGACATCAGACCCTGGAAAAATTATGGAACAGATTATAAAGCAGTCAGTCTGTAAGCACCTTGAAAACAATGCAATAATTACTAGAAGCCAACATGGATTTATCAAGAACAAATCCTGCTAGACTAATCTTATCTCATTTTTTGATTGGGTAACCTCCCTGGTAGACTGTAGGAAGACATAATACATCTCATCTTCAGCAAAGGTTTTGACAAAGTGCCCCGTGATATTCTGATTAGCAAGCTAGGTATACATGGGCTGGATGGAACAACTATGGATCCACAGCTGGCTCCAGAATCATACTCAAAGAGTACTTATCAATGGTTCCTTCTCAGAGTGGGGAGAGGTAACGAGAGGGGTACCGCAGGTTTCAGTCCTAGGCCCAGTGCTCTTCAACATTTCTATTAATGATCTGAATGAGGTGTAGCGAACGCTTGTTGAATTTGCAGATGATACAAAACTGGGAGGGATAGCTAATGCCCTGGAGGGCAGAAACAAAATTCGAAGGGATCGATAGGCTGGAGCATTGGGCCGAAACCAGCAGAATGAAATTTATAGGAATAAGTGCAAAGTTCTACACCTAGGAAAAAGAAACCAAATTCACAGAAGATTGGGGGGATACTTGGCTCAGCAATACTACATACGAGAAGGATCTTGCGATGGTTGTTGATCACAAGCTGAATATGAGTCAACAGTGTGATGTGGCTACAAAAAAGGCAAATGCTATTTTAGGCTTCATTAACAGAAGTATAGTTTCCAAATTGCATGAAGTATTGGTTCCCCTCTATTCGGCACTGGTTAGGCCTCATCTTGAGTACTGCACTCATTTCTGGACATCACACTTCAAGAAGGATGCAGACAAACTGGAACAGATTCAGAGGAGGGCAACAAAGATGATCAGGGGACTGGAAAGAAAGCCCTACGAGGAAAGACTGAAAGAACTGGGCATGTTTAGCCTGGAGAAGAGAAGACTGAAGGGAGATATGATAGCACTGGTCAAGTACTTGAAAGGTTGTCACACAGAGGAGGGCCGGGATCTCTTCTTGATCATCCCAGAGAGAAGGACATGAAATAATGGACTCAAATTATAGGAAGCCAGATTTCAACTGAGTATCAGGAATAACTTCCCGGCTGTTAGAGTGGTACGACAATGGAACCAATTACCTAGGGACGTGATAGGCTCTCCAACACTGGAGGCATTCAAGAGGCAGCTGGACAGCCACCAAGGTTTAATTTGAATTCCTACATTGAGCAGGGGATTGGACTCAATAGCCTTATAGGCCCCTCCCAACTCTATGATTCTACGACCAGATGAACTTTCAACTCATCTTCAAGGGCAGCCCCATGTAGAGCACATTACAATAATCCAATGGAAGTTGCCAGAGCATGGAGTATTCTAGCCAAGTCATTTCTGTCCAGAAGGGGCCATAGCTGCTAAACCAGCCAGAGCTGGAAAAGGCACTCCTAGCCATGGAGGCTACCTGGGCCTCAAGTGACCAGGATCCAGGAGTACTCCCAAGCTGCAAACCTGCTCCTTCCAGGGGAGTGCAACACCATCTCAGACATGCCCTCTTCCTACCTCCTGGACTCAGAAACTTGGAACATGTAACACCTCTGCCTTTTTAGGATTCAGTTTGTTTCTTGGCCCACATCCAGCCCATCACTGCCTCCAAATACCTATCTAACACCTCAACTGACTCTCACAATTCAGATGGAACAGAGAGACAGTTGGGTGTCAACTGCATATTGGGATGATGAGGAAAGAATGTCCTGGACCTTCACAACACAGGAAGCTGCCTTACTGGTCCAGTAGACAACAAGCCCATCGAGCCCAATGTTCTCTACTCTGTCTAGCAGAGGCTCTTCAGTGTCCATGCCCCAACAGCTTGTTGGGGCCCCACTATGCTTTATCTGGGTTCCTGATCACACAATGTTCTACTCGCATTCCAGCAAATGCAAGGAAACCAACACACACACTTGGAGACCTTCCCTGCTCAGCACAGGGACGTTTGGGACTGAGCAGACAGGGGCACCATGTACCAGGACGTTAGGGGCAGAGATTGAGGTGTGTCCCTGTCCATACATAGTTTGAGCCCTCCAACGTTTGGTTTAACCATAACTTGAAGTATGAGGAGGGGAAGTATGAAGGCACATAGGGCCAGCTCCCTGCTGAAGCTAAGCAGGGTCAGGTCTGGTCAGTGCCTGTATGGGAGACCTTCTGGGAACCATATGTAAGCCGCCTTGGGTTTCTATGATGAAAAGAAAGGTGGGGTATAAATGTAATAAATAAATATAAATAAACGTCCATGGACCTGGCTTATCAGGGCCACGCTCTGCATTATCAGGGTCCCAGTCACACAGAGGATTTATATATGATTTGAGCATTCACATAACATAATAAAAGCCTGAGCGCTGGATCAGGCCAACGGGGTCCCATTTGGTCTAGCCTCCTGGTTTCACAGGGGCTAACCCAATGGGTTAATGGGAAGCCCGCAAGGAGAACCTGAGCACCACAGCACCTCTCCTCACTTGCGGTTCCCAGCAACTGGCCTTCAGAAGTATACTGCCTCCACCCATAAAGGGAGAATGTAGCCACTGTGGCTAGTAGCCACCAATATCCTTTGTTGTTATGCGCATTCAGGTCGATTACGACTTATGGCGACCCTATGAATCAGTGATCTCCAAGGGCATCTGTCATTCAGTTCTTGTAAGTTCAGGTCTGTGGCCTCCTTTATGGAATCAATCCATCTCTTGCTTGGTCTTCCTCTTTTTCTGCTCGCTTCTGTTTTTCCCAGCATGATTGTCTTTTCTAGTGAATCTCGTCTTCTCATGATGTGTCCAAAATATGATAACCTCAGTTTCATCATTTTAGCTTCTAGTGATAGTTCTGGTTTAATTTGTCTCATCCACCTTTATAGAATGTTCAGGCAAAACCCTAAACACATCTTCTGTTATGTTCTTCCGTTAGTTCTTATCTGTAACAGATTTCTGAATACCAGCTCCTGAGGCGAAAACGCTGGGTTGTTTTTTTTTTTAAGAGAAATAGCAACTCACCTTCTCGATAACTTTGTTCCCTCCAAAGCGAGTGACAAACTCTGCAGGAGACGCAACAGTGAAATCTCTTTGTAGGTCCACTTTCTTCCTTTCCCGGCCTTGCTTCGTGAGATGGAGGCCAGACATACTTGGCCTGGGGGGGTGGGAAACAGAACACATCTGTGTAAGAGATGCTGGACTGACCTACACTTAACTACAAGGAAGAGGAAGGGTCAACCAAGCCTCAACATTTGTAGGACACAGGCCTGGTAAGGATCTGGCCCATGAGGCCAATAAGGTCCTCCGTCCCTGCGTGAGGGCTTGACCCTGGCAGGGCTCTCGGTATGCAGAAGGAGGCGCTACTAATCTAGGATTACTTCATCATCATCTCAGATTTAAACAACACTTTCTTTTCCAAAGGCTACCTAAAGCTACTGGCCATATAAGCACAAACAGTTAATATCAAAGCAGAAATCAATTTAAACAAAAAATGTAAGCATCCAAAAAGGAGAGAGCGCTAACAGTATCTAAAAGCAACACTCACAGTCGTAACATCGGTAACTCCTTCCTATGCAAAATAGGTTAGGAACATCGGAAGCTGCCTTATACCGAGTCAGACCATCGGTCCATCTAGCTCAGTGTTGTCTACACTGACTGGCAGCAACTCTCCAGGGTTTCAAACGGGACGTCCCCAGCCCTACCTGGAGATGCCGGTGGGGATTGAACCTGGGACTTTCTGCATGTAAGGCAGATGCTCTGCCACTAATCCACAGCCCTTCCCCCAAAATAGGATAGGAACATGGGAACCCCGTCAGACCATCGGTCCCTCTAGCTCAGTATTGTCCACTCTGAGTGGCAGCAGCTCTCCAGGGTTTCTGGCAGGGGCACCTCCCAGCCCTCCCTGGAGATGCCATTGGGGACTGAACCTGGGAGTTCTGCATGAAGGCAAATGCTCTACCACTGAACTGCAGCCCTTTCCCAGCCCATTCCTACACGGGAAAGAAGAGAGTCGGATTTGGGCCTTGCATGAGGAAGACCCGACCCTCCTGCCCCTCATTCCCTCACCCTTTCGTGGGGGTCTTTACATTCTCACAGCCTGAGCCCTGTGAAACCGTCCCTTGCTGATCCCTTTCTCCATCTTCACAGACTTGACTACTAACCAAGCAAGTAGTGGGAAGTTTCCTCATGCAGACGGCTTCATGCATTAGGGAACAGGAGAAGAGCTCTGCTGGGCCAGCAGCCAAAAAGGCCTCTGCAGCCCAGCACCCTGTTTTGCACAGCGGCCAATCAGTTGCCTCTGGGAACCCCCAAGAGGGGCATGAAGGCATCCCCACTCCTGATTTCTAGCAAGGGATATGCAGAGGTATACTGCCTCCGGCACTGTTACATACAGCCACTGTGGCTAGTAGCCATTGATAGCCTCCATGAATTTGCCATGCGGCAAGCAGGACTGCAACCTTAGCCCAGCATTCTGTGTTCAAAGCAGATGCTTCTGGGGAGGACATGAAGTCCGAGGTACGTAAGGAAAGCCCTGCGGGATCAGGCCAGTGGCCCCTCTAGTCCAGCCTCCTGTCCTCACAGTGGCCAACCAGATGCAGTGCGCAACAGCACTCTCCTCGCTTTATGAACCCCAGCAGTTGGTAATCAGAGTCATGCCACCTATGATCCTGGGGGTACTATACAGCCATCATGACTAGCCTTATCCTCCACGAGTTGCTCTAATCGCATTTTAAAGTTGTCCAAGTTGGTGGCAATCACTGTCTCTAATGAGAGCAAAGAGCTTAACTATGCACTGCAGGGAACAGAAGTCCTTCCTTCTGTCTGTCTCAATTCTCTTGCCATTCAGCCCAGTGTCAGCACTAGGAGCCAACTCTTTGTTACCCCCTTTACCTACCCTCCCACCCGCCCTTTCGAGTCACAGATCAGACAACTTATTGGTTTATTTTTAAGCAGGAATGGCGAACACCTGTGGCGCTCCAGATGCTGTTAACTCCCTTCAGCCCCAGTCTGCAATGGTCAGGGATTATGGAAGTTGGAGTCCAACATCATCTGGAGGACACCTGGTCCCAACGGTTCTGAATTCAGGAGTGGCTTAAATAAGAACAAAGAACCTGCCTTATAACGAGTCAGACTGTCGGTTCATCTCAATATTGTCTACAATGTCAGCCAGTGTGGTGTAGTGGTTAGAATGTCAGGCCGGGACCTGGGAGGCCGGGGTTCAAATCCCCACTTGGCCATGAAGCTCACTGTGTGACCTTCGGCCAGTCGCTGTCTCTCAACCTAACCGACCTCCCGGGGTAGGAGGAGAACCATGTTTATATGCCACCTTGAGTTCCTTGGAGGAAAGATGGGATATAACTAATAAATAAATAAATACATACACGCTCTGGCTGGCAGCAGCTCTCCAGGGTTTCAGTCAGGGACATTCCCAGCCCACCTGGAGATGCCCAGGATTGAACCTGGGGCCTTCTGCATTCAAAGCAGGTGCTCTGCCTCACAACTATTGTTCCTCTGCTATTGGGGGTGGGGAACAGGCCAACGGATATTGCCTCACAGTGTCCTGACCTCCTCTTTGCCCTATCAGCCAGAGTTCAGGGACCAGACCCTGCCTTAGAGAGGAACAGCAAGTGGCACCATCACTTTAGGGCAGAGGTCCAGGGCCCCACTCCAATCTCAAACACAGCAGGGCTGGCTTGCCACATTTTTGGAGCAAGTGAAGCAATAATAGAGATTATCATCTAAAGGCAGCAGGTATTAGGTCATTATGACGTCCAGAATCTAAAATTACCTAGCAGCATTACTGGCAACAGCAATAATTCACGGATTCCCCCCCTGCCCATCTGCTGTACCACAGGATGCAACAAGGAACCCCCCACTGTCTCGCCATTTTTCAAAAACTCTACCTGGGGCCCTCTTCTTCTTTTTTTGGCAGTTTCGGGAATCACCACAAGGGGCTTGCAATTTAACTTGGGGTTCAACTTAGTGGAAGTTAGACTCTGAGCAGACCCACTGAAATCAATGGACCTAAGTGAGTCATGTCCATTTCCGTGGATCTACTCCGAGTGGGAGGAAGGTTGGAGACAGGCCTTAAGGATATGTGGCAGCATACAAAGGACGGCGGCAACTACATAAAACTGCATCCAAGGAAGCAAGAGCCTGGGAGAAGGAGGAGGAGGCTGAAAATTTGGGGGGAGAGAGGATAGATGGACTGATGGGAGAAGGATGGAGAAATCCCCCTGCCTGCAACCAGCTTGGACCTCTGCCATGAGCGATTTGTCCCTTCCCTACTAGGTGGACTGGAAAGGGGAGAGGGAAGCACCGCCCATCACTGCCTTCAGCCTCACCCACTGCCAGCACGCAGCCCCCAACAGGTAACTACTGAAGAAACATGGCCCTCATTGACACTGGGCAGGTGCCTTCACTGCACTGCTTTCAGGGCCTGTTAAAAACTTGCCTACCCAGATACCGACATGTATTGCAATATGTACTTTTAATTTACAATGTACAGCATTTTTAAATGATGGCTTTATTTATAATTTTGACATTCTTAGGTTTTTAACCTCTGGTTTTGATTGATAATTTTAGTGTATAATCTATGAAGTGCTTAGAGGTTTGGACGATTAAGCAGTATATAAATTCTGTTAATAAATAAATAACTCCCCTCAAAAAGGTTCTCCCACACCTGCCTTACAACAGCCCTGTAAAGACAATCAGTGTATTACCACCCCTGCATGGTGGATTGGGAGAGGGGGAATGACAACTAGATTCATCCCTAGTTAGTTGTCCATCTTTGGAGACAAATGACAACTAGGAACACCAGCTAGTCTTTTCTTTCAAAACATGGAGTGCTTATATATCTCCCTGCAGAGAGAAAAACAACTGCTGAACCAGTTTTTTGGATGTCAAACAAAAAAGTTCCGCAGAAATTTAAAAAACCTGTCTGTCCTTTGTTTAAAAAAATAACGTCCCTAAGCAATTTCCTGCCTGCAGTGTCAAATCCTAGCCTCCTTCAGCCAAAACCTGTGACTGCCCCCCCAGCCCCCACAACACACACACCAAAGAAAAGCCTTGCAATGAAGGAGCCGATAATAAAAAAGCCAGTTTAAATCAGTGTCCAAAACAGTTCAGAATAGACTTAAAAGGACCTTAAACACTTCCTTCCCCCCAAAAAATCATCCCTCTAAAATAGGATTAATAAACATCACTCCTACGAAACAGGATCAATATGAAAAAATCACCCCTCTGAAGCAGGATTAAGAAACATTACCCCTCCAAAGCAGGATCAGTAAACCTCCATCCACCAACCCTTACCTTTGAAGCATATGATATCTGATTGCCTGACTGTCCTCTGCTGCTGCTTCCATGCTGGCTCAGGAATTTACTTTTTTATTTTTTTAAGGGGTTCCCCAGGTGAGATCCTGAACTGGACAACACTCTTACAGAGAGGGCCGCTCTCCTTCCTCTAAAGCTGCAGCTTTGATTAAAGCAAAGCTCCTGCGCTGCCCTCCTTTCAAAAAAAAAAAGGAGCAACACTGCATTTCACTGGCTGCTTTGCATTCTCAACCTTTGTCCTCCTGATTTTTCCTCCACAAACAGCTCATCCGCTCTTTCCCTGCAATGGGAAATGCGTATATTCCAGCTGGGGAGAGGCACTGGGACAGCATGCACTGATTTGCCAGAGAAAGGGGGGAACAGCTGATTGGGGATCGAGGGAGGGAGAAAAAAAGATCTACAGGTATGTAACGGGGCTTAATGGCGGCGGGGGAGGGGGGAAAGAAGCAGGCAGGCATTGCCGTGAAATGGAAAAGTCACACCAAGACCTGGAGACTCTTCAGGCAGAGAGAAAGGATTCTATAGTCTTCCCCAAAACCCTGCTCCAAAAGTTGCCAACTCACATAAAAAGAATCTGAGCAAGACAAACAAGATTTATCACAGCAGAAGCTTCAATGGATTAGGAGGACTCTAGTAGCCCATGGAAAAAATACTTATGCCACCATAAAGTGGGTCACCTTCAAAAGATGCTGGAAGATTTATTGTTGCTGTTAATAATAGTTGTAACATGGCATGCTCAAGAATATGACCCTATGCAAACTTTCCTGAGAGTAACTAATGAAGAACTTGAATGTGAGTTTGTTTATTTCCTCTGCCCTCCCAACCTATTTCCCTTTTTGTGTTGTGTCTTTTTAAAACAAATCTAAAAATATATGCCTGATGGCAGGGACTGATTTTTGTAGTGGTTTATAAGGTGCTCTGGGAACCTTCTGGAAGGCCTAAGGGCTAGAAACTTATTTTTTTTAAAAGAAAAATTATTCAGTTCAAGGCCACAGATTGCCAAATTCCAAAAGCCAAATATTTGATTTTACAAAATTTGGGGGAAGGGCTAGCAGCACTATTAAAATTTAATTACATTTTTTCAGATTAAGAACAAAAACCACCATTAACGATTCTGTAAAACTAGCTTACAAACCTTAACACCTTGGAATAAAAACTTTGCAAAAAAGTCAGTGTAACCTCAGATAGCATATCCATGATCAGGAAGACTCCATACCACTCCCAAAGACATTTTAGCCTCACCGCTATCCTGCGAAGTAGGTTAGGCTGAGAGACATATCCGAAGGGGTTCGAGTCATAGCCCAGTGCTACAGGACCTGTTTTGCAAGTCCCAGGCTCAATCCCCAACGGCATCTCCAGGTAGGGCTGGGAAAGGATCCTCACTAAAACCCTTGGAGGATCCTGATCCTTTTTACTGGAGATACCAGAGGCTGAACCTGGGACCTTCTGCACGCAAAGCAGATACTCCTCCACTGAGTGAAGGCCCTTCTGTAGGCCAGTTTAGGATGAATTCATATCTCGTTTTGAGGATTTTCCTTTTGTTTCCCCTGTCTGGTTGTGAGCCTAAGAAGCAGCCTTGTACCAGGTCAGACCCACGGCGGTCTACTCTGACTGGCAGCAGCTCTCAAGGGACTTGGGTTGAGGGTCTTTTCCATTATACACTGCCTGATCCCTTTAAATGAGGATGCCAAGGACTGAATCTGGTCCTTTCTGCGTGCAAAGTTCTACCATGAAACTAGGTGTCCTGGGAACAGAAGGGGCTGCCCAACAGTGGTCCATTTAGTTCAGTATTGTCTACAATGACTGGCAGCAGATATCCATAATTTCAGACCAGGGTCCTCTCCCAGGCCTTCCTATCAATATGCCCATCCCACGGTTAGAGTTAGGAGCATAAGAAACTGCCTTACAGTGAGTCAGACCATAAGCCCATTTACCTTAATATTATCTACACTGACCAGCAGCTGCTCTCCAGGGTTTCAGACGGAGCCTTTCCCCAGCCCTATCTTGAGTGCAAGGCAGATGCACTACCGCTGAGCTACCATCCTTCTCTCTAATATTAAGAACGCAAGAAGCTTATATTTACACTGAGTCAGACCATTGGTCCATCTGGCTCAGTATTGTCTACACTGACTGGCAGCAGCTTTGCAGGGGTTCAGGCAGAGAGCATTCTCAGCCCTACCTAGTGATGCCAGATCCTCCCGTTTGACCTGCAGATGTATTTTAAATTGGTTGTAGTGATTACATTTTAATTCAGCTGCAACAGTCTTCTTAAGGAATCAGGGAACGTACAGTAGGGCCCCGCTTTACGGCACTTGGCTAATGCGGTGGTCTCAATTAGACACAATTAGACTAAAGTCCCACTCATACGGCGCTTGTTCCGCTTTTATAGCGGTTTTTGGGTGTCGCGCACCATTCTATTCAATGAGTTCTGCTTTTCAGCGGTTTTGACTTTTTAGCAGGGGTCCAGAACGTAACCCGCCGTATGAGTACAGCCCCACATTGGTTGTTAAATAACAACAACCCCCCACCAATATGTCCAGACAGAAAGCAGACATCGGTTGTTAAAGAAAATGTCAGGCAGATGTTCCATCCAAGTAAAACCAAAGGACCTCTCCACCTCACCAGCACACAAGATTTGGGAATCACGAACATGCAGCTACACAAGGGGCAGAAAATTCCTTCCTTCCTGATCTCTAACAAAATGGGAAGGCTGTCTGCTCTAGTGATGTACCTGACATGCATCACCGCCAGGAGCCTGCATCAATCTCAGTCCAACGGCATGATGCTCAATGCTATCAATGACGTAGCAACATTTTTATATAAATCAGCAAAGCGCTGCCTCGCTTATTTGCAGTGCCAACTATATTACACCTTCTGTTACAAGGACACCGTTTTCACACAACACCCCCCACACCCCGCTCTTCAAGTTTGCATTTCCCATATCTGAGCAAAGAATACCATGCCAGCTTCTGCATTCTGCAAATCCAAAATACGTTTGCACACTTAGAAATACTAGCCCTCCCCACACTTTGTAACCAACAGGAGCTTGAAAAACTGTGGACCCCTCCAGACATCATTTTTATTACTGTGCATTCATGAATGATTTCTGCTCATGACGGTACTGGGGCAGTTATACCCAACCCCACATTTCAATAGCGTTTGCGTTTGTAAGAGTTTCAGGGCGGTCATACAGCTTTGTTGACAATCAGTGCATTTCCTGGTAAAACCCTTTAACCTATGCCACAAACGTTCCAGGGCTGTGTTTTAATCATGCTTTTGTTGCACAAGAGTGACCCTTCAGACAGCAATAATTGGGATCGGTTAAATAACACTTATATTTCACACCAGGTCCTGGGTGCCACTGAAGATTAAGTCCAAAGTCGCTGCCTCTCTGGTCGGTTCCATGACCAACTGTCCTAGGGCACAATCATTTACGATATCTAAAAATTTTACTTCTTTGTCGTGACTGGAACACATGCATAGCCAGTCTATGTCAGTCACCCATTACTACAACATCTCCTAGTTTGGATGCTACTTCGATTTCGTTTTTCATCTCAAGGTCTCCCTCAGCATTTTGATCAGGGGGACGACAGAACGGCCCCGGTGTTAAAACAATTATCCTCCACCTAAAAATATTTATTCATTTATTTCCTTTATCATTAGCTTTATACAGTCAAAAAGTCCCAAAGCGACTTGACAAAATATAATACATTAAAAAAACAATTTAAAATCGCAAACATTGAAAACAATAACACCACAAATTTCTTATTAGATATCTCACCCGCCCTTTACCACAAGGACCCAGGGCAGGTTCCAACAATAAAACAAAACAGCTACAAACATTGCATTGGCTGCCTATATGTTTCCGGGCCAGGTTCAAAGTGCTGGTTTTAACCTATAAAGCCTTATATGGTGCGGGACCACAATACCTGGTGGAACGCCTTCCCCGATATGAACCTACCCGTACACTACGCTCTACATCGAAGACCCTCCTCCGGGTACCTACTCATAGGGAAGCTCGGAGGGTGACAACAAGAAAAAGGGCCTTCTCAGTGGTGGCCCGCGAATTATGGAACAATCTCCCTGATGAGGTACGCCTGGCACCAACATTACTATCGTTTCGGCGCCAGGTTAAAACTTTCCTCTTTTCCCAGGCATTTTAGCATTTTAGTGTGTGTTGAAAACTGTCTTGATTCTTCTGGGTATTTTATAATTTTAAAGTTTTTTTTAAAAAGTTTTAAATTTGTTTATATGTGACCTATTGTATTTTTATGTTTGAATGTTGTGCACTGCCCAGAGAGCTTCGGCTATGGGGGGTATAGAAATTTAATAAATAAATAAACATAAAACAAGAAAAGTGTAAAAGACTATTAAACTAAGATTCTGGTCTTCATGGATAAATGACTGAATTAAACAGAAACTCAGGAAGCTGCTAATTCAGGCCATTGGTCCATCCAGGGCCACTTTCACACCAGACATTTATTTCACTATAATTCCACTTTCAACAGTCATGGATTCCCCCAAAGAATCCTGAGAGGTGTCATTTGTGCTGAGAGTTGTTCGGAGACGCCTATTCCTCTTCCAGAGCTATAATCGCCAGAGCAGTTTAACCATCAGTCCCTCATCCCAGGAAAGTCTGGGAACTGTAGCTCTGAGAGGGGAATAGGGGCTCTCCTGATAACTCAGCACCCTTCACAAACTTCAGTTCCCAGGATGCTTTGGAGGAAACCATTACTGTTTAAAGCGAAATAAATGGATGGTGTGGGTGTGGTCTAGTATTGCCCACTCTGACTGGCAGGTAAGAAGTTTGGGGGCCACAGGCCCCAAGGCCTGAGGTTCCCTAGACCTGATGTAGATGATATAGCACTGACAAAAACGGGGGTATGGGGTGGGGAAAGGCCTAGCTCTGTCAATATATGGAAAATAATGAGAGGGGCAGGGGAGCGGTGAATGAACCTTTCCCAGGCTACCTGAGATGGTGAACCCTGAAGCATTGACAAGTGCAAGGCAGTAAACAATGGGTGGATGCGTTTGGCTTGGCAGGTCATGGGCTGAGCAGGACTGGATTAAAGGGAAAAGGCTAAGCGGAGGAGAGGGTTTTGCCACCACTACAAACCAAAAGCAAACAGATTGAGAAATAAGTGCTCAAGGTTGTATTCCTATTGCGCAGACACACACACACACACACACACACAGGTGCATCCTGTTCCAAGTTTAAGGAACGCAGGAGCCATGCATTTTGATTAGCCCTTGGCTCCCCCTTGTAACTTTCCACTGCTTGGCAGAGCCAGCTCTCCCCTTGGAGAAGATCAGTGGCCGGAAGATGGCACCAATAAGCCTAAGAGAGGGTGGGCTAGTACAGTAGTTCCCAAACTCTGCACGCACACACACAGACTGCTCGAAAACTGCTAAGGGTCTTGGAGAACCACTTAATGATTTTTCTGCCTGTTGTAGCAATTGTAATGTTGTTGTTATGTGCCTCCAAGTCGATTTCGACTTATGGCGACCCTATGAATCAGTGACCTCCAACTGCATCTGTCATGAACCACCCTGCTCAGATCTTGTATGTTCAGCAATTGTAATGCATTGTGCTAAATGCTGGATGATTTTTAATCGTAGTTTCATTACTTCTGTTTTCTTATATATTGTACTGCACTGAATTCCATAGAATTCAAATTGTAATACCATACAATGAAATGTAAGACATAAAAGAAGCAATAAAATACACATAAAAACCAAAAGAATATTTGATTAAGCATAGCCGCCGCCGGGATCGTATTACCCCGGTGTTAGTAGACCTACACTGGTTACCAGCTGTTTGCCGGGCCCAATTCAAGGTGTTGGTGTTGACCTTTAAAACCCTATACGATTTCGGCCCAGCTTATCTGAAGGAATGCCTCCAGCATCACCAATTATGCCACCTGACAAGATCAGCCTCACAAGACCTTCTCTCGGTCCCACCAGTCAAAACAGCTAGGCTGGTGCGGACCAGAGAGAGGGCATCCTCGGTTGTGGCCCCCACCCTCTGGAATTCCCTCCCTTTTGGTCTTCGTCATGCCCCCTCCCTGATCAGTTTTCGCCGAGCCTTAAAGACCTGGCTATTCAGGCAGGCCTACGGGATCCTTGGGATGGATTAGTTTTATGATGTATAAATTGATGTTTTAGAATGACTGATGATTTGTCTTTTAATTGTACAGTGTATTTTAATCTGTTGTTGTAAGTCGCCTAGAGTGTCCGTTAACTCGGACAGATAGGCGACTAACAAATAAAATTTATTATTATTTATTATTAATGTGATGGATGTGCCAACTTCTATCTTCAACCACAAATCTACAAACACACCAGGTCCATCCTAATGAAGCTTGTGGGCCACTGGTGGTCCATGGACCACAGTTTGGGAACCCCTGGGTTAGTACAAAATGGTTACGGGCTTCCTTTTGGGGCATTGGCCACTGTGAGAACAGGACGCTAGACTAGATGGACCATTGGCCTTATGTAGCAGCCAGGCTCTTTCGTGTAGAAACAGAATTAAAGACAAAAAACAGCAACACTTAAAATAACCTGTAGCAGCAAGAAAAAATTTAGAACAACCCAAATGCCTTAACCATTTGAATACAGGCCAGAGGTGAGAGAGCTATCCAGGCCTCCGGCAGAGAAGGCTACTCCACAATGTTTCCACTGTCTCTGGGAAGACCCTGCCTATGTCTCAGGCCACATCCACACTATACAGTTAAAGCATTATGATACCACTTTGAACAGTTATGGCTTCTCCTCAGAGCATCCTGGGAACAGTAGCTTGTTAAGGGTCCTGAGAGTTATTAGGAGACACCCAATTCTCCTCACAGAGGTACAGTTCCCTGGGAAAAGGGATCAACTGTTAAACCACTCTTGGAGTGGGGGGAACCAACCTGTTTGTCCAAGCACTCTCTGATCCATTTGCTGTGGTTATTTTTTTAAAAAAATGACACTCTTACAAAAAAGAGAGGGCACATTTCTTTTACAACAAAATCTTCAAGAATCCTCTGTTTGCTCAGTTTAATCACAAACCCTGAACCATCACCTCTTCCTGAGACCGGCAGCTTGGCTCTCACCACAGCCAGACACAGTGCTCCAGAGTCACAAGGCCTTGCCCAGAAATAGGGATCACTCACCACAGCCAGACCTATCATTAGACAGAATGAGGCAGCTGCCTGAGGCGGGCAACACCAAGGATCAGGCAGTAGACACAGTTGTGGCCGCATCTGGACTATACATTTAAAGCACTATGATATCACTTGGAACAGTTGTGGCTTCTCCCATCAATGCTGGGAACTGTAGTTTGTGAAGGGCATTGAGAGCTGTTAGGAGAGCCCTATTCCCCCCTCACAGAGCTACAATTCCCTGAATGGTTTAGCAATCCATCCCTCTTCCCAGGGAACTATGGGAACTGCAGCTCTGCAACGGGAATAGGGGTCTCCTAACAACTCTCACCACCCTTGACAAACTACAGTTCCCTTGATTCTTTGGGGAAGCGATTATTGCTTGACGTGATATCACAGTGCTTTAAATGTATAGTGCAGATGTGGCCAAAGGCAGTGAACCTCTCTGTGAGCAGGGCCCCGTTACCCAGGTCTCCATGTGCGCCAAGACTCAGTTCTAGTATCTGTTCTCAGTTCTCCGGCACTTGGGTTATTCACACAGGAAGCTGCCTTTTTACACCGAGTCAGCCCCTTGGGCCATCTAGTGATTTAAATGTTTAGAGCAGATGGTGCCCGTGGGTGCTATGCAGGCTCCTCTGTGTCTCTCTGAGCTATCCTGCTGCCCTCAAGGGCAATGAAGAGCGCTATCTCATCTCTAGCGTTGAAATAAAATTCAACTTCTGTGCATGGAACTGGGTGAGGCCGAAGCATCATCTTGTTTTTTGCTCAGGCAGAAAAATATCTCAAGCCGACCCTGCTGCTCACCAAGGCATTCGCAAACAGGGTGCAACAGCCTCACTACTGCTTTGCCTCCTGCACTCCCACGCCCCTACACACAGGGAAGAGCCTTGTCAGCTGTGGCCCCCAAGCTCTGGAGTACCCTACCCCAAGAAGCCCACTCTGCTCCCTTCCTGATGGTGTTTTGGAGACTTCTGAAAACCATCTTGCTCTGGAGAACTTTCGGAGGGACTGAAGGGATAGCCTGAAACTGATTTGTTTTAACTTTTCCCTCGTTAATCCCTTTTAATTTCACCCCCCTAGATTTCTGAACTGTGTGTGTGCGCCTTCAAGTCGATTTTGACTTACGGCGACACTAGGAATCAGCAACCTCCAATAGCATCTGTCATGAATCACCCTGTTCAGATCTTGTAAGTTCAGGTCTGTCTTTATGGACTCAATCCATCTCTTGTTTGGCCTTCCTCTTTTTCTACTCCCTTCTGTTTTTCCAGCATTATTGTATTTTCTAGTGATTCATGTCTTCTTGTTATGTATCCATAACCTCAGTTTCATCATTTTAGCTTCTAATGATAGTTCTGGTTTAATTTGTTCTAACACTCATTTGTCTTTTTTGCAGTCCGTGGTATCCACAAAGCTCTCCTCCCACACCACATTTCAAATGAGTTAATTTTTCTCTTATCCACTTTTTTCACTGTCCAACTTTCACATCCATACACAGAGATCAGGAATACCATGGTCTGAATGATCCTGACTTTGGTGTTCAGTGATACATCTTTGCATTTGAGGACCTTTTCTAGTTCTCTCATAGCTGCCCTCCCCAGTCCTAGCTGCCTTCTGATTTCTTGACTACTGTCTCCATTTTGGTTAATGACTGTGCCGAGGTATTGATCATCCTTGACAAGTTCAATGTCCTCGTTGTCAACTTTAAAGTTACATAAATCTTCTGTTGTCATGCTTTAGTCTTCTTGACGTTCAGCTGTAGTCCTGCTTTTGAGCTTTCCTCTTTATCTTTCCACAACATTCTTTTCAAATCATTACTGGTTTCTGCTAAGAGTATGGTATCGTCTGCTTATCTTAAATTATTTATATTTCTCCCTCCAATTTTCACACCTCCATCTTGGTCCAATCCCACTTTCTGTATGACATGTTCTGCATATAGATTAAACAAATAGGGTGATAAAATACACCCATCTCAACCCTTTCCGATTGGGAACCAATTGGTTTCTCCATATTCTATCCTTACAGTAGCCTCTTATCCAGAGTACAGGTTGTTGTGTTTTTTACTGTGTATGTGTATGATTTTACTGTGAGCTTCCCTGAGTGCCTTATTGTAGGGTAGAAGAGCAGGATAGAAATATTTTAAATAAATTACAATAAATAAATCGATCTTTACATGGATTTTGCAAAGTCCTCAAGGCATCGATGGGGAACCCTGGGGCCCACCAGATGCTGTTGGACTACAACTCCCATCATCCTCTATCATTGGCCATGCTGGTTTTTTAGTAAAGGGAGGGAGGGACAGAGGAGCATAACATTATGCAAGGCAAGGAGAAGGCAGAGACAGAGAGGGGTTTTCCTCCTTCTTTCATAACACTAGAACCCATAGACAGCCAATGAATCTGAATGTTGAAAGATTCAGGAGAGACAAAAGGAAGGACTTCTTCACATATAGTTAAACTATGGAGATCGCTCCCACACGAGGCAGTGACAGCCAACAACCTGGAGGGCTTTAAAAGATAACTAGGCATATTCATGGAGGCTACGAATGGCAACTCCCTGATGGCTATGCTCTACCTGGTGGCAATGCCAGGGGCAGTATGCCTCTGAATGCCAGTGGATGGGAATGGCAGGTGGGGAGAGTTCCGCTGTGCTCAGGCCCTGGATTGGGGCTTCCAAGGGAGCATCTGGTTGGTCGCTGTGAGAACAGGATGCAGGACTAGATGAGCCTTTGGCCTGATCCACCTACAGGGTTCTTCTTAGATTGTGGATGGCGTTCCGGGAATTGGAGTTCAAATCCTTATTATGTATTGACTTATTAGTTACTTTCAAGAAAAAAGTCCGCAAGTGACTTACCAAAGGTTCAGCCAAGCACACAGCATAAGATGGGGAGCAATACATTAGAATACAACTGCAACAGAGCAGAACCAGCACTGTTACCGGTGCCACATAATACTTGTTCCGCCCTTGTAAGAAATCACTCTTGTAGCATGGAAGAACCTACAATTTGGAACTCCCTGCCTATGGACACCATGCAGTACTTTTGCTGTACACTTTTCGGCACCTACTTAAAACATTTTTGTTTAGGCAAGCCTATCCAGACACAAAGATCCTGATGTGTTTTAATATCTTTTTTTGTCTACTGTTTTTCATCATCTTTTAAAATGTTTGTAATTACTTAACTGATTTTAATGTTACTTTGTAAACCTTTTACAGGATTTTCACAATCAAGCAGTATATAAATTTTGTTACATTGGGAGGATCAGAGATTCCCCATGTCTGCCTTGAGGATTAAGTACACCAGAAGCATCTTGCTGTTGGATCAGGCCAGCAGCCCATCTAGTCCAGCATCCTGTTCTCATGGTGGCCAAGTGGATGTCCCAATGGGAAGCCCGCAAGCAGGACCAGAGTGCAACAGCGCTCTCCCCACTCAGCAACAGCAATAAGAGAGAAAAGTGTAAAAGACCCACATTCAAAGGCAGGATCTAAATCTTTTTGTACCTCATATGATTAGCCAAGCCATCTTGGACACTGGAGGGAGCCAGGTCGGAAAGAGAGTCTGAACTGATGGAGACTGGAGACAGGGACTCCTCTTTCTCCTCCGCCAGGTCGATTTTCACCAAGGAACTTGTCTCATCCTCGGAGTTATCCTCCGACACAGAGCCAATGATAAAGCGAGAATGCACATTCAGCTCCAGGGAGTTCTCTGCCGGCAAAGGGTCACCCATTGTGCCTCCGAAGTATGTTTGCACCGCTAGAGTGAAGAGAAAAAACAGCCTGAGCTTTTTGTAGATTTAGTTCTCAGCCGCAGCAGAGAAAACCTTAAAATATGTTGTACAGATTGCTTCTGACTGTTCATTATTAAAATGTTTTGGTTAAGAATAGCTCACAAAAGGCCACATATTAATCTAACAGCACAAAAAGCTGCATTCCTCCCCCACACCTGGTCCCCCAAAAACTTGAAATTCTGCAACCTGCTTGGATCCAGTAATTTCAATACGTCTACTGACAGTAAAACTCAGTTGCATTTTTAAAAGGTATCAAAAATATAAATCATCACATCACAAATCAAGGGCAATGAAGCAGTAATCCTTCTCCAGTCTAATTGTTCCATTTCTTTACGCAGGATTCCATTGAAGCAGCAGGGAGTTCCAGAGATACTGTCTCACTGGTCTCAGATATGCTCTTCCTGCACGGTCAGAGGCAGGATGCTTCTGAACTCCAGTTGCTGGAACCCACAAGAGGGGAGAGCACTCTTGCACTCAGGTCCTGCTTGCAGGCTTCCCACAAGCATCTGGTTGGCCACTGGGAGAACAGGATGCTGGACTAGATGGGCCACTGGCCTCATCCAGCAGGGCTCCCCTTATGTTCTTATCCATTCACTTTGAGGCCTATTTGCTGCCGGGCCAAGTTCAAGGTTCTAGTTCTGGTGTACAAAGCCCTAGACAGCTTGGGACCAGGATACCCGAAAGACCGTCTTACCCTTATATACCCAGCAGATCACTGCGCTCTGCAGGTGAGGGCCTCCTGCAGATACCATCTTATCAGGAGATTCATTCTGCACAACATAGGAAACGGACCTTTAGTGTGGCGGCACCTACCCTGTGGAATTCCCTCCCTTTGAATATTAGGCAGGCGCCATCTCTGCTATCTTTTCGGCGCCTTTTGAAGACTTTCCTCTTTCAACAAGCCTTTTAAGTTGAGACCTATCTCAGTCTGCGTCTGTGTTAGAATTGCTTTTAATATGTTTTCTTTAATATGTTTTTAACCCTTTTTTAAAAATATGTTTTCAAAGCTTTTTTTAAAATGTCTTTAACGTTGTTTTGTTTTAATGTATTTTAAGGTCTGTTTTTATGATGTTTTAAAGTGTTTTTAGCATTTCTGTTTGCCGCCCTGGGCTCCTGCTGGGAGAAAGGGCGGGATGTAAATAAAATAAATAAATAAAATAAATATGTTCCACAAGTCTGCATACCTTGCTGGTGTATCTAGGAATTCTACTCCTCTGTATATAAAGTCAAATATGTCACTGAACAGAATGCCGCTTATTAGCAAACCTCTGTGTAAACAAACCTTTGGGGTTAATTTTTTTGAAAAGGGATAAAGTTACACCGAATGCTGAAGATTAACTTTCCTATCTCTAGAAAACCTACTCACTGGCATCTTCCCTGGCCAAGATGAGATTTCCTCCCATCACGCGTTGCCCTTAGACATTGCCCAAACATTGCAGTGTGGCGTTCAGGGTGCCAACCAGCCAGTCAGGGTACTGAGACTGGAACCTTCTTCATGCAAAGCAGATGCTCTATTGGTGAGCTATAGCTCTCCCCTAAGACTTGTTGGAAGAAAAAGGTCTTCAACAGAAATCAAAAAGATAGTAAAGCCAGCACCTGTCCGACATGCAGAAGGACAAAGTTCCAAAGGGTAGGTGCTGCCCACTCTAAAGGGCTGATTCCTACACTGTATAGAATAGACCTCCTGATGGGATGGTACATAGAAAAGGCCCTCTCCTGTAGAGCACAGGACATATGAATTTTATTTGATATGAGTATTGGCTTATCTGTTCCTTTTGTGTATTATAACTGATTTTTTTCTATGCATTTGTAACCTGCTCTGGGGTCAAGAATGGCGAAGGACAGAATAAAAATCTAAATAAAGGCATGCACACACACTTCTACAATTAAAGACCCTTACTGTCTGTCTCAGCACATGCACAGAGTCAGTGGGTGGAACCAATGAGATGGGTGGAGCTTTCAGCCCTTGCTCAATACAAAAACATTACCACAAAAGCAACTACACAGGAATAGTACAAACTGTGGCACAGATTATGCAAAAAAAAAACCCCACACACAGTCTTGCAAACCGGCATAATTTACACAAGTTGCAGAATTCTTTTTATATAGACAAGTTGCATTACAGAACCTGGATGTCTGAACTTGGGGAAGGGCTTTGCACACAGGAGGTCCCAGGTTCAATCCCGGCATCTCCAGGTCAAGGCTGGGAGGGACTCCTGACTGAAGCCCTGGAGAACGTCTAGTGAAGTCAGTGTAGACAACACTGAGCTACAAGGGCCCGAAGATCTGACTCCATGTATGCTCCAATAAGGTCATAGGTACAGAATTTTGCTTGACTTGTTCTTTAAAGGCCCAACAAACAGTATCCTTAATTCAAGTAGCGGCAGGAAATATTAGGAGGAGCTGACCTCTTGCAATCCTTGTTATTTGGTTTGTTATCCACTGCCAGAAGGAACTGAAAAGGAAGAGAGACAGAATAGGAACATTAGAGGTGGGAGAAGTGAGACTGGACGAACGGGAATGGACAGTGGGATTGAGAAAAAGCAACTAAGAAAATTCATCTTATTGATTATGAACACACCCCAAAGCAGCTGGACTCACCATCACACACTGATGGATAAAGCCATGATGGAAATTTGGCATGACAAAGCCTGGTTTCCAGCCATATGAAAAGCTAACACAAAAACATTGATGATGTAGAGGGATAGCAAGAGAAGACATCTTTTATCCAGTCTGGATTGACTTTACTAAGTATACAAATGAGGCAACAGAAGCCCCAAATACATCAAGAAAGTATGCACATTTATGAGCTCTTAAGAGCTAGAAGACTTGACCTGGAAGATCAGTGGCCAGTATCTTGAGAACTCTCTGCTGCACACTACGGAATATGTGAAGAGAAACAGAATCATCTGACTAAACACTGACTTCTGTTTTAGATCTTTTTAATTTTTTACTTACCTTTGCTATTCCAGGGATTTCTCTCATTGCTATTTGTGATTTATAGCCTCGCCTTTTACCAGTGTGGTACAGTAGCTAGAGTGTCGGACTGGGACCTGGGGGACCAGGGTTCAAATCCCCACTCAGCCATGAAACTCACTGAGTGGCCTTGGGCCAGTCACTGACTCTCAGCCTAACCTGCCTCACAGGGTTGTTGTGAGGATAAAATGAGGAGATGCCATATATGCCACCTTGAGCTCCTGAACACCTGAAAAGTGTGGATGGAACTATATACATACATATAGCTGCTTCAAGATTCCTTCTGTGTGCTGTTCATGCACACGTGCTCCTGCACATCAGTAAAACACTACACAAAAAGAATACTGAAACAGCATAAGAAGAGCCTGCTGGATTAAGGCCTGACCCCCGTAGGAGCTTCAGGGTGAGGCTCGCACCTATGAACACAAGAAGAGCCTGGCTGCTGGATCAGGCCAGTGGCCCATCTAGTCCAGCATCCAGTTCTCACAGTGGCCAACCAGGTGCCCCAATGTGGAGAACCCCACAAGCAGTATGTAAGTGCAACGGCACTCTCCCCTCCATGTTGGCAGAGTATAGCCATCAGGGTTAGTAGCCACCAATATTAGTGGTTGGGATTTAAACTGATGCATGTATACTACAACTGGGATACAAACATAACAATACATTTTAAATTTGTTTAAAGCCTCACTCCTTATCTAGGTAAGACTGATTCCGTTTTCCCTCAGCATACAAACACAATCCACTGATGAGCCAAAAGCTTCAACAAGCAGCAACATGTCCCTCTTGTACAACCATGCCAACACAGGCTCTATTCTAAGCAGATTCCAACCTTAAGCCACCCACTTGCCAACCACTGCAAGGCACAACACACACCCAGCGGGGCCTCCTGATCAGTCTCTTGGTCACCCACGCAGCTTGACTACGGCACACCAGCCTTGCCCTAGGAAAGGCTCCTGTTCCAGGTCGTTCCCAGGACTCGCCCCTAGCAGGGATTCCACAGTCCTGTAATCACTTCAGGCAAGGGCAAATGGACTAGGACCGGTTTAGGGTGTCTAAATCACAGGTGGGAACGCCAGGCCTAGGGCCAAATACAGCCTTCCAGGGCTCTCTGCCTGGCCCTTGGAACTTTCCCCAGATCGTGCCCCTCACCACTCTTGCTTTGCACTTTCATTTGAGTGTTTTGCTGGAATGCGTCCTTGAACCCTGAAAATGCCTCCGAGTTGCCTGGATGGAGGGGAGAGAGGGGTGTACGAGTGTGGATAGAAATTAGCCTGCTGTATAAAAGTGTGAGTGTAGTGAGCCAGTGTGGTGTAGCGGTTAAGGTGCTGGACTACGACCCGGGAGACCAGGGTTCGAATCCCCACACAGCCGTGAAGCTCACTGGGTGACCTTGGCCAGTCACTGCCTCTCAGCCTCAGAGGAAGGCAATGGGAAACCCCCTCTGAATACCGCTTACCACGAAAACCCTATTCACAGGGTCGCCATACTTTGGGATCAACTTGAAGGCAGTCCATTTCATTTTCATAAAAGTTAAAAAAAACCCACTCGGCGTTCTGCCCTCTTTGCCTACCCTGGAGTCCATGGGAACATAGAGTGCAATGTCAGGCACAGAATGCAACTGCCTAAGAATCTCAAACTTAAAACAAAAATTACAAGCAAGCTTCTAGTCCTCATGGCTGCAAAGATGTGCTCGACAGCATACGAGCAATGTCAGGAAAGAGAACCTAGAGAGCCAAGAAGAGTTAGAGCAGTTGGCAAATGGAGCTCCAAATTGCCCGGGCAGAGTTATTTTACATCAAGCTTCTTTGGCCATCTTGTCCAGAGTTTTTTTTCCACGGTTTTAGGAACACAGAAAGCTGCCATATAGCAAGTATGACCACTGATCCATCTGGCTCAGCATTGCCTTACACTGATTGGAAGCAGCTCTTCAGAATTTCAGTCTCTCCCAGCTCTAACTGGAGATGCTGGGGATGGAACCTGGGACCTTTTCCTAACAACATCCAGCACGCTTCACAAACTACAGTTCCCAGGATTCTTTGGAGGAAGCCAGGTCTGTTTCAGGTGTTATAAGAGTGCTTTAAATGCATGGTGTAGATGTGGCTATAGATATGCAGGGTGGGGGGCAGCTCTGGTCTCTGCAAGCAGGTGTGGTCCCCAAGAGAAACAGCTCCTGCCTGAGCCCCTGGCCACAACAATGCTTCGAGATTATTTTATCAGCATGGCGACAGCTCACCTATATGGGTTGTCTTTCAACACTGGGCCAAATGCAACCATAATCTGCACAAAACATGCTACGGCCAATGTAAATCAGTTGTCCTACTATTTTGCAGTTGCTGTTTTTTAAAAATCAAGTGACTAAAATATAAAGGAGCATGTCCAACCTGCTCAACCCCACCTGCCTAATACAGGATTGCACAGCCTACTGGGAGTTACAACAGAATGTGGCATAGTCAATATCGCATCACCCATTTTATTGACTTTTAAGATCTAGCTCCCCTCCCCACACCCACTGAAGTACTTTTAATCTTTTCCCTCCCTTCCCTTGGCTCATAGCAAATCACTCATCACAGAGCCATGTGAGTGCAGCTCCCATGAAGTCCATGAGATCAGAGCTGGCACCAGAACTAGGCATCTTCAGGCAGATGCCGAGGCCCTCAGACCCCCCCCCCCTTTGTAGCATTTGAATGAGTTCTGGGACATTGCAGGGAAAGTATATATTGTCTTTGCTACCAGATAAACCTACCAGGGCTTGTGGAAGGGGGCAGGGGCTAGCCAGCATTATGTCAGAAACCTCCTCAAAACCAGCAGCCAGCCTCCACCTCATATACATCCCAACAGGTTTTGATGTTGGGATAACTGCCACTAGGAAAGACTTGCCATTTAAAAAAAACAACACTTTTTGGGAAGAATGAGAAGGAGGGGGAAACCACAGACTGCAGTTTTTTTAATCAGGGGTGGGGAACCTCGCAACCTTCCAAACCTTTGTCTGGCCCTTGGGACTCTCCCCAGGACTTACCCCAGAGGCAGCCAACGCAGTGCCCTCTAGATGCTGCTAAACAGCAGCTCTCATCAGCCCCACCCAGCATGGCCAAGGACAATGGGGGTTGTAACCCAGGAACATCTGGAGGGCACCACATTGACTACCCTCTTCCCCATGTTCTGCCCCACTGTGCCTGCTTCACACCCTCCTCAAATGTTTTGGCCTGGCTGGAATGTGCCCCTGAACTCTGATCATGCCTCTTGGTTGCCTGGACAGAGGATAGGGAAGGGGGGTGAGTGTATGTAGAGGCTAGCCTACCGTAAAAAGCAACTTTTGCCTTCAGCCCCACCAACCACTGGCATGTGGCCCCCAGAACATTGCCCAGAAGGGAATGTGGCCCTCAGGGTGAAATGAGGGAAGATGCCGCTTCTCATGCGATACTTGCCATGAAAAACCCACATGCAAAATCAAGTAACTTTTCTTCTTCAGAAGGATTTGAGAGAGAAGAAACTTCAGTTCAGCTAAAACACATACAGTATGATTACCCAGCTAAGCTAAGGTATCTTCAAGTTGGATGAGAGATCAAGCTGGAATTCAGAAGGCAACGGGGTGCTTAAATCAGGGATGTGGGTCCATCAGATGTTGCTGGACTCCATTTCCCATCAGCACCCGCTAGCATGGCCAATGGTCAGGGATGAAGAGAGGTAAGAGTCTGACACCTTCTGGACAGTTTGGAATACAATTCCCATCAGCCCCAACCAGCTCGGCTGTGGAGGGCAGCAGACTAAGGAAGGCTGTTGCAGTCCAACATCATCTGAAGGGTCACACCTTTCCCACTCCAGCCTTAAATTCCCCTTGGCAAGGCAGTCCCAGCCTGTCCGTCAATCAGGGATCCAAGGCTGGTGTGCTCATGTGAAGTCTTGCATCACAATCCAGAAAGCATGTGCAATGCACACCTTGCAAATGATTATTCCAATGACAGTCAAAGTAGGTAAGAACATCCCTTTGCAAAGCTGTGTAGTGACAAAATCCCACGGTGCGTGTGCCTGATTCAATGCATAAATATATAGGGTGTAGTTGAAGACACACTGTTTAACAGTGCAGCACAAAAGGCGTTAACCTTAGGCACGGAAGAATCAGGTCTTAATCCCTTGCCCGTTGCAAAGCTTGGAGTTACACTTGGAGCAGGAAGGAGGAGGCCAAAGGGGATCCAAGGTTTTTAGGGCATCGGGTAAAACATTTATTTATTTATTAAATTTGTTAAGTCGCTTTTCTACACAAATATGTGCATTCAAAGCAACTTACAATTAATACAAATTAAAAGTAAAATATTAATATATAATAATAATAATAATAATAAAATTTAATTTTTGTGTCGCCTATCTGGCCGAAGTCACTCTAGGCGACATACAAACTAAAATTCAGTAAAATACAATACAATGCAGATAAAATACAATGAAGTCATTAATCACAGCAGCATGAGATCAGTTAGGGCAATCAATAGATAATAAGTATCCCAAAAAAGTTAGCCCTCCCCGGAAATCCTAAAGGCCTGTCCAAAGAGCCAAGTTTTTAAGGCCCGGCGGAATGTATCCAGGGAAGGGGCATGGCGAAGATTGAATGGGAGGGAGTTCCAGAGAGTGGGGGCCACCACTGAAAATGCCCTCTCTCTAGTCCCTACCAACCTAGCTGTTTTCGTTGGTGGGACTGAGAGAAGGCCCTGTGTGGCTGATCTAGTTGGGCGGCTTAATTTGTGGTACTGGAGGCGCTCCTTCAGGTAAACTGGGCCGAGACCGTATAGGGATTTAAAGGTTAATACCAACACCTTGAATTGGGCCCGGAAAACAACTGGAAGCCAATGTAGGTGAAATAATACTGGCGTGATGTGATCACGGCGGTGACTGTTTGTAAGCAACCGAGCCGCCGCATTCTGCACCAGTTGTAGTTTCCGGACCGTTTTCAAGGGTAACCCCACGTAGAGCGCATTGCAGTAGTCTAATCGAGAGGTGACCAGGGCGTGTACCACCAGTGGGAGCTGATGAATAGGGAGGTAGGGTTGCAGCCTCCGTATGAGATGTAATTGGTACCAAGCTGCCCAGCACACTGCCGAAATCTGAGCCTCAATGGACAGCCTGGAATCAAGAACCACCCCGAGGCTGCGGACCTGATCTTTCAGGGGTAAACTTACCCCATTAAACTGTAGGTCAACAGCACCCAACCTCCCCCTGTCACCCACAAGTAGCACCTCGGTCTTATCAGGATTAAGCTTCAGTCTGTTCCTTCCCATCCACCCACTCACATCCAGGCACTTGGACAAGGTCTCCACAGCCATCTCTGGTGAAGATTTAAAGGAGAGATAGAGCTGCGTGTCATCAGCATATTGGTGACATCGCAGCCCAAAACTCCTGATGATAGCTCCCAGCGGTTTTACATAGATGTTAAATAGCATGGGAGAGAGGATAGAGCCCTGTGGCACTCCACATGTGAGGGGCCAAGGGTCTGAAACCTCATCCCCCAATGCTACCTGTTGATGCCTGTCAGAGAGAAAGGAACGGAACCACTGCAAAACAGTGCCTCCTATTCCCAATCCTTCCAGGCGATCTAACAAGATACCGTGGTCGACGGTATCAAAAGCCGCCGAGAGATCCAGGAGGACAAGAAAGGTGGATTCTCCCCTATCTAATGCCCTCCTCATATCATCCACCAGAGCGACCAAGGCTGTTTCAGTACCATGTCCAGTCCTGAAACCCGATTGGTATGGATCCAAATAATCCGTTTCATCCAAGTGTGCTGACAACTGGTTGGCCACCACTCGCTCAATGATCTTCCCCAAAAATGGCAAATTTGAAACGGGGCAAAAGTTGTTCAAGACTTGGGGATCCAAGGAGGCCTTTTTCAAAATAGGTTTTATAATTGCCTCCTTGAGGGCTGGTGGCAATGCACCCTCCTTCAAGGATGCATTTACCACCACCCTGATCCCTTCGCCTAATTTCTCCCTACATTTCATAAGAAACCATGATGGGCAAGGATCAATCAGACAGGTGGTAGGCTTTACCGTTGAAAGCACCTTGTCCACATCCTCAGAAGGAAGAGGCTGGAACCGATCCCACTGAACCGGACTGCAACTGGTCAACTCTGGATCCTCCACTGCATACACAGCATACGGAATCGAGTTCTTCAGGTGTTCGACTTTATCAGCAAAGTGCTTTGCCAATTTGTCAAAGGAAGCCTTAGAGTGTTCCAAGGGTTCCTGAGCAGCTGGACCGACCAGGCTTCGGACCACTTGGAACAGCTTCCTGGGACAGCACTCTGCGGATGCAATAGAGGCAGCAAAGAAATCCTTCTTTGTTGCCCTTATTGCCACCTGGTAGGCAGCTATTGCTGCTCTAACCTGTGTCCGAGCATCTTCAGAACGGGATTTCCACCACCGGCGCTCTAGTCGTCTCACCTCCTGCCTCAGACTACGCAACCGGGGTGTATACCACGGTGCTGTCTGAGTTCTATTCAGGGGGAGAGGACATTTCGGAGCCACCTGGTCTAATGCCCTGGTGATTCCCTCATTCCACTCCATCACCAGGGTTTCGACTGGGCGACCTTCAGCAGGTTCCAATTCCCCTAGCGCAGTCAGGAATCCCTCTGGATCCATCAGGCGCCTGGGGCGGACCATTCTAATAGGTCCTTTACCCCTGCGGAGGGAGTGTGGCATCGAGACGTCAAAATTCACCAGATAGTGATCTGACCATGACACGGGGGTAAAAGAAATAGCCCCCAACTTCAGAACACTTCCTACCACTCCCAGGACAAGTACAAGGTCGAGAGCATGACCGGCTACATGGGTGGGCTCAGTGTTATTAAGGTACAGTTCCCAGGAAGCCATGGTTTCCAGGAAATCCTGAGGGGCTCCAATGAGAGTGGCCTCAGCGTGCACGTTGAAATCCCCCAGTACTAAAAGCTCTGGGGTCAATGCTCGTACATCCGAGACCACCTCGAGCACCTCGGTCAGGGAATCTGCCGTGCAGCGGGGCGGGCGGTACACGAGCAAGATCCCCAAACTGCCCTTCGGGCCCAACCTCCAGTACATGCAATCAACAACCTTGGTCCTTGGGAGTGGAGGCCTGGTGAAAATCAAGGACTCCCGGTAGATGACTGCCACTCCCCCTCCCCGCTTACCTACCCTCGGTTGCCGTGCATAATAGAAACCTGGTGGACACATGGCCTTAAGGATGGGAGCTGAGGCCTCGTCCAGCCAGGTCTCCGTGATACACACCAGGTCTGCGCACTCATCCAATATCATGTCATGGATGATAGATGTTTTTTGTGTCACAGACCTGGCATTACACATCAGCAATTGAAGGTCGGTAGGAATCCTGCTTCCCCCAGTTAACTTCTGGTTTTGGGCAGACCTGGAACATGGGATAGGTATTATGCATCTATCCCGTGTTCCTCTAAATTGACATGGTCTGCCCCTAGCATCAATCCAGCACCTGCCACCCAAACTTGGTATAGCTTGGCCCCCCTCCTTCTCTGTTCCATCCCTCCTTGGTTTACACATGCCCCTATCCCTATTTGCCTGCTGGACAGGCCTATCTTAAACAATAAAACAAATAAAAATAAAAACCCACCCCTTACACCCCGGGGGCTGCCAGTCACTTCTTGAAAACAATATACAACCAACATACATACAACAACATATATATAGAACAAACATACAACACATAACATACGACATACAACATACAATACACAACTTACACCCTACATACAACATACACTTAATTGTAATCACACCATACAATTCAACCTGCTAAGCCAACATCGTCCAGCACTATGTAAGTAGATGAAACCTTCCTTCTTCTCACCAAACGCCGCCAGGCAGATGATAATGATGGTAAGGGCAAAAGCCCCAGTTTGAAGCGTAAATTGCGGCGGCGGCCCCGGCCGCATCCCACAACCACAGGTCAGGCACAGAGCAGGGACAGCCACAGTGGGCACAGCCGCGGCAACGGAGAGAGAAGCAGGCCGCCCAGTGGCCAGCCACACCCCCCGCAATCAGCCGCAGCAACAACAAGAGCCCCCAACGCGTCCCGGCCAGACCAGCCGCAGCAGGGGAAGGAAAGCCCGCAGAAACAGCAACGCAGAGCACAATGAGGGCAACAGCAGAAGCGGCGACGACAACAACGAAGGACCCGGCCCAGCAGCGACAGGGACGACCAGAGATGACGCCAGCGCGCGACCGCAGACAGGACCTCCCGACAAGCCCGGACCCACACACGCCGCGGCAGAAGACCCGGCCGCCCCAGAAACAAGCGGCATATAAAAAAAAAGATTACAATAAGAAACAGTATAGAAGCAACCCGTAGGAAGGCTACATGACAGAAGCACTCCAAAAGACTTCCAAAGTTAAGAAGAAGAGGAGAAGAGAGAAGGAGAAGATAGATGTTTTTGCCTGGTGCCTAAAGATGAATAATGATGGCGGCAGGTGTACCTACCTGGGAAGAGTGTTCCACATTTCAGAAAGACCCCAACTAAGATTGCCTCTCTTCCCCACCCCCACCTGTCACATAGGAAACTGCCTTTCACCAAGTCAGGCCATTGGTCAATCTAGCTCCGTCTACACTGACTGGCAGCAACTCTCCAGAGTTCTGGACTGGGACCCATGCCTCTCAGGGATTGCAGGTGCCAGGGATCTAACTTGGTATCTTCTGCCTGCAAAGCAGATGCTCTATCACTGAGCTACAGCCCTTTCCCATCAGTCTTTTCACAGCTGGCAAGCATTCAACAGGTGATGCCATGACTGTTGTTACATTATACCAGGCAGTTGCAGTAAACAGCAAGCCTTGAGTGCCCTACATAACCCTGTCTAGTACAACCGCTCTAATCTCCGTCAAGGAACTTAAGGACTCAGAGGGAGGTGGAGAAATAGGAATGTTATGCCCAATGGGGATCCCAACAGTCACAGGCATGGTGGCCTGGATGAGATCCCCATTGCATTAAAAAAAATGCACCACGTTTGAAAGAAATACGTTACAACACTACAGAGATGCAGGGTGGACATTTCTCCACTGCAAAAAATTTTCAGTTTCATAACTTCCTTAATAACAACAGGAGCGCAGGAAGCCTTAGGTCCATCTAGCTCAGTATTGTCTGCACTGACTGGCAGTGGCTCCCCAGGGTTTCAAACAAGGAGTCTTTCCGAATCCTACCTGGATATGCCAGGGATTCAGCCTGGGACCTTCTGCCTGCAAAGCTGGCACTCTGCCACTAAGCTATGGACCTTCCCCTGATGAACCAATGCCAACTGGACATACAGTACTGAGCAAGCTTGGCGGTTTCCAAGCATTTGTTACTTAATACAAGCAAAACAAATATGCTACATTAGATCGCCCTCTGAAATGGAAATGGACTGCCTGCAAGTCGATCCCGACTTATGGCAGCCCTATGAATAGGGTTTTCATGGTGAGCAGTAGTCAGAGGGGCTTTACCATTGCCTTCCTCTGAGGCTGAGAGGCAGTGACTGGCCCAAGGTCACCCAGTGAGCTTCGTGGCTCTGTGGGGAGTCGAACCCTGGTCTCCCAGGTCACAGTCCAACACTCTAACCACTACACCACACTGGCTCTCACAGATCACCCTCTAGGACATCAGGAAAAAAAATGGTAGGATGCAAAACTGAAATTTTCAAATGCAAACTAAGCAATGCAAATTAGCAGAGGAAAAATTTCTGGAAAACTATCAGTGCAATACTAACAATCCAGCATATATGTTATTTATAAAAAACCATCAGTGTGCAGGGTCCTTTATAGAGGACAAGTCCCAAGGATCTTACCATTTAAACTCCGAGTTCCTAGCAGTAAAAAAGAAAAGTACAGTATGCACTCTAAACAATGCTCCTGGACCATGTGTTGAACTGCTGCCTTTCACATAGCTCTCAAAGGCGCAGAAACCCAAAGACAACAACAACAAGAGTGGGAAGGGCTCAACATCTCAGTGATTAGAGCAACTACTTTGCATACAGAAGGTCCCAGGCTCAATCCCTGGTGTCTCCAGGTAGCACTGGGAAGAGACCACTGCCTGAAAATGCTGGAGAGCTGCCCCTAGCCAGTGTGGACAATACTGAGCTCAATGGACCAGTGATCTGACTGAGTATAAGGCGGCTTCCTGTGTTCCTATAAGGAGGAGGAAGTGGTATCCTTCAAGCCCAGAACTAATCACTATACAAAGGGAACAATTTTAATAATTTAATAAGCAATTTATTATTATTGATGATAATAATAATAGTCATACAAGCATATGGAGCTGCCTTATGTTTGTCTGTCTGCTCTGATGGGCTTCTTCAGGGCCTCAAGCCTAGGTCTTTCCTATTACTTGACCCTCTTAAGCAGAGAAGCTGGGGATGGAACTCCCCTGTACGCAGAAACAGTGCTCCGCCCCTGAGCTATGTGGCCTTCTCCCCAACACATGTCCAAATGAACATATGAGGCTGCCTTGTACCAAGCCAGGCCAGAGGTCTATATACTCCGGGTGTGGGGAAACCTTCTAACATGGCAGAACGACACCTCCCATCGTCCCTGGTCATTGGCCATGCCGGCTGGGCCTGATGGGGGCTGTCGTTCAGGGACACCGGAAGGGCCAAAGGTCCCCCATACACCTGACAGACTCCAACAGCATGACTCTCTAGGGCAGCCTTCACCAACCAGTGCCCTCCCGATCACTGATGCTTGCTGGGGCTGATAGGAGTTGTAGTCCCAAACATCTGACAAGGGCACAGATGGGGAAGCTGTGGCCCTCCAGATGTTACAAAGTAAGCTTCCTTATACTGAATCAGGTGCACTGGTCAATCTAGCTCAATACTGTCTTCACTTACTGTCAGCGGCTCCCCAGGTTTCAGGCAGGAGCCTCTCCCACCCCTACCTAGAGATGCTGAGGATCGAACTTGGGACCTTCTTCATGCAAAGCAGGTGCTCTGCCACCAAACTATGTTGTTGGACTCCAACTCCCATCAGCCACAACCAGTATGGCCAACAGCCAAGGACGATGGGAGCTGTAGTCCAATGACATCTGAAGGATCACAGGCTTCCCACATCTGCCCTAGGGTCTCAAATGTGGGTGGGCGGGAAGGGGGGGTCCTTCCAATTGCTGCTTCCCAAGATCCTAGGAATGCCAGGAACTGAGGGCTGTATCCAATGCTAGTTCTACTCCAAGTAGCCCCACTGAAGTTAATAGGTATGATTCACTTAGCTTTATTACTTTTAATGGGTCTGCTCTGAATATAACTTAGTTGCATTGCACAGAGAAAACATGTGCACTACCACTAATCTATGCCCCCTTCCCGTTAGCAATCAGCTCCAAGGTCCTAAAGTCTCTGAAGAATGGCTCCATTCTTTCGGACCAGCAAGAGGTAATCCAGAGAGGTAGCCATGTTAAGTCATTAAACATGTCACAAAGCCCTTGCTGTTGTTCTTGCTGTAGGAGACTATAACGATTTATTGCAGCATAAATGTTCAAGCCCCCGAGCCAGCTCCAGCTATATAAAGCATTATCCTCTGCAGGCAGATTAAAAGCAAAATATAATAATCCTATACATGTTTACTCAGATATTAAGTCCCACTATGTTCACTGCGGCCTATTCACCATTAAGCGTGTTTAGGATCACAGTCTATGTGTAAATACACATACATAAGTATAGAGAGGAAGAAATACTGTCATCAGCGGGACCAAAAGACCATGAAACACAAGTAGAGTCAACAACAATCCTAATGCAAGACTCAAGAGTATTTGGTAATTCACTGCAGCCCCCACCACACCTCACACTACTTCAGTTATCAAAAGCTATCAAATGTTGTACTGAATAGCCATAAGTGGGAAATACAACAAAATGTTGCAGATTATGGAGTGCTCCTACTTACAGTTCCATCTAGCCAGCCAGGCCCTCTTCTGTGATACTCCATTCCATTCTCTCCCCACCACCACTGTCTCCCATTCCCCTCTCAACAACCAGTCAGCATTCCATGCTCAATCCTTATTGGGCTGATCCCCCTCCCTTACAGGCTTTTTTCCCTAAAGGCTTTTTGCACTCTTGCAACTGCTGATGTTCCCCCAAGCCGGCCCAAGGCTCCCTCTTGCCTGTGAATGCTGACACTTGGAGAATGAGCTCACCATTGCTCTTCAGTCACTTCAAAACTCAGGAAAAGGCCACTCACATGAAAGACACCTTGTACCCTTCTCTCTGGGCATATGCAGACCACCACCACATGAACACTGTTACACATGGTAAAGAAATGTGTCTTCAGCGAAAGCTATACAATGAAAGTAGCAGGCCTCCTTCTGTGGGGAGGGAATTCCACAGCTTAGGTGCTGCCACAGAGAAGGCCACCACTACCAGCAGCACTCCCAAACTACTGAAACTGGCAGAAGTACTAGGAGGGCCTCCTCTGCTGATCTTAACACTTAAAAAGGTTGGTAGCGTAGGGAAGGAGGAGGTCTTACAGATATCCGAACATGAATTTCCAGCTGCTGTTCATCCAAATGCAAAGTGTACATTGTTTTTAGTGTTTTTGTATGTTGATTTGAGTTTCACTTTTCTGGAGAAAAGCGACTAATATCTCCAATAAATAAATACAGCAGAATGAAGGAAGTGGCAAGGAGGGGGGAATCATGGCCACCATAACAAATTATATATCCCCACTTCCCCTTTGCAAAATAGTTTTTATAACTGGTTTTGTTTAAACAGCATGTCACCCAGGGAATCCTGGGTGCTCAGAAATACAAACAAATTTCCCCCCAGGAATACCTTCTGATGTGAATGGGCATATTGAGAAGATAGCTGGAAGGGGTAGACCAAATCCCTCTCTTTCACCAACACTAACAGAATGTAGTCACCAACTTGGATGGCTTTAAAAGAGGTTTAGACAAATTTATGGAGGAAAAGGCTATCAAAGGCTACTAGCCACAATGGCAATGTTCCATCTCCACTGTCAGAGGTAATATGCCTCTGAATACCATTGTTGGGAATCACAGATGAAGAGAGGGCTCTTGCACTCAGGTCCTGCTTGTGGGCTTCCCAGAGACATCTGGCTGGCCACGGAGAAAACAGGATGCTGGACTAGATGATCCAGCAGGGCTCTTCTGATGTTCTTAATGCTGCACCTGATGAATTCTCTCTTCTCGTTCCCTACATCCCCACCACCTCCTCCTCCTTGCTTCATAATGGGGGTGGGGTGTCTAAGTGGGAGTTCCATTTAGGTTCCTCAACTGAACCTTACTGGCTCATCCTTCCAACTGGCCAGCCCTCCAGCATGCAATTGGAAGAGCATCTCTGAACAGCATGCAAGAGCTTTGCCCTCATCAACACAGCTACCCTGCAGATGTGCAATTGGAAGAGAAAAGGATGCCTACTCAGACAAGTAACACATCCTAGCAGGTCTGAACCCCCAGCACCTTTTTTTTTTTAGTACAGATTGAGGAATAGTCTCAGCACCACCTACAGAAGCAAGGAAAATTCTCCTTACTTGATGCATGCTAGTCTTTTTGCTTACAAGAGGAATGGGGAACATCTGTGAGTTGAGTGGGAAAGCATCTGCCTTGCATGCAGAAGGCCACAGGTCCAATCCCAAGCATCTCCAGGTAGGGTCAGGAATGCCCCCCATCTGAAACCCTGGAGAGCCTCTGCCAGTCAGTGTAGGCCAGGGCATCCAAACTGTGGTCCATGGACCACTACTGGTCCACAGGCTCCATCCTGGTGTCCCACAGAGTGCCTGTATTAAATATTCATATTGATTTTAATTGTATTCTTATTGTCCCTCCGATTTCTTACATTGCATTTTATTGTATTACAGTCTGACTTCTGCGGAATGCAGATTGTGGTACAGCAAAAGAAACAGAAAAGCAGTAAAATGCAATTAAAAATACAGTATCTAGCACAGTGCATTACAGTTACTACAACAGGCAGAAAAATCATCCGGTGGTCTGCCAAACCCCTCAGCAATTTTCAGGTGGTCCATAGAGGGGGAGAAAGCTTTGGAATCCCTGGTGTAGACTATACTGAGCCCGATAGACCAATGGTCCCATTCAGTATAAGGCAGCTTCTTATGTTCCTGTCTGTGGCCCTCTGGATGATGCAGCACTACAACTCCCATCATCCCTGACCACCAGCCATGCTGCTCGGAGCTGCAGTCTAGCAACATCCAGAGCAGAAAAAGTTCCTCATCCCTGGCTTGCAAGAAATGGGAGACTTATAACTTACAAGAAATACACTGTGTTACCATCAGAGTGCTCCTCCTCCTCACCCTAGCGATTTCTTGCTGGGCTTGAAAACAAACCTCATGGGGATCCATTCCTCAAGGGGAGCAGTCTCCCCCCCCCCACTTCCACCTGATCTTCAGGAATAGCTTATTCCTGTGAATTTTTCTTAAAGCTTTAAAGTTTTGGCGCCAGAGACAACTCAGCCAAACTGGTGTGTGTTTAAAACGGCATTTTCCTCACCTCTCCATTCATTAAAGAGCCCTTCCAGAACTAGAGCCAAAACACCCATCCATATGGGATACACATGCAACATCGACCCATTTGCTTGTGCACATTCAAGGATCCTAAGCCTTGGAAACTAGAGCAGCAGGACTGCAAACAAGGGGGGGAGGGGGAAGAGGGGTAATGATGATGATTTTGGATATGGGAGAAGAGAGGAAGAAATGAAAACAGATCAGGGCCTGACACACACGTCCTCTCCCAGAACCCCATCCTTCCACGCTGCCCAGGTGGCGCCCACCTCAAAGTGCTCTCTGCGGAGAAAGCGGAGATGCTCCTCAAGCCTCCAGGCCCGGTGCAGCAGACTGGCGGCGGCGCTATGGGAGAGATGGCCGGCAAGCGCTCTCCCATCCAGGACGAGAGTCTGCGTAGTGCCTGCGCGTGTATGTAACGCACCAGCCTAAAGCTCCTCCTTCCTTCCACTCAGTGCCTAAGTCCCTCCATCTCGTGGCAAAAAAAAAAATTAAAACGCCTTCCCCCCCCCTCCTGCTGCTAATACTGCAGGCAACATCACACGCTGGAGTGGTGTGATGGGAAGCAGGCTATTCCAGATCAATCACCTTTGACCTCACTCAATCTAGCACCACTTTCTTCTTTTTTTTCCCACCCACTTCCCAGCCTCGCTGCTCCCTTGCTGCTGAAAACGCTCTCCGCTCATTGGCCGCCGGCACTCACACCAACGCGTGGGGTGTCACCAATCAGAGAGGAGCAGGGAGGAGTGACCAATGAGGAGATGGCTGTGGCCTGAGCGTCTCAGGGCGCCCTCTGGTTGGCTCCCGGGAGGCTCACGGAGGAACTGGGCGGTTTGCAATTTCCGTGCAGCACTTCCACCACCACCGCTATCGGGTTACACAAAGCAAACACGCGTTGGCTGTATGAACACTCCACACGTTTAATACACTTTTAAAGCCCATGCCTTCCCCAAATAATCCTGGGAACTGCAGAGATACAACTCCCAGCCCCCTTAACAAACTACAGTTCCCAGGATTCTTGGAGGAAGGCAGGGAAATGTCCTCTAAATGTATGATTGCTTGGCAGAGCCTGCACAGGTTAAACCACTAAACTAATAGGGAGGTAATCATATAGGTTAAACTAGGGGTAATAGTTAAAGGTGGTGCCTTCAATAAATTGCTGGACTACATCTCCCATCGGCCCCTAGCCTAGCATGGTCACAGATTATGGGAGTTTTAGTCCAGCAACAATTGGAGAGTACCACCTTGGCTCCACAATTTACAGCATTCATCCACCTACCCACTCCAAACTTGACAAACAATCACAGCGCATTGGGCCATCCCCTGTGCATGGAAGAGCATTCATCGCAGCAGCAGAAGTGATGGAAAATTGTGGCCATGCTGCTGGGTTGCAACTCCCAGCATCCCTGACAGTTGGCCATGCTGGGGGTGATGGGAGTTGGGAGTCCAACAACACCTGGAGAGCCACGTGTTTCCCTTCCTTGGTTTATATGACTTTAGGAGAGCCAGTGTGGTGGTGTAGTGGTTAGTGTGTTGGACTAACACCTAGAAGACCAGGGTTCAAATCCCCACTCAGCCATGAAGCTCGCTGGGTGACCCTAGGCTAGTCCCTGCCTGTCCACCTCGGAGTTGCTGTGGGGATTAAATGAGGAAGGGGAGAACCAGGTACACCACCTTGAGCTCCTTGGGGAAAGGTGGGATACAAATGCAGTAACTAATAATTATGATGATAACTGACTACCCAATGTGTGGGGAACCTTTGGCCCTCCGGATGTAGAACATAGGAAGCTGCCTTATACTGAGTCAGACCATTAATCCATCTAGCTCAGTACTACCTACACAATGGCTGGCAGTGGCTCTCCAGGGTTTCAGGCAGAGTTCTCCCTCAGCCCTATCTAGAGATGCTGGGGATTGGACCTAGGACCTTCTACATGCAAAACAGATGCTCTGCCACCAAGCTACGGCACCTTCCCCAAATTATTATTATTATTTATTAAATTTATATCCTGTCCTTCCTCCCAGTAGGAGCTCAGGGCAGCAAGCAAAAACACAACAAACACTCTAAAACATCTTAGACTTTAGAATATATTAAAACAACAACATTTTAAAAAGTATTTAAAAACACCTTTTCCAACACAGACACAGATTGGGATAAGGTCTCTACTTAAAAGGCTTGTTGAAAGAGGAAGGTCCTCAGTATGCACTGAAAAGATAACAGAGATGGCACCTGTCTAATATTTAAGGGGAGAGAATTCCAAAGTGTCGGTGCCACAACACTAAAGGTTCATTTCCTATGTTGTGCAGAATGTACCTCCTGATGAGACGGAGCAGGAGGCCCTCACCTGCAGAGCACAGTGATCTAAGGGATAAGATGGACTTTCAGGTATTCTGGTCCCAAGCTGTATAGGGCTTTGTACACCAAAACCAGAACCCTGAACTTAGCCCGGTAGCTAATGGGCAGCCAGTGCAATCCTTTCGGCAGTGGGGTGACATGTTCGCAATACCCTGCCCCAGAGAACAGTCACGCCGCCGCATTTTGCACCAGCTGCAGCTTCCAAACCAACCTCAAGGGCAGCCTCACAAAGAGCACATTACAGTAATCCAGCCTGGAGGTTACCGATGCATGGACAACAGTGATCAGGCTATCCCGGCCAGTCCAGAAACAGCCGCAGCTGTCTTACCAGCCGAAGCTTGTAAAAGGCACTTCTAGCCACTGAGGTCACCTAGGCCTCTAGGAACAAAAATGGATACAGGAGCACTCCCAGGCTACGAACCTGCTCTTTCAGAGGAAGTACAACCCCATCCAAAGCAGACCGATCAATTATCCGAACTTGGGAACCATCAACCCACAACGTATGGCCTCTCCCGATTCAGATGTTACAGAGAAACAGGGCTGAGAATAATACCATGGTCAATGGTATCAAAAGCCGCTGAGAAATCAAGTAAGAATAAGATGTTACAGAGAAATAGAGCTGGGTATCATCAGCGTACCACTGACACCTCACCCTGAATCTCCTGATGACTGCTCCAAGGGCTTCATACAGATGTTAAACAGCATTGGGGACAAGATGGTACCCTGTGGCACCCCTCAACTGCCAGGGGGCTGAAAGACAATCACCCAACGCTATTATGTGAAAATGACCCTGGAGATAGGATCAGAACCACTGTAAAACAATGCCTCCAATACCCATCTCACTAAGTAGACCCAGAAGGATACCATGGTCAATTATATCAAAAGCCGCCGAGATATCAAGTAAGAATAATCAAGTAAGAACAAGGTCACGTTCCCCCTGACCTTCTCCCAATAAAGGTCATCCATCAGGGTGACCAAGGCTGATTCAGTCCCATAACCAGGCCTGAACCCAAATTGGAATGGGTCAAGATAATCTGTTTCATCTGAGAGTACTTGCAATTGCTGCACCACAACCCTCTCGCTTACTTTCCTTAAAAAGGGGGTATTTATGACCAGGTGGTAGTTGTCAGAAACCAATGGGCCCAGGGTGGCTTTTTTCAGAAGTTGTAGGATCATCATCTCTTTCAGGGCAGCTGGGATCACTCCCTCTTGCAAAGATGCATTGACCACACCCGGATCCACTTGGTCATACCCCCTCAGCAAGCTTTAATAAGCCAAGAAAGGCAAGGGTCGAGAGGGCACATTTCCGGCCACATCACAGCAAGCAAATGTGGTTGGACTACAACTCCTGTCATCCCTGACAGTTGTCCATACTGGCTGGGGCTGATGGGGAGTCAAGAATCCAAATACAATCAGAGGGCCGTAGATGTTCTCTCACCTCTGCATATGCAGCATGGAGAAAAGACTGGACCACAGCTGCAGGAGAGTGGAGGGGAAAGCTTTCCTTTTGAAGCAGTGGAAGGTTAAACAAGCAAGGTAATTTCGTATTTGGTTGGGGGGGTCATATGATAGCCAGAACAGATTATCCCCACAATAAGCACACAATGACATGGGGCTTGTCCCTTGGCTGGGCAGGAGCCCACCAAACGGAACCAGTTAAAATAAAATAAAGCTATGCATTTATTTCTCGGCTGATTAAGGAACATAGGAAGCCGCCTTGTGCCATGTTGGTCCATCTAGCTCAGTCTTGACTACAACGATTGGCACAGCTCTCTAGGATTTCAGACAGGGGTCTCTCCCAGTCCTCCCTGGTGATGCCAGTGATTGAACCAGGGACCTTCTGCATGCAAAGCAGATGCTCCACCACTAAACTACAGCCCTTCCATATAACCAGTTTACAATTTATTCATGATTATATGTTTAGAATCCGTTCACAGCCACACCATCCACACCCAGCCACCCTGGGCTCCTGCTGGGAGGAAGGGCCGGATAGAAATTAATTAATTAATTAATAGCACTTTAACAGAGATGGCTTTCTCCAAATAATCCTGGAAACTGTAGTTTACCCCTCACAGAGCTACCATTTCCAACATTCTTAACAAACTACAGTTCCCAGGATTCTTTGGGGGAAGCCATGTGCTTTAAATGTTGTCTTAAAATATATAGCGTGGATTGATTTGGACAGCCAGAAGTTTTAACCAGCACTGGCTCCCTGCCCATCCTGCTGGCTGGCATGCTGTGACTATGGGATCAAATGCACAACCAGCTTCCTTCTGTAGTGCGTAACAACAGTATGATCATCTTGCCACATTCCATCTGCTCCTGCTGATAACACCTCTCCTCAAGGTCCCAGGCAGCAGAGCCTGGTCCATTAGGGAAAAGTGGGGCTGCCCCACCAACTTATTCTGCCCTCAGCCAGCCCCCACCTCTCTTGGCACTTTAAAGATTAACACATTTCTTGCAGCTTTCATGGACTGCAGTCCACTTCACCAGATGCACCAAGCCACGTGCTTTAAACGTATGGTGTAGATGTTGCTGTGGTGCTCCTTGCCACATTTGTTTTGTCTTCCTGGCAGGGCGCCTCTAACAGAAGCACGACAGGTAAGAAGTCAACAGGTGAGGCATTTTTCTGAAAATGGAGTTAAACACAGTACCAGATAATGCTTTACCTGTTATATTTCTGCCTGACATGCACCTAAGAAAGGTTTCCTTGCTGTACTCTGACATCTAGATCCTAAGGGTTTCATTAGGAGGGTATTTTGTTGGATACGAAAGCCCTTCACATGTTGAGGGACTACAATTCCCATAACTCCTGATCATTGGCCGTGCTGGTTGGGGCTGATAGGAGCTGGAGTCTGACAACATCCAGATGGCTACAGAAGGTTCCCCATCCCTGGTATAAAATAAGTGATAAGGGCCAAACTACACATGTAGGTCTGCCCTTGAATATTATCTCTCGCTCGCTCGCTCGCTCTCGCTCTCACACAAATATAACCAGTGGGGGTGGAAGCACAGTCCAGATTGGGACCCTAGCATGGGGTGTGTGTTGGGGGCTTTAAATTTCCCCCTGCTGCAGTCCCAACCCGAGTCAGGGCCCCCCTGCCTGCAATTTTTATTGTTAAAAAGAAAAGGGGTCCCATTCATTTCAAAGGGCATGTCCACACTTCAAAAATGAAGTCACATCACACCATACATTTAAAGCAATGGTTTATCCCAAGAACTCATGGGGAGTGTAGTTTGTTAAGGGTGCCAGGAACTGAAGCTCAGGGGGGTGGTAAACTACATTTTCCATGATTCTTAGTTTAGGGGAAGCCATGTGCTTTAAATGTTGCTTTAAATACATGGTGTGGATTGATTTCCACAGCCAGAGGCTTTAGCCAGCATTGGCTCTCTGCCCATCCTGCTGGCTGGCTGGCATGCTGTGACTGTGGGATCGAGTGCACACCCTGCTTCCTTCTGTGGTGCGTGACAAGAGCGTGATCATCTTGCCACATTCCGTCTGCTCCAGCTGACAGCACATCTCCTCAAGGTCTCGGCAGTGGAGCCTGGCTCATGAGGGCAAATGGGGAGCTACCCCACCATCCCCACTCTGCCCTCAGCCAGCCTCCACCTGCCTGCCTTTTTACTGACAACTAGACCAGGGGTCGGCACTGCCTGCCATCTCCAGTGTTGCCTCAGTGTTGACTCTTGTGGAATTCAGCAGGGAGGAGGATGGGGACTAAACTACAATTAGTTAGCCCCGCCTGTCATTGGGTCTGGTCCAATGGGCACCAGCCAACTCTGGTCTCAGGCAAAGGTATTCTCCGGTCAGGCAGGCTACCTTCGAGCCTTGAACCAGATGTACAAGGAACTGAACCTGGGAATGTTCGCATTCAAAACATGCGCTCTGCCACTGAACTGTTGCTTCTTCCCGCAGAGGGAATACCTGCTTCTTCCTTTGTTTTTCCAAATGAATAGTAGTCACGTTAGACTTGTGTAGGGCAAACCGCAAAGAGAATCGAGACACTGAAGAGATGAATAGACTAATCATGGTGTACATTTCATGGACTAGTAGGGAGCCTATCTGCACCTCTTTTATCCAGTGATAGGGAACCTGTGGCCCTGCAGATGTTGCTGGACACCAACTGGTTTGGTTTGTGGCCCCATCTGCACTATACATTTAAAGGACTATTATACCACTTTAACAGTCATTGCTTCCCCCAAATAATCCCAGAATCTGTAGTTTGTTATGGGTGCAGAGAGTTTTAGGAGACCCCTATTCCCCTCAACGAGCTACAATTCTTAGAGTGATTTAACAGTCAATCTCTCTTCCCAGGGAACTCTGGGAATTGTAGCTCTGTCAGGGGAACAGGGGTCTCCCAGGACTCTATGGGGGAAGCCATGATTGTTTAAAGTGGTAAAATAGGGCTTAAAATGTACAATGCAGATGGGCCCACATATACCCATTTTTATTAACTTGCTTTGCATTCAGAAGATCCTAGGTTCAATCCCCGGCATCTCCAGGTAGGACTGGAAAAGACCCCTGCTTGAAACCCTGGAGAGCTGCTGCCAGTCAGTATAGGCAATACTGACCGGGATAGACCAATGGTCTGACTATAGCTTTCAATATTCCTTACAGTACCCACTTAATAGAACTGCAACTCCCAACCAAGCATGTCTGAAAAAGAGGGGAAAATTTGATTTGAAACTGCAGTACACACACAGTCGTCGTCCGCCTAAAATACCACAGTATGCTGAAAGTTGGGCTAGGTTTCAAAAGGTACAGTTGTTCCTGCTTTATGCATTGCAGAAAGCACAAGTTAGAGGGATAAAGAAGATTGCCGGAGCCACTCCCTGACCACTGGCATTTCAGGCATCCAAGCTTCCCAACACATTGCAAAATAATCAGCAGCGATGTCGGACGACTGATTCACTCTTCTTAGCACGCTGGGCTAAGACCTAAACAGATTCTGCCACTTTATCCATTCACTGATAAATACTGAATTGCCCCATGTAATCAAACCCAGTGCCAACTATTTTTTTTTGGGGGGGGGGAGACAAGGAGAATGTTTGTTAATTAGTCAGGGAATAAACAAAAAGCCGATCACAACAAAAAGCAGGCCAAGAACAAAGGACTAGCAAATCTATAATGACCAAGAGAAAGCCAATTTGTGTGTGTATGTGTGGTGGTGGCAACATAATTTCCAGAAGAATAGCTGTCTGGCTACATACACAGTACACACCATACAATTAAAGCACATTTACACCAGACCTCCCAAAGAATGCTGGGAACTATAGTTTACCTCTCACAGAGTAACAATTCCCAGCACCTTTAACGGATTACAGTTCCCAGCATTCTTTGGAGGAAGTATTGTGATTTAAATAGTCCAAGAGACTCACGGCACTTTGATTAACACATTTTTTATGGTTTTCGTGGACCACAGTCCATTTCATCAGATGCACCAAGTGTTCTCATGAATCCAAGAAAACTTACATCGTATTAAGTTTGTTCATCTGTAACATGCCACAAGACACACAAAAACCAAGGTCCTTGGTGTTTTTCAAGATAATGCATAAGCTTTTAGGAGTTAGCCTCTTGACCCATCTAGCTCAGTATGGTCTGCACTAACTGGCAGCAGCTCTCCAGGATGTCAGAAATACAGCGCATGCAAATGCACTTCACTTTCCCAAAGGATCTGAGTAAAAGTCAGATCCAGTAGAAATAATCTGAGCCTTGAAAACCACAGAGAGCTGCATGAGGAAGTGGGAAAGATCATCACACTTCCAACTTCCTCCTTCAACTCTATGTACTTTTCAAGGAAGAAAAAGGTAACCACCCTCAGAATCTCATGACCAAGGGAGCAGTAAGGGGAGAGGCTCAGAGACTTTGTGGGTGCTAGGAAAAGACTTTAAGGGCCCCAGGGCACCCATGTCGGTGACCTCTGCTCAAATTCATGAGAAATTTATGAAGGATTGATCACATTTGGCGCAGAGTGGTAAGCGGCGGTAACGCAGCCGAAAGCTCTGCTCACGGCCGGAGTTCGATTCCAACGGAAGAAGGAAGTCGAATCTCCGGTAAAAGAGGTTGAGGTCCACTCAGCCTTCCATCCATCCGTGGTCGGTAAAATGAGTACCCGGCATATGCTGGGGGGTAAAGAAAGGCCAGGGTAGGAACTGGCAATACCACCCCATATATACGGTCTACCTAGTAAACGTCGCAAGACTTCACCCTAAGAGTCGGAAATGACTCGCACTACAGGTGCGGGGACACCTTTACCTTTTTAATCACATTTATGACAGCCAGTGGTGGCATAGTAGTTAAGAGTGTTGGACTACGACCTGGGAGACCAGGGTTCGAATCCCCACACAGACATGAAGCTCACTGGGTGACCTTGGGCCAGTCACTGCCTCTCAGCCGCAGAGGAAGGCAATGGTAAACCCCCTCTGAATACCGCTTACCAGGAAAACCCTATTCTTAGGGTCGCCATAAATTGGGATTGACTTGAAGGCAGTCCATTTCATTTTTCAATCATATTTATGGAGGATAAGGCTGTCAGTGGCTACTAACCCTGATGGCTATGTTCTTCCTCCCTGGAATCACAAGTGAGGAGAGTACTGTTGGCCTCAGGCAGTGGTGGCTGGCACCCACTAGAACTGGTGGGACAAAAGGCAGAAAGACCAAGAGTAGATGGAGACAGACCCAATGACAGGCAGAACTAACTAATTCTAGTTTTGACACCATCCTCCTCACTGCTGAGTTCTACAAACAGGAAGACACTGAGATTAAGGAGGAGAAATCCAACAGGCAGTGCCATCCCCTGGACTGGTTGTAAGTGAGAAGGCAGACAGGTGGGTCTGGCTGACCACAGTGTCCCACCTGCCCTAATGGGCCAGCCTCCACTGAACTCAGTGCTTGCTTTTTTCTTCCCATGAGTATCTGGTTGGCCACTGTGAGAACAGGATGGTGGACTAGATGGGCCACTGACCTCATCTGGCAGGATCTTCTTATCTTCTTTTGTTTTTTAATATTTGAATTTATTTACAAACATACAGGTTGAGAATAAGTGGATATCCACACTCTAATGCACTAGGACAGTGTTTCTCAAACAGTGGGCCAGGGACCACCAGTGGGTCAGGCCACGTTTTGGGGGGGGGTCTCAGTGCCACAGCCTGCCCAGTGTCTCCTCACTTGACTGACCTCCCCTGCCCCCTAATAATAATAATAATTTAATAATAATAATTTTAATTTATAAGTCGCCTATCTGGCCAATGGTCACTCTAGGCGACGTACAACTCAATTAAAATACATCATAATAAATACAGTACAACAATAAAACAGTAAAACAGTGACAGTTCAGAGTAGCAGGCAATTAGTCAAAAATATTAACCCTCCCCGGAAGTCCCGAAGGCCTGTCTCAAAAGCCAGGTCTTCAAGGCCTGGCGGAATACATTCAGGGAAGGGGCATGTCGAAGATCATATGGGAGGGAGTTCCAGACAGTGGGGGCCGCCACTGAGAAGGCCCTCTCTCTCGTCCCCACCAGCCTAGCTGTTTTAGTTGGTGGGACTGAGAGAAGGCCCTGTGTGGCTGATCTTGTCAGGCGGCATAATTGGTGGCGTTGGAGGCACTCCATCAGATAGTCATGCCCACAGGCTTTTGGTTGGAGTGATGGCAGCATAAAGCCTTTGAAGGAACCAGTGTCTTTCCCCTAAAGGAGGGGCAAGTTATTGTCATTCCAGAGATGGGCAATCAGCCATTATTAATTCTACTTCCGAGCAAGCCTAAGTGCAACCTAATCCTTTCCTACTAGTCTCATTTGAATGTCTGCTGCCTCCTCCCCAATTCCTTCTTGAAACTGTGACCAGGTGCAGACAACATGGCTTCAGCATCAGCCAACTACTCTGCCCAATTACTTAGTTTATTATCTAACCTGATGAAGAGTTTTGGAGAACTTGAGAGCACACTGTTGTGTGATATCTTGGATTCTGTAGATGGGAGGGAGAAGTTCCCTTTCCAAAAGGTTTTCTTATTTTAGAAGAGTCCAGCTAAAACTATCTCCATAGCAATGAAAGGCATTTGGCTAATTTGCCTCTTTTCACTCTGTCTTCTGCAAACCAGGCTGGAAGGTATCCCAAGAGGTCATCTAGCTCAACCCCAATAGTGTGGCATGCCAGGAGCAGAGGGCATGCACAAGCAAGCCAGGGCACTTCCATAAGAAGCCTTCTGCTGATTTCTTTTCCTTCTCATTCCACTTTAATCAGAATCCAGGATAGCACAGCTCCTTCCACACCTTCCTGAATTTTATGTATTTACATCTATATCCTGTCCACAAAAGTGGGCAGAGCATTACTAAATGCGCTTATTTTGCATTTGTTCTTTTCTCATATTACCCACCTGCTATCTGGTCACTTCAGTGAGCATGCACACAAATCACAAAGCAGGGAATGGCGGAATTGTGCACCCACAGAAAGTGTGTCATTGGGCAGCTGCCACTGCTTACCCACATTTATAGGTCCTGTGGTAGCTGTGGGATGTGTGTGACAGTGGCACTATCCTCCTCCCCCGGTGGAGCAGGATTAGCAGCACTGTGGTAGGTCCTACAGCACCTATGGTGTATGTGACACACCTGCAGCTGAATTTTATTTTTCATAGCAAAGCAGATGATAAAATAGCAGCACTGAAAATGGACAGGGCTGGCTTTTCAGTGGTGTGGAAGACCTGCTCCACTACTAAGAATGTTTGTTAAGCTACAGGCAACTATGGATGGAGCCATGTTTGCCCCCACGCAGACATGTGCAAAGCAATGTGTTCAAATTAATATTTCTGTGGCTACTGTGGAGCTGCTCCTGATTTTTTTGTCCTCCCCCCAAAAATAAATATATATATCAAGGAATCTCCTCAGTCATTGCTGCAAAGTGAAAGGAATTAGACAACTTGCAATGGCTCCACCTGGAAACAGAATGGCCCAAGCGTGTTGTGAAGCAGAAGGGAGCAGAAGAGATGCGCCGGTATACCACACCCCCAAGAAACATCTCCTGGAACCCTCCCTCTCTGCCTGATAACACCAGCCTTAACACCATGGGAGGAGAGAAAACATTTTACTTCAGGCTTGAAGGAATTTGCTTGCTGTGTCCAGCATTTGGCATTTTTGAAGGACCGGCTACTGCTTATATTTTTGTTGCTATTTCACTGTACCCGAAATGTTTTTCACGTCTGTCTCTGTTTCGTATGATCTGATGGTGCATTTTATAATGTATTTTAAATGTTATAACATTTAGGTTATCAAAATGGATTCTTTGTTTGGACTGTTATATTGCGTCTGAATAGTCGTTGGACTGTTATTGTCATGTTATATTGATAGGCATTTTTTCTTTTGTGTTTTGAGTCACTTTGGGCACATTTGTGTGGAAAAGCGACATACAAATAGAATGAATGAATGAATAAATGAATGAATGAATAAATAAATAACAGCCCATTTCTACCTATCTGAGGTTTTTGCAAAGTCATTCTAAAGAAGCAGTTTATGGCCACTACCAGGCGACCTGGTTAATGAGCATTCATCTTGATTTGTTTGCAGAGAGACTAGACAACATGGGCTATTTAACGAGAATTCATACTGATTAGTCTGAGGAGAAATTAGCTGACATTGTGTCAAGCAGGTGTTATCCCTAGTAGTGTAGTGGCAAATTCAGGATCCCTTCAAGATAGTCACAGCCATGACTGCTCCCCACTTTTTTTGCTGCGGGGTTAAGAATTGGATCCTTGTTAATGCCTTCTCCCACAACAGACATCCCTAGGAGCCCATAAGCACGAAAGAGGAGAGTGTTAGCTACTGAGAAGACTCTCAGTGGCTGCCTCACTCTGATTGGCTCCACTCAGCAGAAAAAGAAAAGGAAGTATGTTAGAGAACTCTTCTCAGTGGCTAGCACACTCCCCTTTTTTGCTGTTTGGCTTGTAGGAATCTGGAGACATAGGGACCCTGCGGGGACTCTGCTCCCCAAAACATAACGGATCTAAGTATGGTTATGCCATTCTTTCCAGTGCATTTTCTGTTCATTTGCTTATCACAAAAAGTCCAGTGTGAAGGGGGAGGGAGAGGGAGTTTGTTGCTCAAGAACTCCAAATCGGCTTTAATTGTGCGATCAGAATTTGCAGGTAATTTTGAATTCCACCTGAAAATAGTGACAGTCTGAAAGCAACCTGTGTTCCAAATACTATTACTCTAACAACAACAACACAGTAAATGCCACAATTGTTTAACTCTTCATGTTAAAAAACTTTGACATCGCTATTATTAGTTACTGTAAACTGCCCAGAGAGCTTCGAGTATGGGGCGGTATATAAGCACAATAAATAAATAAATAAATAAATAAATATTATTATTACCTTGCCGATTGATGGAAGTGAAATCAGTTTTCTTAAAACGTACACAAAAAAAGCTAAGCCACAAAGCCAATTTCTATCGCCACCTTGTGGCAAGAAACAGAAAAAGAAAACATGAATCTCAAATCCGACTTCAGTCCCTTTTGTGGCTCTTGGAGGCTTAAACCAAGAGCCGCAAAAGGGACTGAAGGGTGATTTCTTTGCAAAGTGAAGCTATCATGCTCAAGGCATCCAGGAACCCAGAAATGTTTTTAAGGTGCAAGTTGGTCAGGGTGTGATTCATATTTTTACAAACATCTGCTTGGGGGGGGGGTTGGGCTCGATGGCCTTGTAGGCCCCTGTGACGGCCCTTCCCTGGCTCTCCCTGTCAGGTTCCTACCTGCGCGTGGTTACTGCCTGTCACTAGGCACCACCAGGGACTCCACCAGTCCGGACCGCTCTCTCTTATGGTTTCTCTCCCCGCTCTAGCACAGATCTCAACAGATCCCCCTGCTAGGCAACCACCAGTAACGTCCCAATACTAGTATTCCCAGAGACTCTGAATACTGGTATTGTTATTCTCTTCACCGCTGCTACCATTTGTTACAGTTCCCCTTCAGCCTTGGTCATTACCTTACCCTCCCTTCTGGTCTGTGAAACCCCAGCCAACGATCAGGCCTTTGGTAAACCAAATTAAGTATTTATTACAGATAACAAAGCTAACAAGATTAACAAGATTTCTTCTTAAGGCACATAAGCATATGGTTTTACTCAATACTAATCCGAACTCCACCTCCCTCCTGGCAAACAACTCTCTAAACCCCACCAAGCAACCCACTCAGTTCTCTTCTCCCCCCCAGATTCCACTCTCACTCTTCCTTTTATACATTCAGCCATTTTAAACACTCAGCCAATCATCTCGCATTCTACTGCCCATTCACTCCCCCTCTTTCACTCCACTTACCATGTATCTTCTAAACAACAACACTTACCATATATACATTAATATAGGAACATCACAGCCCCTTCCAACTCTACTATTCTATGATTCTCTGTGGGCAAACAATAAAGTGAAAACCTATCACATTCAACGTTGTAGAAATGAGATTCTTACAAAAATATGTATTCATTTTATTATCATGTGTTGAATATATCTCCCACCCTTCCTCCCAAAGGAGCTCAGGGCAGCAAATTCATCAACACAACATTTTAACAAACAAACTGCAGTCTAAATACAATTACAGATAAAAATATTCTTCCATCCAGTGATCTCTAGACCTCTGGGTTGCCAGGAACAGTCTCCTTCAGCCATCAAATTCCTCCTGAAAGTCAATAATGAGGGAGACAGACACATCTCTCTTGGGAGGGCATCCAGAAACAGGGAGCCACCACTGAAAAGGCTCTGTCAGATGTCAACATCAATCAGGCAGCCAGTTGAATAAAATAAAAAAATCTAAGACGTAGTAATTGATCATAGTAAACACTATAGAACTCTTATGGAGTATTCCAAAGCTGACTTGGAAGTTCAGGGATACAGACACTTGTTTCTGAATGAGCTGTGTTTCGAACTTGAGATAAGGAACTAGAAACTACCAACTTCAAATCATTCTCTCTCACACATTTCTAGCTAGGGTTAGATTCCCAAGAGCACTTCCAGGCTGCCACCATTTTCATGTGGGAGTCAATCACATACTGGCAAATTCAGATTGTGCAACTGACGTTGATTTGGCACTTTTGCACAACAAACCCATTTCCCCCCCAAACTGGACTTTTTGTGATATGGAAAGTGGTGGGGAAATGCACTGGAAATAACACTTGCTTGATGCAACCTTGATGTATAACCTCTCTCCCCCCGCAACAAATCAGGATGAAGGCTCAATAAACAGGTAGGGATGGCGGAGGAACATGATTCGGTTCACACTAACAGCTGAATTTATCAAATTCACACTTTCTGAAACAATATGAGAACCAAAATACAGCCATCCTTCAAAATTTGCACTTATCTGACATTTTCTCTAGCCAAACAGTGTTTACAAAAATGCATGTATTAGTGAAAAACATACAAAAGGCAATAAAAGTGAAAACTGCTTTCAAAAATATGTAGATTAGTCAAAACTGCATACAAAAATGTGTTTAGTAGGAGAAATTCACACTAAAATGCTGAAGAATTTTCATGAGGATTAAAAAAAATGCAAATTGCCACAGAACTAAAGACTGGGAAAATGAGAAATGGAAAGAAACAAAACGGACAGATCTTTCCATCCTTACGAACAGGTTGTCTGGGAACAACCCAAATTCCAGAAGCAACATAGCCTAGCCACTCTAGAACTGGATACAACACAATGGAATAGAACAAAGTTTATACAAGGCTTCAGGGCATAGATGAGAGTATTTTGTCAGTGGATAAATAGGCTGAGATCTCTAGAGGACCAAATTCCTTCTGTAAAGCTTTAATTTAATTTGTGGACACTCTACTTATAATTTATTACCTATAGGAAATACCTAAAGAAGTTATTACCTAAAGGCGCACATCCCTGGTAATGGCAATGTAAGATCTTGAAATGGAATGAATTCCTAAAACAAAGGAGGAAACAGTCGGTATTGTCTGATTGTAGTCAGTATTTTCTGATTACAGGAATTTTAAATTGGCGTAATCGTGATCATTTAATTGTAAAGTCACATCAATAAACAACCTCACTCCCGACCCCAAATCAGCATACACTTACAGAAAAAAGGAAAGCAAGGAATTGGACTGCAAATCAGGAGCACATTCTCATTCCAACATTATGGCTATTATACTGTTGTTTAGTTTATCACTGATACAAGACTTCAGTCAGCAAGGTAAGTGGATCGTTTCTTTCTGTTTTTTAAAAAAGAAGCAATTATTCTAGATTCCAGTGCAAAAGGTAATGGGAAAAAACCAACAAATCTTACAAGAAAGCCCCCACAAAAATAAAAAGTGGCTTTTCTTTTTCAGACTGTAAACATACTAGTTGCCAGATCAAAGCATTTCCATTAGACATACCTGGGGAGGGGGAATGGGTTGATTTGCCAATCAGTTGCAAAATCTCTTTGAAGCTGAATTATTAAAAAATGCGCTTGAGCTGCTCCCACCAGGTTTTACAGTAAAAAGGGGCAGGATATGAGTAGAGTTGTGTGCCCCCATTTTCAGGAGAGAGGTGGAGGCATACTAGATTCAACAGAACAGTGAGTATGTTTCTACCCACAGTGAAATATGCACAATATATTTTTAACTCGGAAGTAAGTCCCACTGAGCTCCCTTATTCCCTAATAATCCAAATCTTTATTAATACGGTCAAATAATAAGTGTGCACAGCCACTGTGGAGCAGTGGTTAGAGTGGTGAATTAGGACATGAAAGACCAAGGTTCAAGGCTAGGTACACAACATACATTTAAAGCACATGACTTTCCCAAGAATCCTGGAAACTGTTGTTTGTAAAGGAATGCTGAAACTATAGCTCCAGGAGGAGTACACTACAGTCCCCAGGACTGTTTGGGGGATGCCATGTGGTTTAAATGTGCCAGTTCCTCTCTAAAAACTTTGTGGAGTGGAGGAATCCAAGGGCTTGATCCAGCCAAACTGCTTTTCAACCCCCATCTGCTTTGGGGCAAAATTAGGTTGGCTGTGTACAGGTACACACCATACATTTAGAGCACATCCCAGCCTCAAAAAAAAAAAAAATCATCTTGGGAACTGTAGTCTGTTAAGTGTGCTGGGAATTGTAGCTCTGTGTGGGGTAAACTACAGCTCCCATTATTCTTTTTTGGGGGGGGAGCAGGATGTATTTCAAATGTGCTTTAAGTGTATGGTGTGTATGCAGCCATTTTTCTCACAGAAATGTGGGTAAACACGCACAGAGTAGATGTTTCTTCTATGGAAAAGCAATTTCAAGTGGAGTTCATCTGGAGCAGAGAACCCTTTCCAAACCTGCTACTTTTTCAATGAAAATCACCATGGCATCTCCTCTGGTGATTTTCCCACTGCAGGTTCCAGCTGCAGACAAAAAACAGGAGCCACCTGGAGGAAAGTTAAATATCTCCCCTCTGAAAGCTGTTTTTTCCCTGATATGGAGACCAACTCCAGAAAAAACTCTTTGGGGGGGGGAGCAAAGAGGTGGCAAAGACCATTATAACATCAAGGCAAGGGGGAGACTAATTTCTAGCAAAGTCACTTAAATAACACAGATGGAGTCCAGAGATAAAAAGTCCTTTACTGAGCAAAATTCAACAAAAGCAACATATACTTTGAGGAGAAAGGAACACAGAGGTTTGGCCTTAGATCTCTCAGAACTACATATCAGAGCACATACTACCTCAGTGAAGATCATGCCACTCTGCCTGGTTGCTAAGCAACACCTCCATTTGCCCCTCTCTTGGCTACTTGGATTTAACCTAACAAAATTAACTCTTAAGTTACACACTGAATGATCTCTGCTGTTGCACTTCCAACACCATTCTCAGCCACAGAAGTAACAAACAGCTGGAAATGAATGTTCACCTATATATGGTTTTTAATCCATTTTGCCCTTTCCTTTCAGGACTCCAGAACTATGGCTGTTACCTGCAAAGATACTCCAAGATCTTTCCAAAAAACACAGAAAGAATATTCATCATACTGAAAGGTAGGGAGCCTTCAGGAAGGCTTTCTCCAATAGGGAAGCCCCATTATTGCTGAGATTTCCCCAAAAGGCAATGCTTTGCATCCGTCTGTTTAAAGCAGGAGTGGGGAACCAACTCCCATCAGCCGCAGGCAACACGGCCATTGGGAAGGGATCATGAGAGTTGTGGTCCAGCAACATCTGGGGGCGGCCGCATATTCCCCACTCCTGGTTTAAACAGTGTGATTGAGATCATGAGCCAAATGCAGGGGCCTGGCAAGGAGAAGTGGGCCCCGAAAGCCATTTACTGCCTGTCATAGAGACTGTCTTACCCATGTATTCTGATCTTTCCCTCCTCTGTCATTTGATAATCTCTCTCTCTCTGTATTTATTTATTAAGTTTATATCCCGTCCTTCCTCCCAGAAGGAGCCCAGGGCAGCAAACAAAAACTTTAAAAGTACTTTAAAACATATTAAAAACCAGGGCCGGCTTCAAAGGGTGGGCAGGTGGGGCCCTGGCCGATGGTTCCTGGAGCTACAGGGGCCCCTATGGAGCTCCTTTGCTCCCCTTCCGTGATCCTTGGCACCCAAGATGGCGGCAGAGGCTTCAGCCCCTTAGGAAAAGCTCGGCCGCCATCTTGGTTAAGGGCAGCCCTGTGGGTGCAGTACACACAGCCGCAAAACACAGCCAAGAAAGGTAGGTTGAGCGAGGGAATGGCGGGCGATCTGCGGTAGCAATCCGGCTGTGAATCGCGGAAGGGGGTGCCGGGGCCCAGGGTAGGCTGGTGCCCAAGGGCCTGGCATTCGTGGGGCTGGCCCTGTTAAAAACAAAAGACTTTAAAACATATTAAAACAAAACATCTTTTAAAAAGCTTTAATAACATCTTAAAAAGCAATTCCAGCATAGATGCAGACTGGTATAAGGTCTCTATTTAAAAGGTTTGTTGAAAGAAGGAGGTCTTCGATAAGCTCCAAAAAGATCACAGAGATAATGCCTTTCTAATATTTAAGAGGAGAGAATTCCAAAGTGTTGGTGCCACAACACTAAAGGTCTGCTTCCTATGTTGTGCAGAACGGACCTCCTGATAAGATGGTATCTGCAGGAGACCCTCACCTGCAGAGCATAGTAATCGACTGGGTGTATATAAGGGGTAAGACGATCGTTCAGGTATCCTGGTCCTAAGCTGCGTAGGGCTTTGTACACCAACAGTAGAACCTTTAGCGTAGCCCGGTAGCAAATGGGCAGCCAGTGCAATTCTATCAGGAGCAGGGTAACATGTTGGCAATACCCTGCCCCAATGAGCAGCCACACCGCTGCATTTTACACCAGTTGCAGCTTCTGGACCAACCTCAACGGCAGCCCCACATAGAGCGCATTACAATAATCCAGCCTGGAGGTTACCAACACACCGACAACAGTGGTCAGGTTATCCTGGTCCAGCAACGGCCACAGCTCATTTACCAGCTAACACTGGTAAAAAGCACTTCTAGTCACTGAGGTCACCTGTGCCTCTAGTGACAAAGACAGATCCAGAAGCACCCCCAGACTATGAACCTGCTATTTAAGAAGGAGTACGATCCCATCCAAAGCAGGCAACTGACCAATCATCAGAACTCAGGCCAACCCACAGTGCCTGCGTCTTGCTAGGATTCAGACTCAGTATATTGGCCCTCATTAGCCCAGCACTAAGTCCAGGGCTTGCACGACCTCTCCCGAGTCAGATCTTACAGAGAAATAGGGCCCAGAAGGATACCATGGTCAATGGTATTAAAAGTCGCTGAGAGATTAAGTAAGAATAACAGGGTCGCACTCCCTCTGTCCTCCCGATAAAGGTCATCCATCAGAGCAATCAAGGCTGATTTAGTCCCATAACCAGGCCTAAAGCCAGATTCACGTAGGTCTAGATAATCTTGTTCATCCAAGAGTACTTGCAACTGCTGCACCACAACCCCCTCGATCATCTTACCTAAAAAGGAAGGTGCAGCCAGATGGTAATTGTCACAAACCAACGGGCCCAAGGTGGGCTTTCTCAGGAGAAGTGGGGTCACCACCACTTTCAGGGCAGCTGGGACCACTCCCTCTCGCTAAGACGCATTGACCACACCCTGGATCCACTTGGTCATACCCCCTCAGCAAGCTTTAATAAGGTAAGAAGGGCAAGTGTCGAGAGGGCACATTGCTGGCCACATCATCGCAAGCCCCTTGTCCATGTCATCAGGCCACATCTACTGAAACTGATCCCAAGAAGTTGCAACAGATGTTGCACTGGGAACCTCAGCTGCCCTGAGCTCCTACTGGGAGGAAGGGCGGGATATCAATCTAATAAATAACAACAACAATAACAGTAGATGGGGCATGAAGATAGCTACGGAGGTGAGCAACTTTACCTTCAAAGTGGCTTGCATTGCGAACAATTCACAATAGGCTTCCGAAGGGTCTAAAAACTCCATTTCCTGGAGTTGATGTTAACAGATCTCTGACAATATGAAAAAGCTCCACTAGATGGCTACTTGAGGATGCATTTGAGGCAGAAAAGGGAACCTTCTTCACCGCCACACAGTAGGCATGGTTATGATGTTTTACTTGTGCTCAGTCACCTCACAGCATGTCTTTCACCACTTGCGTTCTAGCCATCGTCCAGCCTGTTTCATTGCTTTTGGTTCACTAGTGTACCAAGGTGCAAAATGGGCTCCACAATGCCAGAGAGGCTGCTCAGGGGCAACTGTGTTAAGAGCCCAACGCATCTAATTGTTCCACAGCATAACGAGGGCTTCAACAGGGTCACCTGCTCTATCTACTGGAAACTCCCCCAGGGTGTTCAGAAATCCAGTGGATTCCATTAGTCTCCAGGGGTGGACCATCTTAATCTGTCCACCACCCCTGCAGGGGAAGATTGGAGCTGCAAGTCTAACCTTCACCAGGAAGTGGTCTGACCATCACAGTGGGGTGACACCCACCACCACCCACCTCCAGACCATTCTTCCCCCATCTGAAGCAAAAACCAAATTGAGAGTGTGTCCTGCCCTATGTGGCGGACCAGTGACAACTTGGGACAGTCCCATGGTCATAATGAACACTAGAGGCAGCCTCAGCATGGACACTGAAATCTCCCAGGACTATTGTTCTGGGCTCGTCCAATACCACAGCCGAGATGGCCTCTGCCAGCTCGGTCAGAGAAGCTACTGGACAACAGGGTGAACAGTACACCAGCAGCAACCCTTGTTTACTGTCTCCTCGGCCGACACCAGGTGCCCGCCCTCACAGCCAGCTCCAAGACAGAGTGGTTTCCTGGTGACACAGATGAAAGTTCTGTAGACCACAGCAACCCCTTCCCCCCACAGCCTGTGCTGGTGTTGCACTGAGTATCCAGGTGGGCAAAGCTGGGTCATGTCAACTCCTCCCAGCTCACCCACCCAGGTCTCGATAATGCACACCAAGTCGGCACCCTCATCCATGATCAAATCATGGATAAGTGGTCTTATTGTGTATCAATCTGGCATTAAACAACATCACACACAGGCCAGTGGGCACAGCAGATGAGCAACCAGGAACCCATCCGTGGGAGTGAGGAACAACATCTAATCCAGCATCCTGTTCTCAATCAAATGCCCAGTACAAAGGTCACAAGTGGGACTTGAACGCAACAGCACTCTCCCCATTTGTGATTCCAAGCAACTGGAATTCATAGGTATCCTGCCTCCGCCAGTGGAGGTAAAAGGTAGCCAGCAGGGTCAGTAGCCACTACCCCCTGTGAATTTGACTAATTCTCTTTTAAGTTGGTGGCCATCACTACATGTTAGGGGAGAGAATTCCAGAGCTTTAGCTATGCGCTGTGTGAAGGAGGACTTCCTTTTATCTGTCCTGAAGCTCCCAACGCTCAGCTTCATTGGATGTTCCCAAGTTCTAGTGTTATGAGAGAGGGATAAAAACATTTCTCTAGCCGCTTTCTCCTTGCCATGCATAATTTTATGCACTCTGTCAAGTTGCCTGACTCGCCTTTTCTCTAAAAATCCCCAAATGTTGCAACCTGTCCTCATAGGGGAGTTGCTCCATCCTCTTCATCATTTTGGTTGAACTTTTCTGAACCTTTTCTAGCTCTACAATATCTGTTTTTGAACTGAGGCAACCAGAACTGTACACAGTAGTCCAAATGTGGTCGCATCACGGATTTGTACAATAAAGGCAAGCCAAATTGGGACCCATGCCCAGAGGCTGGAAGATTCCCACCCCACAGAATAAGCTCACCTGTGAGTCTGCATCTCCTTTTAAACCAAGAGAAGTGCACAAAGAAGTGAAAAGATGAAGCAAGGAAGGTTTGAAAGATGCAAACAAGCAGCTACATAGGACAGGTGTCGGCCTAACAGGCCGGTATAGATTCAAGTTCATTCTTTGTTTTCTAGCCACAGCTTTTACCAATCCAGGTTTTTTCCCTCGCAAAAATATTGATATTAATATTGAACATTTTAAAGGAAATATAGATACTTTGAAAGGAAAATCAGTATTTTGAAAAGAAATATCAATAAATGAAAATAAATCAATAAATGAAAGGAAATATTGATAAAATGATCATTCTTAATATCAATATTTCAGAGGCAGATTGTTTTTTCAAAAATTCATTTCCGAAAATAGCTGTGAAAAATCGCTACATAAAAACCCAATCTGCAACAATAGAGAATAAGCGAATTAATGGAAAATTTTGTAACAAATCCAAACTGGGCAGAATTCTAGCACATCTGATTAATTAATTAATTCCCTCTTAAGTAACAACTGGCTTTGATCTTCTACTTTTTCTTTCTGCAGAAATTGAAAAAGAATCGAGAGAGGAGCTAACCAGAAACCACACAGTGGCTGCTTTGCAGTGTTCTGGACCTCAAGGCCTTGTGCAAATACACTTCCTTGTTTCCGAAAAGATGTACAGTGGGAAACTAAAAACTATGCATCTTCTCTACAGCCTGAAACAAATCGCTGATCAGGACAAGAGGAACTGTGCTGCTAAATGCTGCTTGTTATCAGCCAATCATAAAAGGAGCCTCCAGAGTCAGGCAGAAGTTAGCCTTGTGGGAAAAGGTAATAAAACAGTAAAGGAAACAGAAAGGGCGCTTGAGGGCCACACACTGTCCACTTTTGACCTCTTTCCTTTTTTCCATTTCGTATGACCCACCTCCTCTCCATCTGTGATAGGCATTGGGAACCTCAGGCCTGATGGCCAAATGCGGCCCTCCAGGGCTCTGTATCTGGCCCTCAGAACTCTCCCCAGGAAGTGCCCCTCACTGGACCTGCTTCACAGCCCAAGCGTTTTTTTGCCTGGCTGGAATGTGTCCTTAAACTCTGATAATGCTTCTTGCTTGTCAGGAAGGAGGACAGAGAAAGGTGTATAAGTGTATCCACATGTTAGCCTACCGTACAAAGATAAAATTTACATTAGTTGCTCTGCTCACTTTTGTTTCTGGTCCTACCCACCCCTGGCATGTGCCTCCTCCCCAGAAGGGAATGTGGTGCTTGGGCTGAAAAAGATTCCCCATCCCTATCTGGAAGGGCAGGATATACATTTAATAAATACATTTAATTAATAAATAAATAGTATATTTCTGCAGCATAATTTTATAAGTATTAATACATAGCTATTTTTACACAGTATTATGCATTGTTATATGGATCTGTGCTGGTTACTTTAGGAAAGCTAGAGTGTATATGCATATAATATGAGTATAATAATATGTGAAAAGTGCAGGACACAGAGTACTGGGCTCAAGTTATAGGAAGCCAGATTTCAGACGAACATCAGGAAAAACTTCCTAACTGTTAGAGCGGTACGGCAATGGAATAAATTGCCTGGGGAGGTGGTGGGCTCTCCAACACTGGAGGCCTTCAAGAGGCAGCTCAACAGCCACCTCCTGGGTATGCTTTAATTCGGATTCCTGCATTGAGCAGGGGGTTGGACTTGCATAAGCTCAACAACCAGATCTCCAGAGGATTCTGTCCTTAGTCTCTCTCACTTCTTGGCTTCTGTGCCGCCTCAGTTCCCAATCCTATAGGCCAGTGGTTCTCAAATGGTGTGCCGCGGCACACTGGTGCGCCGCAAGAGGGGGCTAGGTGTGCCGCGAAGAAACCCATTTGTAGATAGAGGAATTGTCATGGAAGCAGAGAGAGTCGTTGAAAATGTTAACACGCAGCTGAAATCTTACATCCCTGGTCCACTCTGGAATTCTGCTGACCAGCCTGTAAGTACAAACCTAGACACTGAGGCGAGATGAAGGGAAACCATGCATGGCAGAATTAGGTAAGGAAGCAGCCGCTCTCCTTGGCCAGCTATAAAACCCAAAAGTGTGGCAGGAGAGCTGGGCTGTGGCTGTACCAACTACTAAAAATCAAACATGAAGAGTTGTCTATCAAAAAATTTTGATTTCAATTAGAGAATATCCTTTGGTAGCTAAAAAAGCTTTGTCCATTTTGATGCAGTTTTCTACATCATACCTGTGTGAATTAGGATTTTCTTCATTAACTAACATTAAATGCAAAAAAAGAGAAAGACTCCAATGCATTGAAGATGAAATGAGGGTATGTTTATCTCATATATGTCCTGACATTGAAAAGGTCGCCAAAAAACATCAAGCTCGTGTCTCACATGACCATGCTTAATTTAAGGTAATAGTTTTCTATAGTTTAAGTTATTTTTATTCATAGTTTAAAATATATTAATATATTTTTAATTTTGTACACAAAGTGCGCCAGAAAATTTCTATATATGTTTACAGTGCGCCCCGAACCAAAAAAGTTTGAGAACCACTGCTACAGGCCCTTTGCTGCTTCCGCAGCTCCTAAGTTTTCCCACCACCCTTTTTCCTGCTGCCAGTCTTGTCTGAGGTTTTTCAGTCCCTCCAAAGCAACCTTCTACCTCCCTCACAGAAGACATATCAAATGCACAGGGTTGACATAAACATTCTGGGTGGTATTCTGAGCTAGTCCTATTCAGAGTAGACCCACTGAAGTTAATGAGCATAACCAATTAAGTTCATTAATTTCAATGGGTCTACTTTGAGTAGGAATTACTTAAATACAAACCTACGTGACATTGGAGGAATTAAGAAGACAGTCAGATGTGGGGAACCTTTTTTAGCCAGAGGGCCACATTACTCATGGAGCAACTTCTGGGGACTAAATTCTAGCAGTGCGTGGGATTAGAGGCAAAAGTGGCTGTCACTCCAACCTTTGTACATAGGGTACATTTCAGTCAGAGGTTTCTGATCATCTCTCCCTCCTCCAGTGCCATCCAGGCGAGCAACATACAGTATCATAATTTGTTCAAAGATGAATTCCAGCCAGGCATAAGCACCTGAGGACAGTGCAAAGCAGGGTTAGTGTGTGGTGTGACCCAGAGATGGAAGGGGCCTGTGGAGAGTCCCACAGACAAAAGAGAGAGCCTGGAGGGCCACATTTGGCCCCCAGGGTTAAGGTTCCCTCCCATACTTGCTAACTACTAAAGGAATACAACTCTGGAGGGAATAGAAGTAGATACATACATTATGCTTTCCTTGTAACAATGAGCATGTTTTTGAATATTCTGTGACATCACTGTCATTTAGCCAGTGACATGGAGCAACTGCCAGTCAGTTTTTTTAGAAATACTTGTATAATGTGGGCGGGAGAGGGGATTGCAAGAAGTAAGCATTCTTTTACAATACTTCTAATTTAAACAAAAATGGAAATGAACAGCCTTCAAGTTGATTCCGACTTATGGCAACTCTATGAATAGGGTTTTCTGAACGGTATGCAGAGGTGGCTTACCATTGCCTTCCTCTGAGGCTGAGAGGCAGTGGCTAGCCCAAGGTCACCCTGTGAGCTTAACGGCTGTGTGGGGATTCAAACCCTGGTCTCCCAGGTCATAGTCCAACCCCTTGGCAATTAAACATCACCTGCATGCACTTACACATCTTACAGCTTTCAGGCAGTCTTGGTATACTTCTTTCAGATCTCAATTTCTGTTCACAGTACTTCTGCCTGGTGTGTCAGATTGTGTCATCAGCAGTAATCAAACTAAGAATGGAAATTTTGCAAGAGTGGAATCCACAAATGAAAACAAAATTAATGGAACATATGGTAACTAATTTTTTTTTTCAGTTTCACATGTTGAAGAGTAAGTAGCCGAAAGAACTACATACTGTACTATATTGCAGGGGGGAAAGCCAGGAGAGACTTAGGCTGCAATCCAAACATGCCTATTCAGAAGTAAGATCCACTGGGTTCAATGGTACTTACTCCCAGGTAAGCGTGTATTGGATTGCAGCCTTATACTGTTACATGTTTTCAGAATAATTTTAGATATTAACTTTTTTGCATGTCAGATAAAACAGATTTGACCTGAGGGGCATAATTCTCCAAGGATGTGTTCTGCACACATCTCCTGTGAACTGATGGGATCCATCCCATAGCTGCTGACAGTCCTAGTGAAATTAATAAGTACAAGCAGAGTATGTATTGAGAATAGGGACGGAAGGATCTGTGAATTTCGGCTCTCTCGGTTTCTCAGTTTAGTTTTCCACATTTCTTAGCAATTTGCTATTTTTTTATTTAAAAATTTCATGAAAAACTCATCAGCTTTTCAGTGTGAATGTCTCCTAATAAACACATTTTTGTATACAGTTTTGACTAACGTATGCATTTTTGCAAGCGATTTCACCTACTATAATGCATTTTTGTATGTTTGGTTAGCGAGCTGCATCGCAAAATTTGGATCAGTGCAAATTTTGAAGGATATCTGTGTTTCAGTTCTCATATTATTTCAGAAAGTACAAATTTGATAGATGCATCTTTAAATTGGAATGGAATCATATTTCTCCCCAGTTCCTCATTGAGAGGTGGGAAAGAACCACTTGAATTTTCCACTTCAGGCCCCAAAACGTCTTGAGACCACAATAGAGCTCATGGTTTCCATTATATTACCTGTTTTGTGCTGAGAGTCCTTGTTTCTCTTTCTGTTTCCAGACACAGATGAGATGAGACACAGGAAACAGATGAGCCTCTTCATGAAGATAGCCATCTTGTGCATCCTGATACCTCTGATGCTAGCCTTTATGGTATTCATTGTGTGTGAAGTCCCCTATCCGGTAAGTTTCCTTGTGCCAGTGCAACAATTTGCAAAGGATTTCAAGTTTAGCAAAAAATGGCACAATTTTATGCCCTGGCCTGTTCAAGCCCCATGGAAAATGACGGTATCTGTGGAAAGTGGGGAAAATATTTTGACATATAGTGTTAAGTCACTGAAAAGATGGACAAGGTGGGCTTCTCTTGGGAGTTTTAAAGTGTTAATATGCCTCAATACCTAATGTGAACCCAGTCCAGCAGTGACCAGGACACTGGCTGAATGCACATCATACATTAAAGGCACATGCCTTCCCCCAAAGAATCCTGGGAACTGTAGTTTATCCCTAACAAAGCTACAATTCCCAGTAGCCATAACAAACTACAGTTCCCAGGATTCTTTGGGGGAAGTCGTGCTTTAAATGTGCAGGGTGTGGGCAAACACTAAATTAGAGGCTACAGGGCCACTGGCTAAGAAGCTGGACCAGGGACACTTCCAAGCTGTTGCTATTTTTGAGTGGGATTCAGTCACATTCTGGCAAATTCAGGTGGTGAGGTTACAATTGATTGGGAGGTCTTGCACAACAAACCTGCTTTCCCTAAATATCAGATTTTTTGCAATAAGGAAAGTGATGGGTAAATGTATTGGAAAATGTGGGGTAAAACACATGCCTTGATGCACCGTTGTCTAACCCCCCCACAAACGTATCAGTATGAATGCTCATTAAAAAGCCAACATCACCCAGGCCTCCCCCACCCGGCAAACAAATGAGAATGATTGTCCAACAAACAGGTCATCTGGAAGCACCCCAGGTTCCTGGCTTTGAGCCAGGTACTGGTGATCATGAGCCCGGTACTGGTGATCATGAGCCCATGGAGTCTGAGGCTGGCAGGCAGGAGGCTACTGAACCAGCAGTAGGGCCCATAGAACAACAGCCATGATCCTTACAGGCACCTTTCCTTGGGACTGAGAACTTTGTCAGTTCAAAGGCATAGGGAGCACAGCAGGTGAGACGCCACTGAGTGAAGGACAAGCAGACTTGTATGCCTTCAACTGGCTGGGATTGGTGGGAGTTATAGTCCAAAATACAGTGGAGGCTAGTCCATTAGGGCCAATGGGGCATTGCCCCATGAGCCTTAGCCTGCACTCAGCCAGCCCCAACCTGCCAAAAAGGTACACAGAAAGCCACCTTATACTGATTCAGACCATTGGTCCATTTAGCTTAGCATTGTCTACACTGACTGGCAGTGGCTTTCCAGGGTTTCCGGCAGAGTTCTCTCCCAGTCCTACCTGGAGATGCCGGGGATTGAACTTAGGACCTTCTGCACGCAAGGCAGATGCTCTGTCACTGAGCTATGGCCCTTCCCAAGCAGTCCAGAGAATGGCATTGATGGCCACCTTCCTCCTCTTTTATGTTGCATACACTATATACATTTAAGCATCCATGTATACACACTATACATGGATGCAATGGCTCCTCCCTACACATTCCCCCACCCAAAAAAGAATCCTGGGAATGGTAGTTTGTAAGGGTGCTAGGAGCCGTAGCTCTGTAAGGAGCAAACTGCAGTTCCCAGGATTCTTTGGGTGAAAAGATATGCTTTCAACATGTGGTGTGTACTCAACCTTAGAAGTCAACAGGGAGGTGGATGGAGAAAAATTAATTGCCTCTGCCTGTCATTGGCTCTGGCTCCACCTAGAGTTGGCCTCTCTGCCTTCTGCCCTACCAGTCCCAAAGGGCACCAGCCACCATGGCCCAGATATTTAGTTATTTATTATTATTTAATGTATATCCCACCCTTCTTCCCAGCAGGAGCCCAGGGCGGTAAACAAAAGCACTAAAAACACTTTAAAACATCATAAAACCAGACTAAAATACATTAAAACAAAACAACTTTAAAAACATTTTTTTAAAAAGCTTTGAAGACATCTTTAAAAAAAAGATTAAAAAACATACTGTTTTTAAAAAAGGGTTAAAAACATATTAGAAGCAATTCCAACACAGAAGCAGACTGGGATAAGGTCTCAACTTAAAAGGCTTGTTGAAAGAGGAAGGACTTCAATAGACACCAAAAAGATAACAGAGATTGCACCTGTCTAATATTTAAGGGTAGGGAGTTCCACAGGGTAGGTGCCGCCACGCTAAAGGTCCATTTCCTATGTTGTACAGAACGAACCTCTTGATAAGATGGTATCTGCAGGAGGCCCTCACCTGGACAGCATCAAGCTGTCTTAAAGACAAAGGCTTGGGGATGGCCTTTAGTGACAGACAGTTGGTGGAGGGTTTTTTTGAGCCTGGCCATTCTGATAATGGTTTCTTCTCCTTTACTCAGTGTTCATGTCCTCATTGGATGCAATCGCTCGTCGCTGCACGAAAAAGAAAAGCAAAAGAGAAGAAGAAAATGAATAATAAAACCACAAGTCCTGCATCACTCAGAACACCCATCCTGGTCTGTCACAGAGGTTTTTTTTAAAAAAAACAATTTAGTTGTGTTTATTCCATTCAACTGGACAGACTTCCTGACTATAAGAACATAACAAGACCTCTGCTGGATCAGACCAAAGGCCCATTTAGTTCAGCATCCTGTTTCCAGAGAGGCCGACCAGATGCCTCAATGGGAACCCCACAAGCAGAACCTGAGCACAAGACCACTCGCCCCACTTGTGCTCTCCAGCAACTGGTGACTAATTTGTATAAACCCCTTTTAAAACCATCCAATTTGGTGGCCGTCTAAGAAGCTTGTGTAAGTTGCTAAATATTTGATTCCGGCATCCAGCAATCAAAAATTTGAAATTATTTCTCCACTCCTTCAACGAACTGTCAAAATCAATCTGCATGTTAACAGTACTGTTTAGTGTCTGGGAGTTTAATTTGTTGGTATATTAACAGAGATTTTTCATTTGTTTTTCCAGGTACAAACGTAACATCAAGCACCAATGACAGCCCAAAAAAACTTAGATCAGGATTGTCTATGCATTACTTCTGAAATAAGTAAAATAAATCTTGTTTTCTCATTTATTGTGTCTTTTTTTTCTTTTTGTCATCACAGTACATACATTTGTGTGTGTGTGTGTGTGTGTGTGTGTGTGTGTGTGTGTGTGTGTGTGTGTGTGTGTGTGTGTGTGTGTGTGCGCGCGTGCACATGCACGCGCACCTTCCAAGTCAATTACAGCTTATGGTGACCCTATGAATCAGCTACCTCCAATAGCATCTGTTGTAAACCACCCTGTTCAGATCTTGTAAGTTCAAGCCTGTGGTTTCATTTTCTCTTTATGTAATAAATATTCCTTTTTTTAAAAAAAAGAATGTCTCAGCTTGGGCTTAGGTGCTGCATTTTTGTTTGATTTATTGCTCATTTTACTTCTATTTTGTTTGTACACATATATATTTTCTACATATGTCCAAATATTGAATCCTTACGCTACCCTACCTCGCTCATAACTTATTGCCCACACATATATCGCACATTACCATGAACACTATACTGTATGTTTCACACACATATAAAAACCCAGTGGCAGGCAGTCATTTTTCAATTTTTATACTTGACATATGTTTCCTAAACAATTATTTCCTCCCTTGTTTTGTATTCAAAATACGTTTATTTTAAAAATATTTTGTCTCAACTGGGGCTCAAGTGAATTATTTTATTATTGCTGTTATCAACTAGCTATTGTAAATGTTTGTTTTATTTGCATTCTTTAAATAAGTTGACCAAACATCTAAAAAATCACCCAAAACATTATGCCCACCTGACCCCACAGGCTCAGCAGAATTCTACACATAGAATAATAGAATCATAGAATAGTAGAGTTGGAAGGGGCAGGAATCCAAGGTAAAGCATACCCGAAAGATGGCTGTCGAGCTGCCTCTTGGATGCCTCATGCTGATACTCTTCTGAGTATCTTCTTTGTGGGGACCACTTTATTTATTACTGAGCAGGTGGCAAAATATCTGAATTTTGTCACTTCTGATGTGAGGTTAACTTGAAGATCCTTTGCAAGCCACTATTAGAATGTCTTGGGGTTATAGCACAGGACACAAGTATTCCAGATAAATACTATACTCTCCTGGCAAGCATCTTTAAAAGAGCATAAATTGATTATAAGAACAAATTATGGGAAAACTGGTCTCCCTTTATACAATATTGTCAAAAGAACTGCCAACTACCCCCAGACCAAGTGATTTTGATTTTGATTTTAGTTGTGTGACTGAAATATGCTAGCAAGTAGTCAAAATGAGTGAAATAGTATTATAAACGTATGACTTGTTTGATGTCCATTTTTTATTTGTTTGCAATTTTATTGTTTATTTTACCGTACATCTTATGTTGATGTTATCAACCTGAAATATATAAAAAGTGCTTAAGCCAACAAAAATGTCTTGAACTGCCATAAAAATGCATATATTCATGAAAAGAACACTTTTGTAGGGAAAAATTGCTGTGCAAAAAACTAAAACGCATAGAAACACGTGTACACTAGGAAGAATTCATACTAAAACGCTGATGAATTTTCACGAGGACTGAAAAAAAGTCGCAAAACCTTGTGAAGACGGGGAAGAATATGAGAAGCTGACAGAAATCCACGTTAGCAGATTCGCCCATCCCCAGTTTCTTCAGATAAATCTGTTCTACGGCTGCCACGATCCTTTGTTGCACTGATATATTTCCCCGCTCGCAAACACGCACGCCACTCGCCGTACACACCCGCCAGCAGAGGCAGGCCAGGCGCGCCGCCGCAAGGTAGACAGGGAAAGGGAAGAGCGAGCGGGCACGCGGGCGCGGCCTCGACAGCCCACGTGCACAGCCACCCGCCGGGCCCGAGCACTCTTCAGAGAGAGGCAGCACGAGAGCGCAACGGACGACACTGAGGAGAAAAGGGGGAGGGGCTGCCTCTTTGCGTGGAGCGCGCCTAGTTATTAAAGCGGGAAAGCGGGCAAAGGGAATAAGCTTCCGACCGGAGGAGGAAAAGGCAGGAAAGGTAATAAGGAGCGGGGGTGAGGGGCGGTGTTTCCGTGGGGACGGGAGAAAAGGGGCGGGGCGCTTCGTGACGAGGCGGCTGTGCTGGAAGAGCGGAAGTTACAGGCGGAGGAGTTCGGGGAGGGGGAACGCGCGAAGGGGGTAGGAGCAGGATGGCTCTCGCGCGTACCTGCCTGCTTCGCTCATTGGCCAAAAGAGCGAGTGAGGGAGCGCGTGGTTGTGACGTAGATGTTTCAGGAGGGGAGGGGGAGCTTAAAGAAACAGGAGGGGCAAAAAAGGGTCGCTCTGGTTTTGAAGAAGTGAGAGAGGGTCTGTCAAGAGGCCTCTGGGAGGCGTCCAGTGATTGGGGGAGATTCCCTCCATTTTTTTTTTTGGTCTGGACTTTTAAAAAAATATATAGTGTATGTGTACTTGAGTGGCATTCAGTGCTACTCCGAGTAGACCCCCCTGACCTTAATGAATGGACGTGACTAACTCAGGTTCACTGATTTCAAATGGGTCTACCCCCAAGCAGGCCCTTGTTGAATACAACCCCTGCTGTTCACACACGCAGGCTCCAGTTGCTCATTGGAACAATATAAGGATAACGTGTCAGCACCTTAAAGCAGTGAGTGGAGGAGGAGGGGGGGGAAACCTGTGCCCTTCCGGAACTTGTTGGACTCCCCAACACCCCTGACCCATTGGCTACACTGGCTGGTCTGAGTCAGAAGCCGACAACATCTGTAAGACCACAGGTTCCCCCACCCGGGCCTTAAAGACTTAACTCGTTATGGCAGAAATCTGATGAGTAGTATTTCTTTTTTTATAATAATATTTATATGGTATTCTCGATCTCTATGTATGGATGTGAAAGTTGGACAGTGAAAAAAAGCAGATAAGAAAAAAATCAACTCATTTGAAATGTGGTGTTGAAATGTGGAGAGCTTTGCACATACCGTGGACTGCAAAAAAGGCAGATAATTGGGTGTTAAAACAAATTATGCCAGAACTATCACTAGAAGCTAAAATGATGAAACTGAGGTTATCATACTTCGGACACATCATGAGAAGACATGATTCACTAGAAAAGACAATAATGCTAGGAACAACAGGAGGGAGTAGAAAAAGAGGAAGGCCAAACAAGAGATGGATGGATTCCATAAAGGAAGCCACAGACCTGAACTTACAAGATCTGAACAGGGTGGTTTATGACAGATGCTATTGGAGGTCACTAATTCATAAGGTCACATGAATCAAAATTGACTTGAAAGCATATAACAACAAATTTATATACCACCCTATCGCAAAACACCACGGCAGTGTATAGCAACAGAATGACATTTAAAAGCAATACAAAACAATCCTTAAATGACTGGCTTCACAAGAGACGTAGTAGAGGCCACAACTTCACACAAATAACAGGAGGGGGAATTGGACTGTCCAATTTATTTCATTGGGCTTTCCAATTCTTAGCACTGAATCAGATCATTGGGTCATCTGGCTTACAACAGAGAATCAAAATAACACAATGTAATTGTAATGATGAAATGGACTTGAATCCAAAAAGCATATGCCGTCATAAATTTGGTAGTCTTTGAAATGCCACAGGATTCTTCATTGGTTTTGTTGCAACATACTAACACTGCTTTCTGTCCGGAAGTTGGCAGATATTTGCAGGGTATCCCCAGTACCACCACCGTTCTATCTATCTACCTACCTGCCTACCGAACACCCATGGAGGTTGTTGGAGTCCAGACATTAATGATTTTCCTTTCCTGTTGGTTTTCAATGGGAGATCTTTTACTCAGAAGCAAGTCCTGTTGTATCAATGGGGTTCACTCCCCTGAAAGTAGGTTTAGGATTGCAGCCTAAAATGCATCCTTGAAATCAGTGGGATGTAAAGGTGCTTCACTTCATTTACGTTGTGTGCCCTTGGTGTTTTCCTCAGTTTTTTCATCAGAAATACAAAAAAGATTGCATTTCAAACACATGCCTTATGGAGGAGGACAAGCCTGCTTTTCTATTTTAAAAACATACACTTCCAGACTGTATTTGGCAGGTGGGTTTTAATTCACATACCAGCAAATTCAAGTTGTGCAACTGAAGTGGATTCTGTGCTCTTGTGCAGTAAACCCACTTGCAGAAACACTCTTTACTTTTTATAGTAGGGGAAGTAATGAGGAAATGCAGTAGAAAGTGTGGAATAACGATTGCTTGACGGGACGTTGTTATAACCTCCCCAGAAACAAATCAGGATGAATGCTTAATACATTAGTCGTCTAGAAATAACAAAAGTAGCTTAGGAAAGGGGCCACATCTGCTCTATATGTTTAAAGCAGTGTCATAGTGCTGTAAACAGTCATGGCTTCCTCCAAATAATCCTCGGGGCTGTAGCTTAAGGGCGCTGAGAGTTATCAAGAGATCTCCCTCACAGAGCTACAGTTCCCTGAGTGGTTTAACAATAAATCCCTCTTCCCAGGGAACTCTGGGAATTGTAGCTCTGTGAGGGAGATCTCCTGATAACTCTCAGCGCCCTTAAACTACGTTCCCAGGATTCTTTTGGGGGGGGAGGAAGCCATGACTGTTTAAAGTGGTATGACACTGCTTTAAATGTACGGTGCAGATGGAGCTGGGGATTTGTAGTCCAGCCACATCTGTAGGGTCACAGGTTCCCTATCCTTAAATAAGTAATCCCCAAAGTGTCCGTCTCTTTCAATAACAAGAGTCCTATATTTTGGGTTTCTTATCAAATGAGGACTCTCCAACTCTTCTCCACCAATCAACAATCTGTTTGAGTAACTATGATGATCCCAGAACTCTTCTTCCCGGAGACTACAAATGGGTATTTTGTTTTGTTTTTTGCAGGGGCTGGGTGACTCTGAAAACCTTCATTCAAGGAGAGATAGTTGCTTTTAAGCACATCTTGGGAACCCAAGAGAAACATGGAGCATCTGACATCATTCAGCAGTAAGTGAAGACTTGAAGATTGCAAACAATTCCTGGAAAGTGAATCACCCCCCCTTCCCTATATTGGTATTTAGCACTATTGGACTTGGTTAGATCAGAAGTATGTAAGGAAGAATATGGGGCTCCACAACCTCTTTCTGGTTTCTCATGTACAGGCAGTGAGTGCCATTCCTTACATAGCCAAAACGGCACCACCCATATGCAAGGAGGAGATAGCAGCCTCGGGAAAACCCCAAGGTCTGCAGAAGGAACGGTCAAAACTAGCCCAGTAAGGGCTGCTGAGTCTGCTCAGTGGCCACAGAATGCTGACTGGGGGTGGGGGTTAGAAAGCCAGGTAGTGGTAGGGAAGAGAATGGAGTATCTTGGAGGAAGGCACTGAACAGCAACACTCCATACCGCCAACATTTTGTTACAGCTTCCACTTACCTAAAAATAAAATCCAGTTCTTTACATTATGTCATGCTCTTGTGCAGGTGTGGGGAATCTTTTACCCTCCAGATATTGCTGAACCTGCAACTCTCATCATACCTGGCCATACCTGCTTGCTAGGGTTGATGGGAGCTGTAGTTCAGCAACATCTGGAGGGTCAAAGGTTCCTCAGGCTTGCTCTGGTCACCAAGTGACAGAGCACAGGATGGGGTTGAACAGAAAGGAATCTGCTTGATTTTTAGTGGCTGAGGTCTCCATAGCTGGTTTGGTGCCCACCCGATTGGTGTATCTGATGGCACAAAACCACCCTGATTCAAAGCTGGAGATTTAGACCACCCTTTCCCAACCTTTGGCTCCCACATGTTGCTGGACTACACTTCCCATAATCCCTGACCATGGGCCATACTGGCTGGGGCTGATGGGAGTTGTAGTCCAGCAACATCAGGGGACCCAAAGGCAGGGAAAGGCTGGTTTTAGACTTCTTTCCATCCTCCTCTTTGCGTAGCTCATTGTAGAGGTGAGCTCTTGCTGCCAGCTCAGCTCCACTCCACCATGAGCAAAAAGCAGACCACGTGCTTCATAGAGATCTGTCCTGCCTTTTTGTTCATGGTGGAGTGGAGCTGAGCTGGCAAAAGGAGACTCTAGTAGCGAAACCGCTGAATTAGAACTCAACAAGACATACAATTCTGTCTGTCTGGACATGCATAAAGACAATAGTTTCCTGCCCTTCTATGTGGGTTAGTTAATTTAGCTGTCCTAAGATGACTGCCTTATCACCAGGCTCCGCTGTTGTGAGGAGGCACTTAATTGAATCGCCACTGGCAGTTCTTTTTACATTCCATTGCTACTTGAACCCACTGTTTCAGGTTTTCCCCTCTACACCCAGCTTAGAATAACACGCATCTGATGAGATCCTTTGATCTCACTCCTTGGGATGGCACTATCACAACACCACCAAAAACATTATCACAAAGTCAGCTCATACTGAATGGATTTAATAACCCAACCAAGCAGACACAGTTTCTGTATTAAGTTATATCTTTAAATTGGTTGGGAAGTGTAATTCTGCTTTGGCTGAACTCTCGGGATATGACTCTCCTGGTTGCTTGTGGGCTTCCCACTGGGGCATCTTGTCGGGCACTGTGAGAATAGGATGCTGGACTAGATGGGTCATTGACCTGATCCAGCAGGCTTTTCTTAATTTTCTCTCTCTGTTATCATTTGCAATAAACCAGCATGTAGCACAGGTATGGGGAACCTTTGGCCCTCCAGATGTTGCTGCGACAACAAATCCCATCAGCCCTAGCAAGCATGGCCAAAGGCTAGGGGTGAAGGGAGTTGTAGTTCAGCAAACATCTGGAGGACCAAAGGTTCCACACACCTGATCCAGGGTGTTTTAACATATATATGCATAGCTCTGTCAGTTACTCGGTTGACAGCAAGCAAAGGAGTTTGCTTTGGAAAATGGTGCCCAAGCTATTTTATGTATTCGTCTTGTTGGCTTCACAGATGACCCTTTTGAGAAGCCACCATGCCGAGGGTGCTCCTCGTACCTGGCAGAACCTTACATAAAGTGTGCAGAGTGTGGGCCTCCTCCCTTCTTGCTATGCTTGCAGGTAAACTTACATTTATAAGGGGAGCAATGAACACTATGAGAATCAACTTACCAAGTCTGTGGCGTTCTCCCAAGATGTTGAGAGCCAAGTTGACGGATCACCAGGAAGCAGCCTACAGAATATAAACAGACAAGGTCTCCCCTGCTGCTGCTTTTTCTTTATGGCTGGCAGCAGCTAACGCAGGGGAGACATCAATATGGTGCCCACAGGACCTGTATGCCTACCAGTGTCTCCTTTGGTGGCCACAAAAGGTCTCAGTAAATATCCCCTCAAAAATCCACCATACGTGAAAGACTGGTTGCTTTTCCTGCTCAGTTCTTGTTTGCACTCTCTTGGCCTGTCCTATAATGACGCCATTATGCCATGCCCCTTTAGCAGCCATTTTGTCATGTGCCACACAACCTGTGGCAGCCATTTTGTGACTGGCATCCACAGCACTCTCATAATTCCAAATGTGCTCGCTGGCCCCAAAGGGTTGGCGACCCTTGGGCTATCAGCTCCAGGCTGGCAACAAAGCCTTGTAAGCGGGGTCGTCAACAAATAGCATACTATTCTTTCTTCCAAAACAGTCTTCTTGTCAGCCTGGGACTGTTAACCACAGTCATCTGTGTTATGTGGGCTTGGCCCCCTTCCCCTGTATTTTATTTTCACTGTTTTATTACACAGCACCAATCAAAGGGAACTGTAACAGTAGTGAAGGAACATTTGTTTCTGATCAAAGAGATCACCCTGTGTCCTTTTCTCCTTACCTGTTTAGTCAGTATAACGGGTGGGGAACCTTTTTTGGTTCCGGGGACCACATCTTTTCTCTCCCCACCCTCCATCCCATGGACCAAATTTGGCAGCTTTTGAATTCTACCTACCCATCTGACATCAGGCTGTAGCACCCAGCAAGGTTGAACCCCACCCCCTGTCCATCAGCTGGCATCACACAGTGTCATCAGCTGATGGACAGGTGGGCATGGTTTGAGGGAAATGTCCAGAGGCTCCTTCCAGTATAACATCCATGATTCTGCCTACAGAAAGGAGGAAGGAAGTAATATGGCAAACTCCTCTTCCCCCCTTTTTCTTTTTTTGCAGTGCTTCACAATAGGATTTGAATATAAGAAACACCAGAGTGATCACACCTATGAAATCATGGTAAATACACCATTCTGATTATCTTGCTTTTTGTGGTCTGTGTCGATCCCTAGGCAATAGATCCCATTCGAACAGGGGTGGCTAATTGTTTTTGGCCCCCAAGGCTCCCTCCAGGGGCCACGTGCCCACGGGTGATGTGGCTATACCACACTCTCGCACATGCACACTGTTGCATATATGCACATAGGATACAGAGCCCCTCCTCAGTGGATCTCTGTAGATTAGCCCCAGATTGTTGCCCCCTTGACTTTCATCTAATGACCATTCTGATGACCGGGCAAGGGACAATTTGCGTCTCTATCAGGGTGCTGGGCTGGACTTAAACCTCTTTGTTCACCATATATATATATAGTCCATAGACCAGCCACTCCTGCATGAGAAGATTTGCTACATACCGCTTAGCGGAACAAGAATGTTTTTGCTCACATACAGTCTTAACCAGAAAACACTAGTTAATCATCTGTACATTTTCCTAAACCAGGTTTCCCATTAAACAGTTTATTTGGGGAGGGGGTTGTTTTGTTTTGTGTGTGTTTTAATCAGTCTTGTCAATGTTACTTCTGGAATTACAGCCACAGTTGTGTTAATGAGGAGGTCTTTGTTGTGCTTAGTAATGACATTTTCAGGAGCTAGCAGTAATTATAGCTTGCGAGATATTTGCATTACATAAATAATTATTTTAAATTCCTGTAGTGTGCTGCTGGAGCTTTTAAACTGTCAACACATAAGCAGCAGTTTGGTCTCTTATTCCCAGCTACTAGAAGAATGTATTTTGTTTTTTGTGCCATGCATACGTATTAGTCAGCAATGGACATTTACGATTGCATATAGTAGATACGGCATGTGACCTCTGGAGGGAGTCATTGAGCTATAAGCCAAGTGTGGGGAGCCTTTGGCCTTCCAGATGTTGCTGTCACTGCAACTCCCATCATCCCTGGCCAGCGGCCATGCTTGCTGGAGCTGATGGGGTTGTAGTTTGACAACACGTGGAGGGCCCAAAGGTGCCCCACACCTGATTTAAGAACATAGGAAGAGCCCTGCTGGATCATAAGCTCGTTTGAAATGAATTCCATTCGATGTTTTCCCATCTCTCCAGACATCCAACTTCCCCATCCTTGATCCTACCTGGACAGCTCAAGAAGAAATGGCTCTCCTAGAAGCTGTGATGGACTGTGGCTTTGGAAACTGGTGAGAATTTTATGCCTGATGAACCACTGGAATCAAGTTTCGAGATCTGTCAGATTTCAGTGGGTACACAAATAGAGGAATAAATATATTGATCAGATCCGTGTTTAATTCTTTCTCTTCCCCGCCTCTCTTATAGGCAGGATGCAGCCAATCAAATGAACACAAAGACAAAAGAGGAATGCGAAAAGCATTACATGAAACACTTCATCAACAATCCCCTCTTTGCATCCACGTTATTGAATCTGAAGCGAGCTGAAGAGAATCAGCACAGTGATACAGCGATTCCATTTTACTGTAAGAGTCTATTGCAGAGGCGGGGGCAGGGTTTCCCATGCCCTCAGTCCAGGCTGTCTCCCAATGTTAGTCATACTCAAGAGTAGACCCACTGCTTGAAAACCGTGGAGAGCTGCTGCCAGTCACTGAAAGCAGTACTAAGCTTGGTGGACCCATAGTCTGACTCAGTATAAGGGAGCTTCCCATGTTCTTAAGAGCGTGCACCTTCTCTCTGACAACAGACTGACAAGTTTATCATGACACAAGTTTTTCTTGGCCTTGCCATCGCACTTCATCCATCTGATGAAACTGGCCTGTGGTCCGTAGCTTACGCCATAACAAATTTGTTAAGTCTTTAAAGTGCCAGAAGACTCCAAGTTGGATCCAATGTTAATCCTACATGGAGCAAACCCACTGGAAATTACTGACATGAGTAACTTTTATTTATTTATTTATGATTACATTTATAGCCCACCTTTCATCTAAGGAGCTCAAGGTGGCATACATGGTTCTCCCTCTCCGTTTTATCCTCACAGCAACCCTGTGAGGTAGGTTAGGCTGGGAGACGGTAACTGGCCCAAGCAAGCGTAATGGCTGAGTGGGGATTAGAACCCTACTCCGGCACTCTAACCACTACACCATCCTGGCTCTCCTTAGGTCCATTCATTTCATTGGGTCTACACCGAGTCAAACTTGGTTGGCTACAACCCTCTGTGTCTAGAGATGGGCCTTCGGAGACAGGAATGGGAGTGTTAGAGACAAGCAGGCAATGAAGCACTACAGAAACTCATAGCAAATCACAACTAAAGAACTTTTAAAAATATATTTATAGAGAGACAGATTTGAAAGCAACAAACCAAAGCTTGCTCTGGATCCCTATAAGGATTCCATTAATCACCTAAAAATATATATGAATGTAATTGCAATTAACCAAACAGGTTTTTATTATATTAACAAAACGTTTCAGCTTCCGCCTTCATCAGCTGCCAACCTACAAATGCTGTTACCAAGGTGGCAGTTAGAGAGCTTTGAGGATGGAATGCTCAGAGGGGCTTCATTTGCAGAAGCTAAGTACTGGTGGTACTGTCCGCCAGGTTCAGGCCATGTGGTGCCAATGTGTTCAGGGAGTAAATCCAAAAGTTCTCCCTTTTAGTCAGTGCTGCTGGATCCGTTGGCATCTCTATCGCTGTTATAGAAAAGTCCAACAGACTGGCCCTCAGTGTTGAAATGTTTTGCAACTGGTTGCTCCACTTGTTTTCTCCAGATTGCTGATTTGTGGTTTCTGAAATGTGTGTGTGTGTGTGTGTGTATACTGATTTCCCATATACTGTTCCAACCATGTTTTCTCTCCATTGCTTTGAGGGGAGGGGAGGTGCAAATGGTTTTAAAAATTGGCCAAAGTACTAAAACATGCTTTCTTCACACACATCCTCCCCGCAGCTGCTGAAGATCCACCACGACCTACCTTTGATTCCCTGCTCTCTAGGGATATGGCCGGGTACATGCCAGCAAGGGCAGATTTCATTGAGGTAGGTCCTGCTTCACGCTTCCTGTTGGGGCATCTAGGTGGCCACTACGAAAATGCTGGATCCTGGACTGGATGGGCCACTGGCCTTCATCCAGCAGGGCTTCTGATGTACTCAGACTGGGCCTTGGCAACTTTCTGAAATCAAGGAAAAACAATATGAGCATCTCCAAACCTGAAACAAAGAAGGTTTAAATTATTGAACTATATAGCAAAATAACAAAAGCAGACTTCATTGAGGTAAGTGCCTTCTTCTGGGATTGCTTTTGCCTTTCCTACTGGAAACAGATATGATGAATGTTTGCTATTTTAACATTTTATTTATCACTCTTGTTTTTGTGAACCATGCTGGAAGCTCTGAAGAGTGTTAAAAAAATTAATGAAATGAAAAAGTATGTAAATTTTAAAAAATGAATTAATGAAAGACTTCTGTTCCCTGTGTATGATATCCTCAGGTCCACTTGCAGAATATTTCTCATGTCATCATATTTTAGAGCAGGTGTGGGGAACCTTTGGGCCCTCCAGATTTTGCTGAACTACAACTCCCATCAGCCCCAGCACACGCAGCCAATGGCCAGGATGATGACAGTTGTAGTTCAGCAGCATCTGTAGGGCCAAATATTCCCCACACCTGCTTTAGAATGAATGGGGGGATCTTTGGATCGTGGTGGTGGTGGTGATTTAGAGGTTGGTTGAGGAACCTTTTTCAGCCCAAGGGCTACATTCCCTTCTATGTGACTTTCTGAAGGCCGCAGGCCAGTGGGGGCGGGGCCAGAGGCAAAAGTGGGCGGAGGAACTGATGTAAATTTTACCTTTGCCCAATCATGCCACCCTGGGCTCCTTCTGGGAGGAAGGGCAGGATATAAATTTAAATAAATAAATAATAGTTTCTACACACACTCGTTTCTGTCCTCCAGCCAGCCAATCAAGAGGCATTATCATTGTTCAAGGACAGTTCCAGCCAGGGAAAAACACTCAGGGTGTGAAGCAGAGCCCAGTGAGGGGTGTGGCCTGGGGAATGCTCTGAAGACCAGCCCTTGTCGAGGCCTGAGGTTCCCCACAAAATGTAATGCCACTGGGAACCAGGTGGAGGAGCCGAAAGAATGACTAAACGCACAACAGGTGCAGCAGAGGCACTCGCTGGACATCTGAGATGCTGCAAATAATTTGCTACTGTAGTTATTATCATTATTATTATAAACTGAGTAATCGGTATTAGTTTCCTACTAAATTCATCTCAGGATCCAGAAATAAAACTTTTGCTTCCTTTTATTTATTTTATTCACTACTCCTATACCACCCTAGGTGGGGTAGGAGGTAGCAATCCTAGAAGTGGATCCCTTGCTGCTGGGACAGGGGAAATGTGACGTGGTGGGTTTCTCCTCCACTGGAGGCACCAGAAGCCCCTTTGATCCTGCGGCCTGTAACTGGCACAGGAGGACGAGCTGGCTTACAACACACCCGATTGTCTGTTCTTTTTGCAATTCCTGGCATTCTCCTTGTCACTTCAGGCCATTTGCTGTCCTAAAGACTCTAGTAATGAAAGGGTTGTTGCAAAACACTTGTTTGTTTGTTTCTTACCATCCCAGCTGGAAACGAAGGTTCTTGGGAGTTAACCAGGGTCCTTTAATTTTCAAATCTTCTTTCCACAGGAGTTTGACAACTACGCTGAATGGGATTTAAGGGATATTGACTTTGTGGAGGATGATTCAGACCTTTTACATGGTGAGTTTTGTATCTTGAGGAGTTAGAAAATATCTCCCATTGTTGCGATGATATAGTTGATTTTTTGTTTTTTACTACATTCCTTTGCTGATTCTCACACACAAACACACACAGTAGCAGACTTGTGTGGTGGGACGGTGGTGCTGACCTGACCTGCCAACTGGCTGGCGAGGTGGCAAGGAAGGTGGCACAGGGCAAGCACACCTGCAGGTGCGCTGGATTTGCTCAGCAGTCGCCTCACCCCTGTTCCTCCCAGCAAGCAGCAACAACTCAGCTGTGGGGGGCGTGTCAGGTGAGCGTTGCTGCCCCACCATGCTGTCCGTGATTGCACATGCGTGCATACACCCCCCCAAAATCTCAGTCAAAATTGTGATCCTTCGTTTTCTTAGAGCCACACCAGGATCAGCCATCCCTGAAACAGCAAAGTTTTCCTTTATTATCTAGTTTTTAGCTACATGTGCTTTAGTAAGGGTGATTTGGTTTTTGGGGAGGGGGAAAGATATGATAATTTTAGGCCTGCTGAAGATCAAGCCCTCCCAAGGTGGCTCCTGACATAGTAAAACTATAAATTCATCAACGCATACATTAAAACGATAAAGACCACACCATATATCTGTTGGCAGTAACAGTTTAGAACAGCGAGCATAAGAATATAAGAAGAGCCTGGCTGTGGGTCAGACCGAAGGCCCCATCTGGTCCAGCATCCACATCTCACAGTCGCCAACCAGATGCCCCAAAGTAAAGCCTGCAAGCAGGACCTGAGCACAAGAGCGCTCTCCCCACATGTGATTCCCAGCAATTGATATTCAGAGGCACCCTGCCTCCAACAGTGAAGGTAGAACATAGCCATCGCGACTGGTTACTAGCTAGTAATGTCTACTAATGTAATGGAAACTATATGAGAACACCAGATGTTCTGCTGAATGAGGCCAAAGGGGGCCCATCTAGTCCAGCATCCTGTTCTCACAGTGGCCAACCAGATGCCCCAACGGGAAGCCCACAAAGCAGGACCTGAGCACCACAGCGTTATTCCCAGCAATTGGCATTCAGAGGCAGGCTGCCTCCAACAGTGCAGTGTGAACATTACACGCATCCAAAGCGATGCAGCTGAAAAATGAGGCATTCAGTGAGTGGCAGTAAGGATATCGCTGGCATAACAAATTGAAACATGGCACTGGACCCTGTCCTTGTGTTACTCTCCATCAAAAGTGATCAAAGCCAAGGGGTGGCCCATAAGGAATTAATAGCCGTGGTTGTGTCAGCAGCCTGCTTAGAAACAGCATGGCACTGGGCGGGGACAACAAACTCCAGTAAGCAGGAGGGGAGATGGCGGCGGCTGGATAGAGTGTGGGATATATAGCCCTGACTGAGCACTTGACGCAACATCGTACGGTGATTAAAGGTCTCAGGGTGATTAAGCAGGATCACGTTGACGTGTCTTGGTTCCCATTGCTCAGGTTCCTTCGTTCCCGTAAGGAACTTGGCCTTCCTCCAGCCAATCACAACACTCTATGGTGCGGATATTGTCACATGGCTGGGTAGATTCTGACGGACTTGAGAATGTAGATGCTGTAATCTTATCCCCAAGGACCAGTATTGTTAGGGTTAACAAGTTGATTGTTACTCTTTTTTTAATTAAATTAATTAAAAGAAAAAGTAGCAGTTCACATACAGAGTTTTGAACTGCTTCCATTGCAGTGGCTTGGAATGGTTTCTCTCTCTCTTTCTCTCTCTTAACATCTCAAAAGAAGATCAAGCTAGTCTCTTTCCTGCCAGGGCCTACGCCCTTTTTCATGTTGCAATGAAACCAGTTTGTGGTTGGGGGGATTTGGGAGATAAGCTTGGTGCTAATTCCTATTTATATATATAATTTATTCTTTCTTTTTTCTCTTCTTCTTCCCCCCCCCCGAACTTACATAGCTTTGAAGATTGCAGTTGTAGATATCTATCACTCAAGGTTAAAGGAAAGGCAACGAAGGAAAAAGTGAGTTCCTGGCTCCCCCCCCCTTCTTCATTCCTTCAGAGCTGAGTGTGCCTAATGCGTTTTGTGACAAAGGATTTTGTGAAATAGCCATTTCTAAGGGCCCGTTTAAAACACGATGGGCTGTGTTGATCAGTCACGGGTCTGCTCCAGGTTGGAGTGGGGTCAAACTTTAAGAGGTGCATGGGTGAGGAGAGTGGGTTATGTGGCAAATATTTAGAGCTTTTTTTCTGGAGATGAAGGCTTTTCGCTGAAGGTATTATTGGCATATAGCTACAGCAAGGCATCCCAAGCCTTTTCCTCCCCCCACCTTTCATTCATTCATTCTTGGGGGGGTCTTTACGCCCCCTCCCCCAATAACCAAGGTTTAGGTTTATTAAATTTCTATGCCGCTTTCGTCCTAAAATGAATTTTAAAAACATGATAATAAAATCACATGAGCGTTATCAACAAAGGATTTAAACAGTACAGTCAAATCATTGGTGTGGTCCAGATGCCTAGGAAAACAAAAATGTCTTTCCCAAACAGTGGAACAGTGACAAAGTTGGCCCTGGATGGGCCTCTATGGGGAGAATGTTCCATAAACGGGGCTACTAGGAACACAGGAAGGATGATATTGTCTACACTGACCGACAGCTGCTCTCCAGGATTTCACACAGGGAGTCTCTCCCAACCAGAGCTTGGAAAAGTTACTTTTTTGAACTACAGCTCCCATCAGCCCCAGCCAGCACCATGCTGGCTGGGGCTGATGGGAGTTGTAGTTCAAAAAAGTAACTTTTCCAAGCTCTGCTCCCAACCTGTGTAGAGATGCCAGGGTTTGAACCCGAGACCTTCTGTACGCAAAGCAGTCGCCCTACCACTGAGCGACGGCCCTTCCTACTACAGGGAAGGCCTGTTGTCTCATCCCCACTGTGCAGACCTCCCTCAGAGGTGGAACACAGAAGGCATGGAAACAAGTCATCGCACAAGACATTCTGCATCCAAGAACCCCAAGTAGACAGATTTTATGCATTATTTAACAAATTTATAGCCCGCTTCGTAGCATAAAGCCGTTGAAGCGGTGCACAAGATAAAAATGTATGTCCAGTAAGTGAACAAGCCATCTGCTCTCCTGCTGTACATATGATGTACATCCTGGGTATATAGTCATCAGCACTCTTCATCTTCTAATCACGGCACTCCACAGATAATAATGGACATCGTGAGCTTTGCTACCATGAGCTTCCAGTCTGAGAGTGCCTCATTCACAGCATGCTGCTGGCGAGTTGGCTAATTCAAACGTTTCTGTGTCATTCATTGCCTTAGCCAATTACCTGACTCTCTGTAGAATTATTTTGTGATGCCGTGAAGATCTCACTCTTTGTCAAAGTTGGGGTGCTTTATTAAAATAATTAGGCTAGTCGGCCACCTTCCCTTCCTCCCACGTAAGATGCCCTTTTCAGTGGGATAATTTGAAGACGGGATGCTGTTGGAGGAGACTCACCTGTCGTTCCTCACCCTCCAATATCAAAAAAGGCTGTGCTGTGCCACAGGGAAGGTTCCCAGCATAATAGAAGGGCCATTAGCTGCTGTTGTTTATGCCTCTCCAAACACCAGGTTCTTCTACCTTGAAATACTTGACACCCCCTCCCCCCAGGCAGTGCCTAATGCTGTCGGGCAGCGATGGGGAACCTGCGGCCCTCGAGAGGTTGCCAGACTCCCGTCGGCCCCAGCCAGCATGGCCAGTGGTCAGAGATGAAGGGAACTGCAGTCTGGCAACACCCGGAGGGCCACAGGTTTCCCCTATCCCTGCTGTGAGTGTGTGTGTGTGTGTAGGGGGGGAGTACCAGTTATCTTATGGGTGAGAACTTTAAAAATCGCATATTACATCCATAACCTGAATTATTAGCCGTGGGATCATAGGAAGGTGCCTTAAAGCTCAAAATATTGAGATCGGTCTATCTAGCTCAGTGTTGGCTATGCCAACCAGCAGCAGTTCTCCAGGGTTTGGGGCAGGGTCCCTCCCAGCCCTACCTGGAGATGCCGGGGATTGAACTTGGGACCTTCCACATACAAGGCAGATGCTCCATCCCTGACCTATGGTCCTGCCCACTCTGCCACCGCAGGGTTCTAGCACCTCATTCTGCTGTGCGTGTAGAGCAGACCTATCGCCATGCCCTGAAGCAAGCGGAAGTATCTAACAAGTCCTAACAGAGGTTTTCCCCAAGCCTTTTCTGGAAAATCTTATTAAGGGGGAGACTTTGCAAATTCCTCAATAGCTTTTCTGCTGCAGGGTTGCTTGTTTATGGTTAGAAGATGGCCTTAATTCAGGATGCATCTCCTCTTTCAATTACAGAATTATAAGAGACCACGGACTCATCAATCTCAGAAAGTTTCAGAGTGAGTACCTCAGGTGTCAGCCTTAATTGCCATGCTGGCTACCTAAAATTAGTCTGAAACGATGCTGTTTGATTCACACTTTACATAACATTTGCTATATCTGAAATTATCTTTGGGGCAAACTGTTGTAGAAGGACATAAGGAGACACCCCTGGATTACACCCAAGGCCTGTCTAGTCCAGCGCCCTGTTTCCCATGGTGGCCCACCAGGAGGCTTTATTTGTTTATTTGTAAGATCTCTTACCTGCCCTTCACCGTAAGGCCCCGGGGCGGGCTACAGCAACATAAATATACAATTATAAAAACAGATGACACTGCTTGCATCCTTCGCCTCCTTAGTTTCAGTGTTGCCCCTGGCAGAATGCTGCAGGGAGGAGGATGCAGACAAAACCAGAATTAGTTGGCTCTGCCTGTCATGAGCTCTGCCTCTGCCTACCGTTGGCCTCCCGGCCTTCTGCCCCACCACTCCCAATGGGCACCAGCCACCACTAGACAACAGACCAGAGCCTTGGAGAGCCCACACAAGAAGCATGGTCAAGAATCAGCTGTTAAGCGTTGGGAATTTTAGACTGAGATGCTTCTGTCTGACCTTCAATTAGTTCGAAGACTCCATCCAGCCGGAGGCCAGTCTCTTCAGTCATTGTGTTCACGTCATCTTCTTGACTCCACATTTGTCTCCTCTGCTAAGAATGTACCTTTCTCTGTCTTGCAGTTCTGGAAAGAAGATACCCAAAAGAGGTTCAGGATCTTTATGAGACCATGAGGCGCTTTGCAAGGATCCTAGGACCAATGGACCATGACAAATTCATAGAAAGCCACGCACGTAGGCGTCACCTGGTCTTTTGTCTATCATGTTTGTGTTCCTCTTTCATGCTGTATAGATCAGGCACGAGTTCTCTCTATACACAAGCTACAGCAGGGGTTCCCAAACTCTGCTCTGTGGACCACCAGTAGTCCGTGAGCAGCAGTCAGGCGGTCTGTGGCATGTCTGTGGATTTCTGGTTGAAGATGGGAAGTGGCACACCCATTGCATGAAATATACATATTTATTTTTAATTGTGTTTGTATTGCTTCTGTTATGTCTTGTATTTTATTTTATTGCCATTTGAAATATATGGGATACAATAAAATACAATATTTAAGGAATCAAAGCAATAAAAAAATACAGCGAGAATCATGCAGGACCTAGCACAGCATATTACAGTTGCTAGAACAGGCAGAAAACTGATTTAAGTGGTCCACTGAGACCGTCAGCAATTTTCAAGTGGTTGGGGGGGAGTACCCTCCCCCCCCAAAATATCCTTGGAACAAATAGTTTCCCCCACAATTGTGGTGCACAAGAAAAGGCTGGAAATGGTGACCCTTTTACTGATTCGTCGTGTGTTACCATAGGACAGGTGTGGGGAACCTGTGCTAAACTCTCAACTCCCATCGCACCTGGCCATTGGCCATGCCTGCCATATATAAATAGGTGGTATATAAATAACTTCATTATGGGCTGTTCAACAGCCACAAGTCTGGTAAGAAAGACAATGGTGTCATGAGGGTCCTCCCCTTTTTCAGACGGCGGTCAGACCTTTGGCTCTCCAGATATTGTTGGATTCCAACTCCCATCATCCCTGAGCCCACTGGCCATGCTGGACGGAGCTGATGGGAGTTGGAGTCCAACAACATCTGTTGTTCCCCATCCTTGTTTCAGGACAAGAAGTCAGAGAAGGAAAACAGTCATGTTGAGATAAGTGATGGTGCATAAGCGGTTTGTCAATGTTGAACAGATACAGGGTTGTATCCGATGCTAGTCCTCTTGAGTAGACCCGGATTGAAAATAATGGACGCGACTAACTTGGGTCTATTCATTTCATTGGGTCTGCTTTGAGTAAAACTTAGTTGGACACAACCCATAAGAAAAAAATGTATCAAAACCTTCTATCAAATGAATGGCTTTATGCAATTGACAAGCCTGCCTATTCCAACTACAACAGATGTATTTATTTTTACTTGCCCATGCTAGCCTTACTAGGGATGCACCAAATATCTGCAATGTTTCAGGTCTTGCAGCAAAGCAACTGCATATTCACAGTTGAGGGTTTGTGTCCCTGGAACAAAGCAACCAGTTTCTAGACAGTTGTTGCTGATGCATGTGCACACAGCAGCAGCAGCAGCAACACCTTGCTCAAGAGGTTGTGGAATTAACCCAATCGCCCAGAATAGAGAAACTGGCTCGGATTCAAGTACGGTTACTAATGGTCTCTGCTTTGATGAGATACACGATAAGCCCCAGGGAGCCACACACCACTGAGCCAAGTCTCGTGTGTTTTTAAACGGGGACAACGTTGACCTATTTTAGGATGCAGGGTAATATAAGAAATAATTCTACCTGCATGAAAACGGAATATTCGGTTTTGCAGACAACCGTCCCAAACATGTCAACATCACTTTTTTTGGAGGTAAGGCAGAAATAGCGGCAGAAATGAGGATCTCACAGGATCCTCATCTTCAGGATTTTTGCAGTTCTTCAAAGAGGCGTTTTAGTATTGGAAAATCTGTCCCAGGAAGGACTTGCGGGAAAAGTTTCAGTTGAGTGAATGCCACTGATTTTTACGAGGCTGCTGTTAAGTGTGTCGAGTCATGCTTTGCAGATTCCACAGCTTGTGCCAGCAAGTGGCTTTGCCTTATAAAGATGCCTCGCTCTTCCATCATCTAATTGCTCATGTTGTTTGCATAATTAACCATCTTTAATTGACCTATCTACATTCCAGTGGAGGTAGCTTTAAATGATTATTCCCCCTAAATTTCCTCTTATTTCTGTTTGATGAAACTCCCAGTCCACATCAACAACATCAAAGTCATCTCTGTGTCTCTTGCCAGGTGCTTTCACAGTAATGGGAGTGGCAGTTTCTGGATAGCTGTGGTCTTAGTTCAATCTAAACCTTTTCTAATTAGTTACTTATGCAAGATTTTTATTTAAGCTAGTAACATCCCTTAGCGTGATTAAGTGCACGTGTTGTTCATGTATCTGAAAATACGGCAGCTGATAGGATGATCTGACCTCCTCTCCTCTCCTTCCTTGCCCCATCTCCATTTATTACTTAGAAGCAAATAAATGTTAATAATAGTAATAATAATGTTAGCATTTATATAGCATTTCAGAGCAGGGGTTCCCAATTGTGGCCTGTGGACCGAGCTTCATTCAGGTGGTCCACAGCGTGTCTGTAAAAATGCAATTAAAAATCGTACAGCATCTATGCAGCACACTGCAATTGCTACAACAGGCAGATAAAACGTTAAGTGGTCCACCAAAACTCTCAGCAATTTTCAAGCAGCTCGTGGCGAAAAAAGCATGGGAACCACTATCTCATAATATGTAAACTTTAGAGCTTCTCCAAGTGGTTTTCCAGATGGGACATGCTGTTTTTAACCTTGAGAATACTTGTGCTGAATTGGGGTTTGGTTTCCCGAATGACCTTTCCCCCACCCCTTTCCTAACATATGCCCTCTTGTTTTAAAGATCCAAGCCACAGGAATCAATTATTGCACATTTAAAAACTGTGCCACCCCAATACCAAGATGTAGAGGAGAGAGCCAGCTCTCCTTATCGCCCCGCTCTTTGTGTGGATCGTGAAGAACACACTTCTAGCAGACTAGAAACTTGCTCTCCCAAATGCTGGCACCTAATTGCTATTAAAGACAGCTAGAAACTTGGCATAACTGACATTGTAAGGGATCCAGGTTCTACTCCAGCTAAACAATTGCGTGCAAAGAGCCGGTGTAGTACAGTGGATTGAGTACTGAGCTGGGTTCAAGGAGGCCTGGATTCAGATTCCTGCTCTGCCTGAAGGTGAACCTTGATCAAGTCACACTCTCTCAGCCTAGCTCAGAGATGGGGAACCTGTGGCTGTCCAAATGTTGGGACTCCCAGCTAGCATGGCCGCCGACGGTCAGTGATGATGGGAGTTGGAGTCCAACAACATCTGGGGTGCCACAAGTTCCCCACCACTGGGCCTAACTTATCTTGCAAAGTTGTTGCAAGGTTGAAATAACCTCATCCTATACCTGCTTTGAAGGACAGACTTTTAACAAGAGCCATGCTTAAACTATACTTGGTTTTCATTCTCTCTCCCTCCCTCTCTGTTATTCTAACTAGTGGAGTTTGAGCTACGACGGGAAATCAAACGGCTACAGGAGTACAGGACAGCAGGAATCACCAATTTCTGCAGTAAGTATATTGTAGATAAATTAGCCATTGCTGTGGTGCTTACATATTATAAGCCATTTCCATCTGAAATGTGTTCCTTTGGTGGCAGTAGAGTATCACTTTATTGTACAGTGGGGTGGGTGTAGAACAGCACTTTGAGCTGCTCTGAATCCTTGATAGGTTTAGGGAATGCCCCACATGACAATTGCTCAATTCTGCAGCAGTGACCAGTTCTGAATGTACTGGACAATTACCTAGTTGACTCACAAACCCTTGAGTGCCTTTCATCAGAGGGATGCAATAACGATGTATCTTGTCATCAGACTCCATCTTCTTCCTAGGGATACCTCCGTGCTCTGTCAACAGACAAACACTCATCACCATCACCAATTATTTATACACCATTTAATGCAAAGGTTGCTTCTAAATGTTTGCTTAGGGCTTTTTGACTCTGCTCACAACTGTCTCTCAAACAAGAGTTTCTAAACCTTCAGATATCTTCAGTTAAGACTTGTTTTCATGAAAAATTATCCCAGACAACAAACTCCGAGTTCACTTCAGTCTCAAATTTTAAAAAAAGCCAGTAATACATTGATAGGATGGGAGGCCCTTGACCAGCTCTTGAGTCCCAGGAAGTTGATCATGTTAATCAGGGGTGCAGAACCCCCCAGACTACACCCCCTCCCCACATTTTTATATTTCTTAAGTGGTTTTGCCTGGCTGGACTGTGTCCTTGAACTCAGACAATGCCTCTTGGTTCCCTGGATGGAGAACAGAGAGGGAGGAGTGAGTAACTGGCCTACTATACAAAAAGCTGGAATTTACATCCATTGCTCCGCCCACTTTGCCTCTAGCCCCACCTACCACTGGCATGTGACGCACCTTCCCCCCCCCCCCCCCCCCCGGAAAAGTTGCCCAGAAGGAAATGTGGCCCTCAGGCTGAAAAAGGCTCCCCGTGTAAATTAGTACTATTAGTAAACGTTAGAATTTTTCAGTGCTTCCTGCTGGGCCTCGAACAGCATTAAGACTTACAGATAAACGTCAACATGGATCACATTTGACCTTTACTGTGACACACACAAGGCTGTATCTGGCATCAGGGTCTCAGAGTAGACCCAGTGAAATGAATGGACATGACGCACTTCGGTTCAGTCATTTCAACGGGTCTACTCTGAATACTGCTTCCCCCTGCCCTCCCCCCTCGACACTGGAAGGTTTGGCCGTTTTGCAAGGATCTCTTCTGTCGCCGGTACCGACACACGTTTTGTTGGTGCAGGTGCAAGGACATACGACCGGCTGAAGGAGACCCGTGAGGAGGAGCGCCTGAAGCGCACGATGCTTTCTGAAGTCCTCCAGTACATCCAGGACAGCAGCGCTTGTCAGCAGTGGCTCAGCCGGCAAGCAGATATGTATGTCGAGCAGACCATTAGGGTTTGGGGCTGTTGTTTTTAGTGAAACTGGAGTAAATTTGACATGGAGCAGCTCTTTCATAAACCCAGAATAAGCCATTTTTCGAGGGACAGGTAGGAATGGTGACGTAATAGCCCCTCCCAAAGAACGCAAATGGCTGGATACGTTTTTTTAAAAAGCTGGCTGTATCAGTGATGCCACGAAATATCTGAATAGGCCCAAGGCTCTTCCTTAGTGAAAGAAAGGAGAAGGCAGTCAACTTTAAGGCCATAATCTGGTCAAGCAGGCATTCCTGTTTCCCTCACCTAGATGTGACCATTCTGGAAAAACCCAGGATGAGCAATATCACTAGGAGAACATGTAAACATATGCTAAAAATAAAAACAGAAACTCTCTGCCTTCTGTGAATTCAGCAGGCATTGCCCATGTGCTTTCAAGCATTACTTTGCCACCTTGTGGACTAGTATCTTGCTTCTTGTGAAATCTCTATGAAGCCACTACCATATTCTGGGCCCTTTCCTGCACTTGTGCTTGTTGTAATCCCACCTTCTAGAAACACTGAAATCAGCAGACAGGAAGGCTTGAGATAATGTCCCCCCCCCAGCCTAACCCCCCTGGAGATGGCAGCTCTAGAGCCAGATCCCATTGAGAAGCTTGCATCTGCAGTCCCCTAAGGGCCTCAGGGCAGGCAATGCATTTGGCAAGGCAGTGGAGTGCTAGGCATCAGGCCAGAGGCAACCCCTTTAAGGCTTGCCCCTTTAAGGTCTGCACTTCTTAGCAAAGGGACAGAGCCAGCAAAAGGTAGTCAGACCCTGGAAGTATAGAAGGGCTCCAGAGAAACGGAGCTTCTTTTTTTTTTTTTTTTGGTCTGCCTTGTGCTCGCTGGGCTCTGTCCAGGGTCCTGAAAGGCCTCCTTCTACTTGTTGTGCTGTACTAGTTTCCATCCAGCGCTGCCTGCCTTTTTCCCTGCCCTGGACCACTTGCCAGACATGTGCCTGCCCGTCCTGTCAGTGGGCTCTGTCTTGCCACAACTGAATGGTGGCACACAGCCCTGATCACCACCCACGTGTCGCATAGTGGCCATCTTCAAGGCCAACGGAACACATGTTACAGGAATCTCATTGCGTCGAGGAGCTCAGAATGTGGAGAAATGTATGAGACCCATTCTTGGGCTACTCGAGGCTTATTTGTAACATATTTTAATTTTCTTAACATTTCATTTTCAGCGATTCTGGCCTAAGTCCTGCAATGCCAGTTACGTCAAATTCAGGTCAGTATTTTTCAGGCTTTACCTGCAGTGATAGCCCTTATGTCTACTGTCCATCCCTTTCAGCGCTGTTAGAAATGGGGGAAATGAGCCATACTCGTTAAGAGTTAATGCACAACCTCCTATCCCAGTATTAGAACAATGGCCTTGGGTGCCTATGCTGAAACGTCCCCCCAGGCCACTGCTGGTTCCTCCTATGCACGCTCCCTTCCCTACAAAGGCACCAGAAAGCCATCCCTCCTATCTAGCTCAGCACTGTCTGCACTGACTGGCAGCAGCTCTTCCCTGTTTTCAGACAGGGAACATTCTCACCAGAGATGCCAGGGATTGAACCTGGGGCCTTCTGCATGCAGAGCAGATGCTCTGCCCCTGAGCTATGTCCCTTCCCCACTGCCAGTCAATGTAGACAGCACTGAGTGAGCTGGACCGGGTGGTGGGCTAACGTGGTATAAGGCAGCTTCCAAATTTCCTATGTTCCTAGAACCTTGAGGGCCAATGTGGTATGTGAGCGAGCGAGTGACCAGTGTTCCAATCCCCACTCGGCCACTCACCAACTCTCAAGCCTATTCTACCCCACTGGGTTGTTGTTGAAAGGGTAATACGGAGAAGGGGGAAGAACCACGTACACCACCATGAGCGTCTAGGAGGAAAGGCGGGATATAGATGCAATAATAAATAAAATATGCCCCAACAGAATGCCAGCAGAATAGACACACACACACACACCCCTACCTTCCTTCCAGGATCACGAGGTCAGTCTTGGTAGCCCATGGCAAGGGGCCATTCACATGTTGCAAACAAGCATGTGGCTGCTTGCAGGTACAGAGGCTGGGAGCTGTGTCTCTGGCCCCCTTCATGAGGCAAAGCCATCGTTCAGTGGGCAGAGCATCTACCCGCCTTGCACACACAAGGTTCCAGGTTCAATCCCCAATGGCAACTCCAGGTAGGGCTAGGAGAGATTCCCTGCCTGAAACTGTGGCAAGCTGCTGCCAGTCAGTGTAAACAATACTGAGCTAGAGGAGCCGATGGTCTGACGGTATAAGGCAGCTTCCTGTGTTCTTATGATACGCATCTGCCTGATACGCTTGTTATGTCTCCGCCTTGCCATTTTAGGAGCGTTCATAAATTCTGCACGTACCGTAAAACATGAGAACATAAGAAGAGGCCAAATATAAGAAGAGCCTTGTTGGATCAGGCCAGTGGCCCATCTAGACCATCCTCCCGCTCTCACAGTGGCCAACCAGATGCCCCAAGGGGAAGCCCGCAAGCAGGACCTGAGCGCAAGCGCACTCTCCCCTCCTGTGGAATCCATGAAGAGGCCCCCTTGGCTTTTCTCTTCCCAAACCCAGTGGTCCATATGTAATATATGACGTCAGCAGAGCTGAAGTGAGGAATGTATTAAAACACATTAGTAGTTTATGTTGTTTGTGGGCCCCTCAAGACAGGCGTGAAAGGGAAGCTGCTGAACGTGGGTGCTATTAAAAAGAAGAACATGCAAGATTTCTCGACAGCTCATTTTCTAATATGGGCTCTTGCCCATTAGTCAGCAACGCATTTCTAGCAATTGCAGCTCGCAGCCTGAATAAGCCTCGGTGTGAGTAATGGAGGCACGTTTCAGCTCTGTGGCCTGTAACTGCAAGCCTCAATGGAAAAGCAGAGCCTAATTGGCATGTTTCAGTCACACAAAACCAACCCAGTTTGTGCACTGTGAGATTCAAGTGTGGTCCAGGTTTTGGGAAATAAACAAAGACAGCCCAAGGTCCAGCCTGTTGCATTGGCAGCTGGATGTACTGGGTTCAAATTCCCACTTAAACCACCCACTCCCTGGGCAAATTACTTTTCTCTGCTTTAGCTTGCAGTCCTAAACACGTTTACCTGGAATTTCATACCATGACACTCAATTGCACTTACTCCCGAGTTAATACACTTAAGTAGCACTGAGCTCAGCGGGGCTTAACTGCTAAGTAAATAAACATGCTGATTTGGATTTTTTTTTTAAATCCTCCTCAGTCCCAGAGGCTTGAGTACGTTACAATCAAATGCAATTATACACAGCAGAACCTGTGGCCCTCCAAGCTATTCCTGGACAACAACTCCTGTCATTCTTGGCCACTGGGGCTGATGGGGAGCTGGAATCCAGCAACATCTGGAGAACTGCAGGTTCCCTTGTCCTTGATGTAAAACAAAACCAAAATAAAATTAGATTGTGGCTGCAATCCTCACCCTGCTTACTTGGGAGTAAGATTCATTGAATTCAGTGGGACTTACTTCTGAGTAGACATGGTTAGGTTTGCAGCCTAGACACTGAACCCCCATTCTCCATTTTAATGGAGAGCCCTCATCCTGGTCACAACAACCCAGATACGTCACTGCAGATCCTCAACCCATAAACTTTTCTCACAATTGTGGGTTTCCAGAAAGCCTCTCCTCCACCCCACCCCCTTTAATACCTGCCTTAGTCTAGTCCTCGAGAGGCAGTGTGGTGTAGTGGTTACAGTGTTGGACTACGACCTGGGAGACCAGGGTTGGAATCCCCACACAGCCGTGAAGCTCCCTGGGTGACCTTGGGCCAGTCCCTGCCTCTCAGCCTCAGAGGGAGGCAATGGTGAACCCCCTCTGAACACCGCTTACCACGAAAGCCCTGTTCGGGATCGACTTGAAGGCAGTCCATTTTTTATTTTTATTTTTAGTCTAGTCCTGACTTAGGCTTCTCATCCATCATCCTGAAGGTGCAATTCCTAGGTTTGCTGCAAGAACAAACAAAAACAAGGAAAGCATAATGCACATTAAACATGTTGATATTATTGGTTCACCACCCCAGTATTGTCTACTCTGACTGGCAGCAGCTGTCCCAAATTCTCAGATGCAAGTCTTTTCCTGCTCTGCTACCTGAAATCCTTCATCACTGGAGATGCCTGGGACTGAGCCTGGGACCTTCTGCATGCAGAAGATGTGCTAATCATGTGCTAAACTTTGCAACTTCCTCCAAAACATGAAAGGCATTATTTGCCCAAACACAGAAGCCGATGCTGTGACAAGCTCACAAAGGCACACACCCAAAAACAGATTTGGGGAAAAACCCACATACAACAACCTGGTCTCTGATATTAGCTGAAATCCATTCTGTGCCTCCTCAGTCTATACCGGGGCTGGGGAGCCCGAAGCCCCCCTGAAGCTTTCCAACTCCCATCAGCCCCCAGCCAGCATGGCCAACGGTCAGAGATGATGGGAGTTTTAATGCAGGAAAACCTGGAGGGCCACTTGTTCCCCATCCCTGATCTAACAAGAAGTGTTCTCCACTGCATGCAAGAGACGAAAGAAGAGCCCTCTATTTAGAAGAGGCATTCCCTCCAGAGAGCAAAGAATGCCTCTTCTTATATTGGAGATGTGGAACTCCAGCTCCCATCAGCCCCCACCCAGCAGGGATGATGGAGGTTTTAGTCCACAGCAACATCTAGAAGGCCACATCTTCCCCACCCCTGAACTGTACCAAGTCAGTTTGATTTTTCAGTTCCCACACTGATGAGGGTCCTAGTCATTCTCTTTAAAATAAACTCTCCAAGAAACAGCACATAGTTACTATAGAATCCACTCTCACAAGAAGTAGTAATGTGGATGGCTTTGAAAGAGTATTAGACAAATCCATAGAGGTGGAGAAGGCTGTCAATGACTACTAGCCCTGATGGCTCTCCATTGTCAGAGGCAGCATGCTTCTACATACCAGTTTCTGGAAACTAGGAGGGGAGAATGCTCTTGCGCTCAGGCCCTGCTTGCAGGCTTCCCAATGGGGCATCTGGTTGGCCACTATGAGAACAGGATGCAGGATGAGATGAGCCTCCTTTGGCCTGATCCAGCAGCCAGGCTCTTCTTAATACTCTTAAGTGTTCCTTTTTGTACTACAACTCCAGTGAACCTTTGTCAGAGGCTTTTTTTGTACGTGTGCTCTCAGAACGGCAGATCAGACCTACAGGTAGTCATCAAAGCAGTACAAAAATGTTGAGAAGTGTTGATGACGCTGTCTGCGTGCACCATTTTGACTCTCCTGACTCCCTCCTCCCCTGCCATTGCAGCATGTGCGGGAAGAGCAAAGGCTGACTCTCAGAGCTATGGCAGTTGGCATTTATGTTGCTTTTATTGTCTCCCCACAGGCAGAAGGAGCGCACCTCCACTGAACCTCACTGGTCTCCCCGGCACGGAAAAACTTAATGAGAAAGAAAAAGAGGTAAATAGGGAATGAAGACTGACTAGAACGACCTCAGGGTCTAAAGTGCTGTTGGCTTCGCCGGGCTACAGTAAGCAGGTGCTCTGCCACTGAGCAACAGCCCTTCCCCAGCATCCTGCGCCAGCTAATAAGACACGTGAATTGACCGTAATAAAACGCCTCCCAAAATAAAAAGTCTTCACCAAGCGTCAGAAGTTCAACAGGGTGGGGAGCCTGTCTGATCGCAGCCGGAAGGGCTACGTCCATCAGTTACCAAGTGCCTTATCTGGGGCCGAATACCCCCACTCCCAACTGGCTCAGCCATTCTTATATTGAAAGAGACGTGTGTACACAAGGGTGGATCTATGCATGTGCTGCTATAATGTAAAGAAGCAGGAGGTGGGGGGGGCAGAAAGTGAATTTGCTGGGAAAGGAGGAGGCCAAGATTTATTTTAGGAAAAGCACACAAGAGCTTCCCTGACTTCCTCTGGGGACCCTTGATACGCTTGATGCCTTTGGGGCTGCTTTCTGTTGCTTCTCCCGGGCAAATCCTTTTCCCTTTAAGCTCTCTCAACCCTGTTAAGACAGATCACCAGATAGCTCCTAAATTGCCATTTCTCGGTGCCTTCCGGTGTTACAGGTGAGACGCCGTGTCTGCGGAGTGGAGAAGGAGCTCCATTTCCCTTCGAAGTTCTGCTCTTGCCGTTTTGTTCCCCCTGGGGGTTCTGCCTGAGCTCTTCCTTATTAAAAGGGAGAAGAGGGGGTGGGGGGAAACAGGCAGCTGGTGTCTCCGGTGGGGTCATTATAGCACTGGGAACTTCAAATGCGAGCTACAGTTTGGGGGGACCAGCTGGCGCTCTCGCCGCCTCGCTAAATTGGACAGCAGACCTTTTCGTAGATGCCTTGTTTCAGTCTCCAGCAGAGACTAGGGGGGTTCCCTGGTGATCAGCTTCCAGGATGTAAGGACTCCCTTACAGAACTCTTCCTCCTCTCTGTATCACTGGGCAGAGCTAAGGGAAAAGATATAAAAAGGAGCGGGCTTGGTCTGACTGCAGGGGATTACGAGACAGCTGTCCTTCCTGGCGCCGCTCCATCGGGCTCAGTCAGTCCTTGCGAATCCCCCCAGGTTACTCATATTTCTTAGTGCGGTTCACAGGCAAGCTCCGCTTCTCCCTTTTCCAAGATACACCAACGCAAGCAGAGTCTCAGAAGACTGGGTTTGTTCCTCCCACGCGGGCCAGACCTTATGTGAACACATCCTCCTTCTGGTGACCAGGCTACAGGCCTTATCACTTCCTTAGACATTCTCCTTTGCATTTGTAACGGACGGACTATGCTGAAAGGCACCCTCCTTGTGCAGGTGCGTCTGGTACGCTGCCAAATGAGGCCCTCCAGCCCACCCAGCCTGGCCCTTGAGACGGCCCCCCGGCCACAACCCTCACTGGCCCTCCTCTGCACCCTCCTTGAGTGTTTGTGCCTGGCTGGGACATGTCCTTCAACACTTATCATGCCTCTCGCTTGCCTGGATGGAGGACCGAGAGGAGAATGCATGCAAAAACTCACCTACAGTACAGAAGATGAAAATTAGTTACATTAATTGCTCTGGATGCTTTTGCCTCTGGCCCTTCTTGCCACTGGCATGTGGCCCCCTGAAAGGCTGCCTAGAAGGGAATGCGGCCCTTGTAATCAAAGGAGTTGTTGAGTAAATGTAGTCCTAAGGAAGTTTGCTGGGGGGGGAAGAGAGAGAGAGAATGTATGATGGGATGCAGAATGTAAGAATTGTTGTTGTTATTGTTATTAAATTAATGACCTGTGTCGTCCTCTCCCAGCTCTGCCAGGTAGTTCGATTAGTCCCTGGAGCCTACTTAGAGTACAAAGCGGCCTTAGTGAACGAGTGCCACAAGCAAGGGGGCCTGAGGCTTGCCCAGGCCCGAGCCCTCATCAAGATCGACGTGAACAAAACCAGGAAGATCTACGACTTCCTGATCCGAGAAGGATACATCAGCAAAGTCTGACGGGGAAAGCAGTGAGCCGTTGCTTCGTCTCCGGCGAGCACTTTCAACTCCCGAGGCCCTTCAGATTATATTAAGTCTTGGAGAATTGTGACGAGCTCTCTGCGCAAAACGGGCTTCTTTTCCTGTTTTGCTTTTTAACTGTGCTGAGTAACGTTTCTTGGCCTTCTGCTGCTGTGAACTTTTGGAAAGAGCTGTGGGACGTATACATCTATTATTAAAGTATGGAGTGGGCCTTTGTTTCTCACACCCCTTGTAACGATTAAAAAAAGGATGGAACTGCAGAGGTTGGGTTTGGTTTTGTTTCTCAATTTTGCCTTGCAGCTACAAACGGCTCGAGCACCAAACAGCGGCTCTCAAAACACATTTTGTGCTCAGCTTTTGTGTGGGAGAGCCGACAGAGAAGCTCCTTCTAGCCTTTGCAAGTGCCTGCCTTTAAAAACTTGTTTGTTTCAAGAGGCTTGGCACGTGCTGGAGGAGCTAAAAACTGCATCACATGTTCAAATTGCGCCATTCTAAAATTACAACATTCAACAAGGGAGGGAGAGGGAGACAGAGTATGTCAATTTAGGAAGACATTTGGAACATCATAAGCGCTATTCATCATCTATTTCCAAAGTGTCTAAATTCTGCATCAAGAATTCAGTGTTTTTTTAAAGCGTGCAAAATTACGCACATGTAGAATATGCGAACGTGCTTGCTTTGTGCGGTGCGGCTCAATTTGCAGGGCATATTTTTGCCAAATCGTGAATGTCAGGTTCAGGGGATAGATTAAAAGAGGAAGGCTCAGGGGCAAATTCAATGCTAGTCCTACTCAGAGTAGACCTATTGAAGTTGATGGATATAACTCATTTAGGTCCATTAATTTCAATGAGTCTGCTCTGAGTAGGATTTAGTTGGCTCCGACTCTGAGGTATGAAGGACTGAATAAGCAGAGGACGGAAGATGCTCCATCGCTGAGCTACAACCCCTCCCCAAAGACACGGTGGCACTTTCTTGCCCAGAGTGCTCCAGGCACCCCTAGGTTAGGAACGTGGGAAGCTGCCTTAGACTAAGTCAGACGATTGGTCCATCTAGCTCAGTACAGTCAACACTGATTGGCAGCGGCTGTCCAGGTTTTCAGGCAGTGAACATTCCCAGCCCTACTTGGACATGCCAGGGATTGAACCTGGGACCTTCTGCATGCAAAGGAGATGCTCTAACACTGAGATCTGGCCCTTCTCCATAATACACTTCCCATAATATCCAGTAACCCAACACTGGAGGACCTCCCTCATGTATTGCTCTATTGCCCAATATATATCCAACCAAGATCTAGATTCCTTAAGAAATGGCTAGACATTCCCTGGCTTATCTCACCTGATGAAAAAATTATTTTCTTAATGGCTGACCATATCCGAGAAGTAACCCATAATGTATCCCTTTTTATAATAGCAGCCAGAAAACTTCGGGCAAATCACATTGCCTCAACAAATATCATTTAGGCACGTTTTTAATTCCCCTTGTTTGATTATAAATTATTGTATTTATATCATGTTTGTATTGTATTTTTACTGTATTACTTCCGTTGGCCTCCAGCCCTGCAATTCAACTTAATAAACTTAAATATCCAGTAAGACAGGAAGCTGCCCATTGGCCCATCTAGCTCAGTATTGTCTGCACTGACTGGCAGTGGCTCTCTGGTTTCAGACCAGGCTTCTATCCCAGCCCTACCTGCAGATGCCACTGAGGACTGAACCCGGGACCTTCTGCATGCACGGCAGGCGCCCTGCCGCTGAGCCACGGTACATTCTACAATCATAGGAGTGCCTTCTCTGAACTTCAAACAGGCTCAGAGAACTGTAATTCAAGCAGGGAAAGCACCAAACTAGCCAAGGAGGGAATGGAAAGCTATGCTTTGCTAGGGAAAAGACAGTACAGAATCTCCCGGGGAAAGTCTTGACAAAGGTGGTTCTTCAAGGTCATGCAAGCTTACTAGATTCTCCTGCCCCGGAATAGCGTATTTGTCATCAAGTTTTCATCACCGTCATTAGGGCTGCTAACAGAATCGGCAACTCCTTTCCAAACAGAGCTCTCGTGCCCTTAATAGTCATGCAGTAGGAAGGCAATTCCGCACACACATCTTTTCCAAAAGAACGAGGAGAAGCCCATACCTCTTTGATTTTGCCCCATTATGCCATCCTTAAAAGGCACTGGAAGCCTCTCTCGGGAAAGGAGGTGTTCACCCCAACTACGGCTGCTGGATCAGGCAACAAATCGCTGAGACGTAAGGATGACAGCAGGGAGGAAGACTAAGGTACCATTTTGAACTCGGGGGAGGGGGAGACTATGAATAGCTTAGTGCTGGGGTTCCCAATGTGGTACACGTGGGCACCACAGCACCCTCAGATTTTTTATTGTGAGTGGGAGTTGCCTGCTTTTTCCCCTGTGCTTTATTTGGGCTTTTTTGGGGGGGGGGGTCCTGAATATCATCAGTTTTCTTCTGTAAAATGGTTATTTTGTGATGCCCGCCACAGTTTCTTAGATTTCCAAACAGTTGGGTACCTTTGGCTTAGTGCTTCACCCCCTAGGAACATAGGGAACTGCCTACACTGAGCCAGACCATTGGCGCATCTAGCTCAGTGCTGTCTAAACAAGGGCAGCAGCTCTCCAGGATTTTCAGACAGGAGTCTTTCCCAGCCCTCCCTGGAGATACCAGGGATTGAACCAGCAACATCTGGAGGGAACCGTGATAATACTGAGCTAGGTGGACCAGTGGCCTGGCCCAATATCAGGCTGAATAACCCCCTAGTTATGAAAAAAAGAAAGAGAGAGATGGGCATCAGGACCTCAGCACAAGGATTGGATCCATTTGCCACCTGTTAGGATTCAGGAACCAAGGCATGGACAACCATGCAAAGCACACTGAGATCAAACTGGCGCTCCGCCCTTCCTTTTGAGAAGAGGCAAGGAGGCGCTGACCTCTTTGGAACCAGCTGTGACAGTCAGGTCATTTGATTTCCCCCATTTGACGGGGGTCTCCCAAGAGCAAAAAACCCATCAACGTTATCTCCTGGGCCAAAAGTCAAATGATTTTTTAAAAGGAAGCAAGCAGGTGGAGCACCTGCACAAGTCTTCAGCTTTCCCCCCTCTTTTTTAGCACAGATTGTGCCGGTTTTAACCTCAAGAGCATATAGGAAAAGAATAGCAAAGAAAAAATCTATTTGGGCAACACAGGACAGTGAAGGTTGAGATGAGAAACTTTACAGAAGCAGGGAAAGGCAAACACTAGATGTGCAAGGTTTAAATAACGGGAGGGAGGTTGAAAGAAAAAGAGTGCGCATGTCCCCAAATATCACAAGCCAACATTGTCTCTGTTTATCCAGGCCTTCCGTCTGGAAACCAGAAACAGTCTGGAGCTGTTTCCTTTTTCGTCTGCCTTGTGATGTTGAAATTGTCCCCTGGTTATTTTTTTAAAAAACTCTGAGCTCTTGTCCAGAACCATGCTGTTAAGCAGAGCACAACAAAGCTGTACAAAAATAATTTTTAAAAAAGATGAGAGAAATGGAGAGATCTTCCCCACCCCAGTGCTGATGGCTTCTACAATAACGTATCTCACAGTACGATTGTTGCACAGCCCAGAGCCAGAGACAAATGTCAAGAAAGGGCAGATTCTGCTGCCCGGATTATGTTATACAGCAAACATCATCAGAACAGCCTCACTAACAAGTTACTAGCCCATAATGCTTTTTTTTTTAATTAGACCAGCTGCCAACGCATAGCTAGGTTACGTCCTTTCCAAGCGACTTGTTTATATTAAGCATTTGCAGGGAGGTTAGACAACATTGGCTGTTTATTGAGAATTCATCCTGATTTGTTTGCCGGGTGATTTGACAACGTCGGCTATTTAATGAACATTCATTCTGATTTGTTTGCGGGGAGGTCACACGACGTTGCATCGAAGCAAGTGTTATCCCACACTTTCATGAGCATTTCCCCATCACTTTCCTTATCGCAATAAGTCCTACCTTTTGGAGAGGCGGGTTTGTTGCGCAAGTGCACCAAATCAATTGTAATAACACAACCTGAATTTGCCAATATGTGATTGAATCCCACTCGAAAATACCAACACTCTGGAAGCGCCCTTAGTTATTTTTGGCTCGTCAGCTGTCTCAAATGAGGGGAAATGCACACACAAACCTTGTCCAAGTTACAGGATGCTCCCCAGCATAGATGACCATTGGTGATTCTTGTGCACCATAAACACCCAAGGGAATAGCTCTTTACAATACATGAAGAAGAAATCAAATGAAAACTATATATATAGTTCAGCCAAACTCTGAACATCTTGCTAGAGTCATCAACAGGCCTCCTGTTGTAGCATTTCGCCAACCTCCTAATTTGCGCAGACTGTTGGTGAGAGCTGTGCTTAAGCCACCGATCACCAAGCCAGGGTCTCATCCTTGTCACTCCAAACGCTGTACCACCTGTGTGTACCTCAGGGAGACAGCTACTTTTACAAGCACTAGGACAGGCAGGACATATTACATCAAACAGAACATCACCTCCAGGTCCTGCAATATAGTTTACATCATCGAGTGCAAAAGACCAGGATGTCATATTCAATACATAACAAAGACCACAACTGATCTACGCACGCACTTCAGGAACCATAAGTTGGCAATTTTGACCAAAAAAAGTGGAGCAACTAGTTGCAAAGCATTTTAACATCGAGGGTCACAGCCTGTTGGACTTTTCCATTACAGCGATAGAGATGTCAGCAGATCCAGCAGCACTGACTAAAAGGGAGAACTTTTGGATTTACTCCCTGAACACATTGGCACCACATGGCCTGACCCTGGCGGACAGTACCACCAGTACTTAGCTTCTGCAAATGAAGCCCCTCTGAGCATTCCATCCTCAAAGCTCTATAACTGCCACCTTGGTAACAGCATTTGTATGTTGGCAGCTGATGAAGGCGGAAGCTGAAACGTTTTGTTAATACAACAAAAACCTCTGTTTTGTTAATCACAATTAAGTTCATATATATATATACATATATCTCCACATATTATACATATTCACACACACACATAATGCTTTGCTCTAACTCACTACAAGAGGTGAAATTAGGCGCATAGGAAACCCCCTTATATCAAAACAGACCTTTGGTTCATCTACCTTAGTTCTGTTCCCACTGACTGGCAGAGGCTCTCCAGAGTTTCAGGCAGGAAATCTTTCCCCAGCCCTACCTAAAGATGCCAGGAATTGAACCTGGGGTCTTCTGCATGCAAAACAAATGCTTTACCACTGAGCTACGACCCACCTTTATAGATTTCCCAACCCTAGAAGACATTTTAAAGATAGTTTTCTGGTTTTTTTACAATTATTTTAATTATTGTTTGTATGGCTTTTGTTTTTTAAATGTTTATGTACACAGCTTAGAAATTGTGAAGATTTGAGCAGTGTATAAAATATCTGGAATGAATAAATAAATATACCTATAAGCACAAAACACTCTCACTGTATTTGCTACAAAATATGCATTCATTTGCTTATTGTTCTCTTAAGATTTTAAGAGAGCCAGTGTGGTGTAGTGGTTAGAGTGTCAGACTGGGACCTGGGCAACCAGGGTTCAAATCCCCGCTCGGCCATGGAGCTCGCTGAGTGACCTTGGGGCCAGTCACTGCCTCTCAGCTTAACCTACCTCACAGGGTTGTTGTGAGGATAAAATGGGGAGGGGGAGAACCATGGTGGTACACCACCTTGAGCTCCTTGGAGGAAAGGTGGGATACAAATGTAATAAATAAATATGTAACTTTGGGGAGGGGGGGAGATGTGATAGGAGAAAACATTGGCTAAGGCAAGGCGCAAAGAAGCCTTCTCCAGATCCCACATACTGCTCAATTCTAAACAAAACAAACACAGGCAAGTGACGTCGCTTCTACCATATGGCTTTCTCAATCATTTTTAATCGTTGCGACACAGAACCCTCTCAACGTGAGTCAGCAGGCCTGCACAGACAGGACTTACTGCGCTGGCAGTAAAAGGGAAAAACAGGGCGTCAGAGGTTTTCTGGCTAAAATCCCGCCAAATCTAACCCTAAACCTCTGGCTCAGGAATTTGCTACCTTGGAAAACAAGTGTGACAAGGCACTGACAAAACAGAGCCCTGGAACCCACAGCCCCCCCCCCCAACATGACAAATGGCCCCTCTTGACTTGGGGCAATCGGCAAAATTGCAAGAGCCCAGGTGGCACCGCTGGGGGAGGGGAGCAGAGGGCAGATTTGGCCTTTTGACTGCCAGTTGCCACATGCTGTATGTCATTATCCCCCCCACACATTTATTTATTAAATTTACATCCCGCCCTTCCAATTAAAACATCTAAAAACAATTCCAACACTGATGCAGACTGGGATCCAGGACTCTACTTGAAAGGCTTGTTGGAAAAGGAAGGTTTTCAGTAGGCACCAAAAAGACCTCTAATGGAGAGGGAATTCCAACAGATAGGTGCCACCACACGAAAGGCCCGGTTCCTATATCATGTGGAACGGTCCCTGCTGATAAGATGGTATCTGTAGGAGGCCTTTGCCTGCAGAGCCCAGGGATCAACTTGATACAAAAGCGATGAGACAATCTTTCAGGTCTCCTGATCCCAAGCTGTACAGAGCTTGATCCACCAAAACCAGGTCCTTGAACTTCGTCTGGTAGCTAATTAGCAGCAAGCACAACCTCGCAACAGCCCTGTGGGATTGGTTAGGCCTAAGGTTGAGAGCTTTAGGCTGGGGGGGGGCTAAAGCAGCCCTGTGGGACTCTCCCCAGGCTACACCTCCTCCTCAGCTACACCCCCATCTCCCCAGGCCACACCCTTTACCAGCTCTACTTTGCACCCTCCTTGAGTGCTTTTGCCTGGTTGGAATGTGGCTTGCCCGTCTGAAGGATAAAGACGGGTGTGGGACTACATACAGAAACTAGCTTACTGTGCAGAAGGCAAGATTTACGTGGAGGCTGCATGCCAGTGGTTGGCGGGGCCAGTTGCAAAAGTGGGTGGAGCAACGGTCATAAATGGGATGCCTGCGCAGTAGGCTTGCTTCTACACACCCTCGCACAGCCCTCTCTAAGTGGAGGAACATACCAAAGGGGAAACACTTTGCACGCATATAATTTTCAGCTCAGACAACAGAGCAAGGTCAGCGTTTTTGTGCAGAGCTCTAATAAGCACCAACTACACCTCAGCGAGCGGTGCCATGCCCCGGGGCGGGTGTGTGCTATCTCAATCTCGTGCAAGAACCACATTTGTCAATGGGCCCAGACTTGAGCACTGTGATAAATCTCATTGATAAAGGAGGGGAAGGTGGAAGTGTACATTAAGATGAGCCCTACTGGATCAGACCGGTCTCCTGTTCTCTCAGACTCCCAGTGGCTAATCCGATGCCTCTTCTGGTAAACCCACAAGCAAAGCCTGAGTGCAACCGCACTCTCCCCACCTGCAATTTCCATCAGCTCGGCATTCAGAGTCATACTGCCTCCGACAGGGGAGGTAGAGCACATTAGCCATTGTGACTAATAGCCGTTGAAAGCCTTATCCTCTACGAATCTCTCTAATCCCCCTGTAAAGCCGTCCAAGTTGGTGGCCAACCCTACCTCATGTGGTAGCAAATTCCCTGAGTTTATCTCTGCGCGGCGTGAGGAAATCCTTTCATTTGTCTGTCCTAAATCTTCCAACATCCAGCTTCATTTACTGATGAGCCCGGGGTTCGAGAATGAGGAGAGGTGGCACTCTCTCGGGCAGCACCACCCATACTTGGTGGTTTGTTAAACTTGTAAGTTGTCAAACTTCACTCGCTGAGAAATCTTAGGAAGTCACCATTTTTTGTCACAGGGTGTCGGACTCTCTTCCTGAAAAAGTCAGTTCAGGCTAGGGATGGGTGAATGTATCGATTTCATTTTCTCATTTTCCCTATCTTAAGTTCCACACCAGTTGCCAATTTTTTTTTTTAAGCCATCATGAAAATCCATCCGCATTTTAGTGCGAATTTCTCTTAATATCAAATTGTTTTTATATTGTTTTAAATTTTAAAATTGTGCTTTAAATTGTTTTTAAAAGATGTGTTTTAAATTGTGTATTTCTTTTAATGTTTTTGATTGCTGTAAACTGCCCAGAGAGCTTCGGCTACGGGGCGGTATAAAAGTGCAATAAATAAATAAATAAAAATACACACCGGTTTATATGTAATTTTCCCTAATATACACGTCTGCAAAGCAATTTTCCCCAACACAATGCATTTTTGTATGTTGTTTTCACTAATACATGCACATTTCCCCCTAGGATATGCATCTTGTAGACGTTACTTGGTTGAACTGCACTACAAAATTCAGAGAAGTGCAAATTTTGAAAGACGGATGTGTTCTGGTTCATGTATTGTTTCGTAAAATGTGAACTGTATCTAATTTCTCCCCATCCCCCTAGTTGAGGTATAGGTAATTGCCTTCCATCTTCCACAGTGAAGACAAACACAAAGAATTCATCCAGCTTCTCTGCAATTTCCTTATTCTCCTTGAGCACACCTTGATCTCCTTTGTTGTACTGTGACTCAGCTGCCTTCCCTTAGCAGGTTTCCTGCTTCTGATGCGTTTAAATAATTTTTGTTTGTGGTCTTAATGCAGGGGGTCGCCAACCTTTTTAGGCACATGGGAACATTTGGGTTTTTGAGTGACTGCCATGGACATCACCCCATATGGCCACTTCTCTCCCAAATCAGAAAGAAAGTGCCTGCATGCACACATTTAGCTTTTCCAAGGGATCTGGGTAAAAGTCAAATCCCATAAAAATAATCTGAGCCTCCTTGAAAAGCACACAGAGCTGAAAGAGGAAGTGGGAAAGAGAGGCACACTTCCAACTTCCTTCTTCAGCTCTACGTGTTTTTCAAGGGAGAAAAAGGTAACCATTCGCACCACTGCTGCATGACCAAGTGAGTGAGATGGAGGAGACTCACAGGCTTTGTGGGTGCCAGGGTAAGACCTCAAGACACCACTGCAGGGGTGCTGCATTTGCAACTCCTTTCCTAATGCTTTAAGCGATATGTTCCTCAATTTTTTGTTATTACTGCATTCCTTCTTGTCTGCTTGTGTTCCTTTTTTGTTCACCACATTTGAAAGAAACCTTCTTGCCTCAAATAGCTTCCTAGACTCTGCCAGTTAACCACGCCGGCGACCTCTTGAACTTACTGGTACTTTTCCTGGTCTGAGATATATATATTCTACTTGAGCTTCTGTTTTGTCTAACCACCAAGCATTCCGGAGAGAGTTTCACCCTCTTGACTTTGCCTTTCAATTTCCCCCACGTGCACCCCAGCCAATCCCTTCATTTTGGAGACATTTCCTCTTCTGAAGTCAAATGTGACACTGGGCTAGAGATGGGGCAGAATATCCACTAAATTTGACCTGGCACAGGATTCCAGCTGAATTCAATAGTTCACCATCCTTTTTGGGCCGGCATTTTTTGCTGCGAGACGCAGCTGTAATCGGCACAGATTTTGCAGTCATGGCTGCAAATCGGCAAGAATTCATTCTTTCAAACTTTTCCCCCTATTTTACACTGAGTTATTTTCATAATCACAGGTGCTGCATTTGTAACTGCAGTTATGATTACTGTTTTCCTGCTGCCAAAAAAACCCACGTGGAACACTATGATCTGTAAACAACCTAAAAATTACACAATGTTATTCCCGCTGCCAAAAAACCATGTCAAATACTGTTGTCATTTACATAAGTATCTACGTTGATAATACGAAATTTTGGCCACCCAAAAAACCCCCACCATGGATCAAATCACCCAAACACATATACAGCAGATCCAACCAGCAAGTGCGAGAGCAAGCAGGAACAAAAAAAGGGCGGATCGGGATCAAGCAACGGACTACTGGAATGCAAGCGGATCAGAACCATGTAGGGAACTCCATCCCTACTCTGGGCCCCTCCAGATATCCTTTTTATTGGGTATTCATAAATCATTTGTGCTCATGATGGTATCTGGAAGGCTACATGTGGTCCCGATTTCAACACTGTTTGTGCCTGCAATGTTTCGGGGTGGACATACTGCTTCATTTCTAAATCAGTGCACGTCCTGTGGCTTCCTGCTGAAATCCTCCAACTTCCTATACCACAAATGGGGTTTATTTATTTATTACATTTATATACCGCCCCATAGCTGACGCACTCTGGGTGGTTTACAGCAATTAAAAACAATAAAAACAAATTTTAAAACACACAAAAAAATAAAAAACACAATTTAATTTTTTTTTTAAAAAAAACAATTGTCCTCCTTTCATTTACTCCACTGCAGGAGTGCCCCTCCTGATGGTAATAATGGCGTAATATTGGGAAAGCGTCACAGAACAAATAATACAGCGGAATGATATGCAGACGGTCCAGTGTAAATCCACCAGTAATGCACTGTTGTGTTCTAGAATACACCTGCAAAAAACACACCAGTCTGGAGGGGGCCTATGTTGGGGCCTTTTGCTGCTGCAGTGACATCACTAGGGTTGGTGTCACCCAGTGCGGCCTGCAGCGCCTTCTCTCTCAGACTCTTGAGCGATCACACACCCGCGGCCTCTAGGAGCGCGCGGCCGAACGACAAGGCCTGGGAGCGCGCCGCCGCCTCATTGTCTTCTCTAGCAGCCAAAGAAGGCAGCCGGCCATGCGAAGACTCTCATTGGTGCCTAGGCGATGCCTGGGGGGGCAGCTCTGGGTGTCACCCCCATCTGGTGGTGTCACCCAGTGCAGCCCGCACCTGCTGCACCGCCCCAGTGACGCCGCTGTGCTGCTGCACAGGTTGATTTCTCACCCATCCATCATCCACCAGCATAAGAAGCTTCGATTTTTGAGTTCTCAGTAAGGATGAAGGAGAAATTTGCTTCCATTTGCACTTAAAGGTGAACCAACATCATTTGCACTTTCTGAAACGATATACAAACCGAAACTCAGCCATCCTTCGAAATTCACACGGCAATGCACATACTAGGGTAAAGTGCGCATATATTCGTGAAAAGAAGGTACAAAAATGCATTACATTAGGGGAAATAGCTTTGTAAATGTCTGGATGTTATGGGAAATGGTACAGAAAAATATGCACGTTGAGAGAATTTCATACCAAAGTGCTGTTGAATTCTCATGAGGACTTTAGAAAAATAAATCAAAAGCAAACTGATAGGGAAATATGGAGAAAACTGAGTGTAAGATTGGAAAAAATGGTGTTCCTATTGGTATATAAAGCCTTCGCAGATTGGGGCCAGTTCACTTGCAGAACCACCTTACCCCATAAGGGCACACTCGGTCGCTTCAATCTGTGGAATTGGCCCTGTTACAGGTACTACATAATACTCGTTACGCACTTGTAAGACATTGATCTTTCACTGTGGCAGCACCTACGCTTTGCAACTCACTGCTTATTGACATCAGGCAGGCACCTTTGCTTATAGTCTATCTATCCAGACACACAGATGCTGATGTGCTTTCAACTCTTTTAGTCTACTGTTGCTTTAGATCCTTTTTTAAAATGTTTTAAATTATTTGCTTTTAACTGTTTTTATTGACAGTTGTAATTATCATTTATGTATTTATTTATTATACTTGTACACAGCCTCATAGCCGAAGCTCTCCGGGCGGTTTACAGTAATGCTTTTTTGTAAGCCACTTAGAGATTTTCTGCAATCAAGTAGTGTTTAAGAACATAAGAACATAAGAAGAGCCTGCTGGATCAGGCCAGTGGCCCATCTAGTCCAGCATCCTGTTCTCACAGTGGCCAACCAGGTGCCTGGGGGAAGCCCGCAAGCAGGACCCGAGTGCAAGAACACTCTCCCCTCCTGAGGCTGCCTCTGACTAGGGTGGCACAGCACAGCCATCACGGCTAGTAGCCATTGATAGCCCTGTCCTCCATGAATTGGTCTAATCTTCTTTTAAAGCCATCCAAGCTGGTGGCCATTACTGCATCTTGTGGGAGCAAATTCCATAGTTTAACTATGCGCTGAGTAAAGAAGTACTTCCTTTTGTCTGTCCTGAATCTTCCAACATTCAGCTTCTTTGAATGTCCACGAGTTCTAGTATTATGAGAGAGGGAGAAGAACTTTTCTCTATCCACTTTCTCAATGCCATGCATAATTTGATACACTTCTATCATGTCTCCTCTGACCCGCCTTTTCTCTAAACTAAAAAGCCCCAAATACTGCAACCTTTCCTCGTAAGGGAGTCGCTCCATCCCCTTGATCATTCTGGTTGCCCTCTTCTGAACCTTTTCCAACTCTATAATATCCTTTTTGAGATGAGGCGACCAGAACTGTACACAGTATTCCAAATGCGGCCGCACCATAGATTTATACAACGGCATTATGATATCGGCTGTTTTATTTTCAATACCTTTCCTAATTATCGCTAGCATGGAATTTGCCTTTTTCACAGCTGCCGCACACTGGGTCGACATTTTCATCGTGCTGTCCACTACAACCCCGAGGTCTCTCTCCTGGTCGGTCACCGCCAGTTCAGACCCCATGAGCGTATATGTGAAATTCAGATTTTTTGCTCCAATATGCATAATTTTACACTTGTTTATATTGAATTGCATTTGCCATTTTTCTGCCCATTCACTCAGTTTGGAGAGATCTTTTTGGAGCTCTTCACAATCCCTTTTTGTTTTAACAACCCTGAACAATTTAGTGTCATCAGCAAACTTGGCCACTTCACTGCTCACTCCTAATTCTAGGTCATTAATGAACAAGTTGAAAAGTACAGGTCCCAATACCGATCCTTGAGGGACTCCACTTTCTACAGCCCTCCATTGGGAGAACTGTCCGTTTATTCCTACTCTCTGCTTTCTGCTTCTTAACCAATTCCTTATCCACAAGAGGACCTCTCCTCTTATTCCATGACTGCTAAGCTTCCTCAGAAGCCTTTGGTGAGGTACCTTGTCAAACGCTTTTTGAAAGTCTAAGTACACTATGTCCACTGGATCACCTCTATCTATATGCTTGTTGACACTCTCAAAGAATTCTAATAGGTTACTGAGACAGGACTTTCCCTTGCAGAAGCCATGCTGGCTCTGCTTCAGCAAGGCTTGTTCTTCTATGTGCTTAGTTAATCTAGCTTTAATAATACTTTCTACCAGTTTTCCAGGGACAGAAGTTAAGCTAACTGGCCTGTAATTTCCGGGATCCCCTCTGGATCCCTTTTTGAAGATTGGCGTTACATTGGCCACTTTCCAGTCCTCAGGCACAGAGGAGGACCCGAGGGACAAGTTACATATTTTAGTTAGCAGATCAGCAATTTCACATTTGAGATCTTTGAGAACTCTCGGGTGGATGCCATCCGGGCCCGGTGATTTGTCAGTTTTTATATTGTCCATTAAGCTTAGAACTTCCTCTCTCGTTACCACTATTTGTCTCAGTTCCTCAGAATCCCTTCCTGCAAATGTTAGTTCAGGTTCAGGGATCTGCCCTATATCTTCCACTGTGAAGACAGATGCAAAGAATTCATTTAGCTTCTCTGCAATCTCCTTATCGTTCTTTAGTACACCTTTGACTCCCTTATCATCCAAGGGTCCAATCGTCTCCCTAGATGGTCTCCTGCTTTGAATGTATTTATAGAATTTTTTGTTGTTGGTTTTTATGTTCTTAGCAATGTGCTCCTCAAATTCTTTTTTAGCATCCCTTATTGTCTTCTTGCATTTCTTTTGCCAGAGTTTGTGTTCCTTTTTATTTTCTTCATTCGGACAAGACTTCCATTTTCTGAAGGAAGACTTTTTGCCTCTAAGAGCTTCCTTGACTTTGCTCGTTAACCATGCTGGCATCTTCTTGGCCCTGGCGGTACCTTTTCTGATCTGCGGTATGCACTCCACTTGAGCTTCTAATATAGTGTTTTTAAACAACTTCCAAGCTTTTTGTTAAATGAACAAACAAGAAATAAAAATGAGAAAATGAGCGAAACTGAAACTGACAGAGTCGCTGGTCCTCAGTACTCATTCCTCCTCCCCCCGTAATAATAAGCCCTGAGGTTTTCCCAAGAGGTAAAGCATTAATGGTATCAGCCAGTGCAAACCTGATACCCGGATGCTTGCTCTTCCAACTAACCGGCAAACTGGTCCGGCCGCATTCTATGCATGGTACGAGCAACAGAAGGCTGGCGTCATTGGTCTGGAGCCAGTGATTCATCCAAGGGCATAAGAGGATGCAGTAACCCGTCAACCCAGTCCCTCTCCAGTTTCCAAACCTCGCCGTTGGCCTCCCTTTAATCTGGGGAAAGGCAGAGCCCGGCATCGCAACATTGACAAGTGCACCCTGTGACTGACAGCAGGTGTCATGAACCTGTTGGCAGGTGCCTATCTGGAGGAGACTGAACCGTCCACCAAGAAGCCCCTGGTTAAAACAATGACCTCAACTCACTGTGCGGCCTTCCCACCACCATCGCAATCTGCAATAAGGGGGAAATCATTCTGGGCTTCCTTATAAGAACGACTGCAAGATACTGTATATGCTTTAAGTGGGATTCCTGCATTGAGCAGGGGACTGGACTCGATGGCCTTATAGGCCCCTTCCAACTCTACTATTCTATGATTCTATGATATAAAGCACTTTGTAACCAAGAAGGCATTATTGCTACTATTAATGATTACAACAAGCAGGACCTGCAACAAAATGTTGCAGCGTGGAGCACTTCTGTTTAGGGTCCCAGCCAGCCGGTCACTCCTGCCCTTTTCAAAGATATGCCATTCTACTTCCCACTCCCCCATGGTTTTACACACACACCACTTCTGTGTGTGCTTCGATACACAGACAGCCTCATGTGACTGATGACATCACAGCGGATCATTTGTGGCTCACAAGGCCAGGCTGTGAACCAGGAAGCCCTGGGTTCGAGACTCATCTCGGCCCTGACCTCACGAGGTGGCCTTGACTTGAGCAAGCAATTATTTCCTCAGCCCGACATTATTATGGGAAGAATAATACAGGTCTGCCTTGCATGACCTCAGAAATTATTTTGACACCTCTGCAGGGCTGATGTCAGCTGTGGCTCAGCGGCAGAGCATCTGCTTTGCATGTAGAAGGTCCCATGTTGGATCCTAGGCTGGGCTGGGAATGCCCCCAGTCTGAAACGCTGGAGAGCTGCTGCCAGTCAGTGTAGACAATACTGAGCTAGATGGACCACTGGTCTGACTTGATATAAGGCAGCTTCTTAAGCGCCTACAAAGTTCTTTCCTGAATGGAACTGATGAGGAATGAGGATTCTTAGAATGAGCACTCACGCACACATACCCAACACCAGCCTGTCTCGTCTTGGCAGCTGGCCCGGAGGGGTGAAATTCTATCCAGCCTGTAAAATTCCTGTTGGACGGCAACCTTACACAGAGGTCTTATTTGAAACTGCTGAGGGTGCAAGTAAGGAAGCTGCCAGGGCCCTTTAAACATTTTGAAAAGGCACAAAGTCCCGCAGAGACAAAATCTTGGGACCGTTTCTCAGCTTTAGAACTTGATCCCTGCAGAACATAAGGAGGGCCTATCTACTGGATCAGGCCAAAGGCCCATCTACACTACGAGGGAAGCTCGGAGGATGGCAACAAGGGAGAGGGGGCCTTCTCAGTGGTGGCCCCCAAATTATGGAATGATGCCCCTGACGAGGTGCGTCTGGAGCCAACACTGTTATCTTTTCGGCGCCAGGTCAAGACTTTCCTCTTCTCCCAAGCATTTTAGCATGTGTTTTTAAATTGTTTTTAAAAATGTGTTTTTAAATTTGTATATTTGTTTTTAATGTTTTTAATTGTTGTAAACTGCCCAGAGAGCTTCGGCTATGGGGCGGTATATAAATGCAATAAATAAACAAATAAAATCTAGTCCAGCATCCTGTTCTCTCAGCGGCCAACCAGATGCCCCCATGGGAAGCCCGCAAGCAGGACCCGAGTCCAACAGCGCCCTCCCTGCTTATGATTCCCAGCAACAAGCATTCAGAGGCATACTTCCTCTGACGGTGGAGGTAAAAAATAGCCATTGTGACGTGGTCATTGATAGTTCCGTCCTTCATGAATTTGTCTGACACCCCCCCTCTAAAGCCATCCAACCCAGCAGTCATCACAACGTGGCAGTGAATTGCATCGTTCCTGAAAATGGTCAGGATAGGTGTGGGGAACCTTTGGGCCCTCCAGATGTTGCTGAACTACAACCCCCACCATCCCTGGCCACTGGCCATGTTTTCTGGGGCTGACGGGAGTTGTAGCTCAGCAACACCTGGAGGGCCAAAGGTTCCCCACGCCTGGGTAACGAGATCCCTCCCAGACCTATAACACCCAGAGTTCCCTGGGAAGGAGGGCTGGTAGTTAAACCACTCTGGGAATTGTAGCTCTGGGAGGGGAACAGGGGTCTCCTAACAACTCTCAGCACCTTTAACGAATGACAGTTCTCAGGATTCTTTGAGGGAAGCCATGATGGTTAAAGAGAGATAAGAGTGCTTCAAATGCATGGTGTGGATATCACCCCAACACACACACACACAAGGAAGGTAGCACAATGGACCCCTCGTCCCCTCCCTACGGGACACATCAGGCCCTGCCCCTCAGAAGCAGCGTCCGTGCCACAGGAAACTTCACCTCACTCTCCCATGGTGCCTCGCGCAGCAGCTACATAGAATCATAGAATAGCAGAGTTGGAAGGGGCCTATAAGGCCATGAAGACCAACCACCTGCTCAATGCAGGAATCCAAATCAAAGCATTCCTGACAGATGGCTGTCCAGCTGCCTCCAGTGTCGGAAAGCCCACTACCTCTCTAGGTAATTGGCTCCATTGTCGTATGGCTCTAACAGTTAGGAAGATTTTCCTGATGTTCAGTCGAAATCTGGCTTCCTGCAACTTGAGCCCATTATTCCATGTCCTGCACTCTGGGACGATCGAGATCGCGGCCCTCCTCTATGTGTGTGACCACAAGTGTCCATAAGGCAAAGGTTCCCGCACCATGGAGGCCAGATGTGTTTCTGGTGGCAGGGGCTGTGGAAGGGCTCTCAGTGGAGCACCCAGAGCCTCCATCTGCTGCAGGGACAGGCGGCCGAGCGCAGAGGAGGTGAAGGCGATAGCGGTGCCGGTGGGCCCACGCTGCAAGAAAGACAGGCAGTGGAAGGAGTGCCAGGCCCAGGGCCCCTGTGAGTTCCTGGGCCCTCGGGCCAGTGCCCAACCCGGCTGCCCTCTGGCGCCAGGCCTGTCAACAGTCACAGGCGGAACCCCAAGGTTAGCAGGAGAACAAAAAATCTTTAAGGGGGCAAAAGAGGCAACCTGCCCCCAAAACAAACCATGATCAATGGGCACAGAAAGCTGGCTGAGGGTGGGAGATGCAGTGTGAAGAAGGGCATGGCTGGCTGGCATCCTGCAAAGGAGAACTCCACACTGCAACATTTTGTTGCGGTTGCAGACCCCACTTGCATAGTTTTAAGTTATAACGAATCTCTACCTGCTGTGCACTATAACTGATGCCGCCATCCTGATCACCACCACCGGCAGAGCAACTGGAAACAACAGCTGAAACATCGCCCTTTCACCTCCTGGGCTCGGAGAAATCCACTCTGGGGAGAGACTGCAGCTGAGCAGCAAAGCATCTGCTTTGCATGCCGGAGGTTCCGGGTTCAATCCCTGGCAGCTCCAGGTAGGGCTGGGAGAGGCCACTGCCTGAAACCCTAGAGAGCTGCTTCCAGTCAGCGCAGACAGCCCTGAGCAAGATGGACCAAAGGATTCTGACTCCGCATAAGGCGGTTTCCTATGTCCACAGAGCATTTCACTCCTTTCACGTGGAGAATCTGGGGCCCTCCAGAAGCTGATGGACCACAGCTGCCATTACCTCTAGCCATTGGGCACACCGGCTGGGGCCGAGGGGATGTGGAGCCCAACAACAGCTGGAGGGCCACAGATGCTAAAGCATCTGTCCTGCATGCAGAAGGTCCCTCCGGATAAGGCTGTCTGGAACCCTGCAGAGCTGCTGCCGGTCCAACAGATGGACCAGTGGTCTGACTCAGTAAATGGCAGCTTCCTAAGTTCCTACGTCACAGGGCCAAGGCCCAGAGGGATTGATCGATTTATTGATCATTTGCCATCCATCGCTTCAACACAGCAAGGTCGAGAGGTCCTCCCGGGGCTGGCTGGTGGGGGTGGGTGGGTGGGGGTGCGTTGCAAACACAGATGAGCCCTTAACAGACGTTGGCTCAAATTAATCTCCCACCAATCATGTTTGTCAAAGAGCCGTCACATCTCGGTGCCTTTAAAAATTAAAAATAGGAAAAAAAACAGCTGGAGAAGCTTTGACTCATCTTGCTTATTATAGGCTCTCGCTGCTTGCCTGGTTTAGCCTGCACAACCGTCTCTTGGTAACCCTGTACACCATCAGACACACACAAAGAGCTGGGGGGGGGAGGAGCAAAGAGGCGGAGCTTGGAGATCAGCTGTCAGCTCCCCCCCCCTCCAGGCACATTCCCCAGCGCTCAGTAATCCCAAAGACCAGAGACCGGTCCTCCCATTCATAAGCAAGGATGAGACAGCCTGCCTCTCAGCTGTACTGGTGAGAGCAGACAGGAGGGACCTTGTTCGGGCTGACGCTTCTCCAGACCAGGTAAGCCCGCTCCAGACCTTAAAACATTTGGAGGAAGGAGGAATCTTGAAAACATGATCTCTTGGGCTGATCTTGTGATAGCAGGTTTTTTTTGGGGGGGGGGGATAGAGAGAGAGAGAGAAACAAAGGACGACACCTCTCCATCTCATTAATTAGAGTGTAGGCAAGGTGCCTTGGGAACATGCTAAAGTGAGCACGCGTGTGTTTAAGAAGTGATGCAATCGGCATAAAGGCTGGCCCAAGAAGTCTGGGTGCTGCTGGTTTGGGAAGTGAACTGCAAGCGGAATCAAGGGAGAGAGGGAGGGCTGGTGGATTTTAGCATGATTAGCAAGGTTTGTCCGGTACAAAATAAATAAATTTGGGGGGGGGGGACACCCTGGATGTACTTCTGTCCATGTAAGCGGCTTGAACTCCCACCCATAAGAATCTATTTTAAGCAGAAGCATATGGAACGACTCTTGGTCCATCTAGCCCAATATTGTTTACACTGACTGGCAGCCGCTCTCCAGGGTTCCAGGCAAAGGGTTCCTCCTAAGCCCTGCCAGGGATCAAACCGGGGGCTTCCTGCATGCAAAGCATATGCTCTGCCACTTAGCTGCGGCCCTTCCCTAGAGAACTTGCCACCACCCCAGGGTATTTGCCAAGAGGTTTGTGTGCGTGCGTTTTGGTATGGTGTTCTAAGTATCCTACCTAGTGTGAAGTGGTTGTTAGTAATAATGCAGAGTAGTGCAAACGTGCTTGGGTGGAATCCACCCTCCTTGTTATCACTTGGGGGGGGGAGCAACCCAGTTGGGGGTGGAAAGGGAGTCAAGATTTAGCCAAATACAATTTTTTGCAGAGTCTCCTCTCTGTTAAAAAGGAATGAAAAACAAATTACCCTGTTCTTTTTTTAAAAAGTAGATGGTGAAATATCTTTTGAGGGTTGTTTCTTCCCCTCCTCCTGGCTCACATCCTTCTGACATTTTTACGGCAGACAGCCAGTCAGAATGATCTGTTGTTAATTATTGATTTAAACGGGTTACAGATGGAATTGAGCCTTTTCATTAACTAGGCCACGCAGTTGAGTTTACCGGCTTTTTAATGCTGGGTGGACAACCTGTCTCACACACAAGGTCCACACCATACATTTAAAGCACATCCAACACACATTTAAAGCACATGACTTCCCTTAAAGAATCCTGGGAACTGTAGTTTTCCCCTCACAGAGCTACAACTTCCCAACACCCTTAACAAACTATACTTCCTATGATTCTTTGGAGGAGGTTACATGCTTTAAATGTGCACCGAATGTGCTTTAAATGTATTAATGCACAATGTATTATTTTGATAAGGGAGATGCTTGTAATTTTTTACACGGTGGGATTTGAATGTACATCTCTCGAATCCAAGCCATAATATACACTGTGTAGTGTTAGACCAGGGATAGGGAACCAGGTGCCCACCACTGACATTGCTGAACTCCAACTCCCATCAGCCTCAGCAAGCGTGGCCAATGGTGAAAAACAGTGGGAGCTCAAGTTCAACATGTGAATGGTTAGGGTTAGCCACCCCTGGAAAAGACCAAAAGGTCTGTCAGATCCAGCATTCCTGTCTCCAGCGCAACCAGCCAGGTGTCAAGCCGGGCGTGAAGGGAGATGCCCACCCAATTGTCCACACCATCAAAGATGGGTGACCTTAAACAAGCCCCTATCCCCTCAGCTACAACCTACCATCTAAAATTAGGACAAAAAACGCTAGCGTACTTTATCAGGCTGTTGTAAGGGTAACTAGGATAACGCATGCAAAGTATTTTGGAGCAATCGACGGACTCATATAATACATCTAAGAGTTTTATTAATCCAAGAGCGATTGGCTTTTGACTCACTCCAGTCTCCAATTGGCCACGCACGCGCACATGCAGATCAGAGATTAGAACAGGGGCGCGGAACACCTGTGCCCCTCCAGATGTCGTTGGACTGCAACTGCCATTGTTCCTGGTCCTTGGCCATGGTGGCTGGGGCTGATGGGAGCCGGAGTCCAACAGCATCTGGAGGGGCACAGGCGCTCCTCGCCCCCTGCTGTAAACACTGAAAAACAGACAGCTCACCAGAGGTGCCAGGTGAATGCCTTCCCTTTGCCAATATAGCTCTGAGTGTCACTCCTCAGCATCAACTTGGGCAGAGAGAGTTTGGTCCTCCAACTTAGAGGAGTTCGACACTCCTCTCTTGTATCCACAAAGACTACGGCCAAGGGTCAGGGATGACGGGAGTTGTAGTCCGGCAATGTCTGGCAACCATGCAGGTCCCTCACCCCTGCTTTAAGGTGACCTAGCAATTCCACAGCTGGGGTGGCTTCAGGACCCCCCTGCCATTTCATCTAATGATGTCCAGTTTGCATTCGGCAAGCGGCCCCTGGCTGCCACCGGAAACCTCTTCCCTTCCCCAAACCATGGCTGACTAAAGGAGTGAAGGGGAAACGGAACTCCCCCCCCTTAACGTTCCAACCTGTCTTTGCTCTGGTTCGCTCTAAGCTGAGCACTACACGTGTGTGTTCAAAAAGAGAGGTAGAGCCATAGCTCTGTGGGTAGAGCATCTGCCGTGCACGCAGAAGGTCCCAGGGTCAATCCCCGGCATGTCCAAGTAGGGCTAGGAATGTCCCCTGCTTGGAAACCTGGAGAGCCGCTGCCAGTCAGTGCAGACAGTACTGAGCTAGATGGACCCAATGGTCTGACTCAATAAAAGGCAGCTCCCTATATTCCTACAACTTGGTTTTTAGAAAAATCTGAACATTTGGGTGAGGCTGGCAAGCATGGCAAATTTCACCTCTCTATCTGCCCTGGAAGTATCTTTTAAGAACTTGGATCCGCACACCCTCACCAGCGAACGAGGTTCTCAGGTGTCTTACACAGCTGTCACATTCGGCCAATTTCTTTCTCTCTTTTTGAAACTTATTTCACATTCTCAACCAGACAGAGTCTGCATTCTTGAAATTACATTTCCAACACTTTGCTCAGGAAGAACTCTAGCCTAGATGTCGCCTAGGCCGCTGCAGAAAGGCAGCTGTTTTGGATGCCAGATTGACAGCTGAGCACAGCTTATGCCTGCAGCCATGCACTATCCTAAGATCAGTGCCGATCCCTGCAAATCCACGTCATGCCTAGCCAGTTAAAGCAGGGCCTGCAACAAAATGTTGCAGTGTAAACAAACTGCTGCTGTTCTGGGTTCCAGCCAGCCAATCAATCCAGGATACTCCATTACATGCTCCTTCCCACCCAGTATTTTTTGTCCTCCCCTCCCTACATCTACAACCAATGGTGGCTGATGCCCATTGGGACTGGTGGGGCGGAAGGCAAGGGAGAGCCAGAGCCAATGACAAACAAAGCCAATTAAATCTAGCTTAGTTCCTCTCCTTCATCCTGCTGAGTTCTACAAGGGCAACACTGAGCCTAGGAGGAGGAAGCTGACAGCCAGTGACTGGCTGTCAGTAAGAAGGCAGGCAGGTGCGGGCTGGCTGAGGACAGACGAAGGTTGGTGGAGCAGTGCCCCACTAGCCCCAGTGGACCAGCCTATAGCTTACAACGCCCATCATCCCTGGCCCTCGGCTAAGATGGCTAGGGACGATGGTAGTCCAGCAACATTTGGGGGACCCAAAGCTGCAAATTCTCCAAGTTAGCATTCTGTGTCCACCAGGGACGGAATGATCTGCCCATTTCGGTTCTCTCTGCTTCTAGTTTTTCTAATCTTAAATGTGGTCCTCCCCATTTCTGCAGCAATTTGCAATTTTTTTTAAAAAAAAAATCCTCATGAAAATTCTCCAGCATTTTAGTGCAATTTTCTCCTAAGAAATACATTTTTTGTAGGCAGTTTGGACTAATGTACACATTTTTGCAAGCCATTTATCCTAATATAATTTATTTTGGCACAGTATTTTCACCAACGTATTGGTTTTGTGCACAATTTCCCCTAAAGTATGTATTTTTGTAAACATTGCTTACAGAACTGCATTACAAAATTCGGATAAGTGCGAATTTCGAAGGATGGCTGTGTTTCAGTTCTCATATTCTCAAATATGATAAATTCAGCTTTAAATGCAAACTGAATTGAACTTCTCACCTATCCCTAGTGCCCACTAAGAGTACCCATCCCTCCTCTATCTCTTTGGGTTTTTCTTTTTAAAAAATACTTCTTGTACTTTTGCAAACCTCTGGGTACCCCCTTCCCCTGGGCCAGGTGACACCCTCCTTTCACGTGTGGATGGTGACACTCTGGCTACACATAAGGATGCCTAAGACAAATACACAATCAGTGAAGGCGTGTGCTATATAAGTGTGTACAATTTCTCTCGTCAGGTGGCCAGTTACATGGCCTGAAAAGCAATTAAGGTCCAGCTTGTCACAGGATGTACCCATAATCCAACAGGCCCAGTGCTAGCGTACCAGTTTTCCTGACCAGGGGAACGGTAGTTTGCTTCAAAGCAGAATTCCAAGCTTCCAGTTTCCCCACAAGCAAGCCTGACGCCCACTGCGAGTATGTTCTTGTGAGGGATGCTGTGGTTTTCAAGTTAGGCCCTAGAACCACTGCTCTAAAAATATAGAATGCTCTTGCGAGGGAGGCTCTCAAGGGGCTAGGTTTGATGTTATTGCGGCGCTAGGCAAAAACATTCTTTTCAAAAAAAAAGTCCCCGGCTTTCCAGCATATTCCACAGATGTTTTCAACAAAGCATTTAATCAATGTGCTAGATTTTATTATCTGGATATAGTTTATACCTTGCATGCTACCCGAAATTTGAGAGAAGGCTAACTTTATTCTATCACCACGCTTCTACAGATTTAGAAGTCTTAGCCATCTGTATTTTTATTGCATTGCTTAGTTTTATACATGAGCCACCCTGAGAAGGTTCTTAAACCTTCAATTTTCAAGGTAAAATAACAGAAAATAGGTCCTCCTTGCAGGGTTCCTGTTGGGGCATCTGGTTGGCCACTGTGAGAACAGGACGCTGGATTAGATGGGCCCCCTTTGGCCTGATCCAGTGGGGTTCTTTTGATGTTTTTATTGCTTCTAGGAAACTATCATTCTAAGCATACCAAAAAGAAACACAGATCTTCAGGCTAAACTAGAGTTCTTGTGGCTCTGTGTGTGTGTGTGTGTGTCTGTGTGTCTGTCTTCCTTGTGGCAAATTAGGAAGAGATTATGCCTTCATAGCTAGCCAAACCATATTGAGAAGCCTCATTCCTTGTTTAGTTAAAGCTCCACAGTAGAGCTGGGACGATCTAATATTTGATTTAAAGTCACACCTTACATAACTCTGCACTTAAATATCTGTATTTTTATATCCACACACACACAGAGCGATTAATTTTGGGATGGGGATAAATTAGGACAAATTGGAATTCATGCAAACCTCTGTTTCATCCCTGCTCTCCATAAGGCTTGATTCTCATTTTACCAGAGAGCTGTCAGTTATATCTCCCTCGGCCCTTTTTAAACAAAAGGCTCTTGTTAGGGAAAATCAATATAATATTTCTCTTTGGTCCCTTAGATTAGGAAAGACAGGAATAGGAGCTTTGAGTTTATATATATACACAGAGATCAGCTTTAGAGAGAGAGAGAACCGTTACAGATCTGCTATCCTGAGCCACAGGGTGCTTCCAGAGACTGCCGCTATTTTTAGGTGGGATTCAATCAAATACCCACAAATTGAGGTTGTGCAATTATAGTTTATTTGGCACTCTAGCTCAAAAACTCACTTTCTCCAAAAGACCAGACTTTTTTTGTGATACAGAAAGTGATAGGGAAATGGACTGGAAAATGTGGGGTAATGCTTGTTTTGACACCACATCATCTAACCTCCCTGCAAGTGAATCAGAATTCTCATTCTGATTTGCTCATTAAATGGACGTCGCCAAATCTCCCTGCACACAAAATGGGAACGGATGCTCAATAAACAGGCCGTCTAGAAGCGCCCATAAATTCAGGTCCACATTGTGGAAAGGACGATTAGCTTATTACTCTCTGACAGCACCCTCTGTGAAGCATTAAAAAAAGTTTTACTGTAATACATGTCGCATCATACAAAATAATATTTCTTTTGTCAGATAAACATCCCACACCAGGTTCGACATTTCTCGTGCCAAGCTTAGAAAATACATCTTGCCATCAGATTTCTTGGCTTCTCTGATATGCTATGGGTTTTCACAAGGACATAGCTCAGTGGTAGAGCAATTGCTTTGCATGCAAAAGATCCCAGGTTCAATCCCCAGCCTGTGCCCGAAAAAGGCACCTGTCTGAAATCCCAGAGAGGTGCTGCCAGTCAGTGCAGACCAGGGGTTCCCAAACCTTTTTCTCCATGGACCATTTGACAATTTCTGAGGGTCTTAGCGGACCATTTAATCATTTTTCTGCCTGTTGTAGCAACTGTAATGTGCTGTTACATGCACATTTTTAATTGTAATTTTTATTGCTTCTTTGATTTCTTACCTATTGTATTTTATTGCGTTACGGTTTGAATTCCATAGAATGAAACCCGACATAAGAAATAAGAGGAATAAAAATACAGTTAGAAACCAATATGAATAGGTAGCGTGGGCACTCCATCAGATCACCTGAATGAAGCTCATGGACCACTGATGGTCCACAGACCAGAGTTTGGGAATTCCTGGTGTAGACAGCACTAATAGTCTAAAATTCAGCAGAAGGCAGCTTCCTCCATTCCACTTCCTGTGCAGTTGACACCCCCATTTTGATAGCCTCCTGTGCTTTATCTAGCTACGTCTCATTGGATAAATTCAGAGACATGTCTTCAAAACTTCCTGCCTTTTGGGAACCCAGCTCTGCATCAGTGCTGAGAAACTCTTCCATCTTTCCAACAACTCCTAACTGACTGCTCTCCTTAAGCAGAGGTGGGGAACATTTTCAGTCCAAGGGCCACGTTCCTTTCTGGGCAACCTTCCGGAGGCCACATGCCAGTGGTGGGCGGAGCCAGAGGCAAAAGTGGGCAGAGCAACTAATTTAAAATTGACCTTTGCGCAGCAGGCTAGTTTCTACACACATTCACACATGTCCCTCCATCCTCCATCCAGGTAAGGAAGAGGCATGATCAAAGTTCCAGGACGCATCCCAGCCAAGCAAAAACACTCTCAGTTTGAAGCAGGGAGAGTAAGGAGTGTGGCATGGGAAGAGTTCCAAGGGCCAAGCAGAGAGGCCTGGAGGGTCGGATTCAGCCCCCAGACCTGCAGTTTCCCAACCCCTGTTCTTAAGGAGCCTTGCCTAAGCTTCCAAGGAACTTCAGTGACCCCAAAACAAATTTGCACTAGTGTATGCCCTCTGGCGCCTGGCTCGATAACTTCTCAAGTGCCTCCCATTAACTTCTAAGAGAAAGAGAAAGGAGGCCACAACCTGAACAAGGTACAGTTGAGAGAGAAAAGGAACTGAATCTCCACATGCTCGACACCCAGGTCTCACACCCCCAGGGGCAAAGGGACAGGGTTCACTGGCCTTCCCTCAACACAGACTCCCATGATAGATGGTCTAAGCCAGCCTCTTCCCCAACGTGGTGCCCTCCAGCCCCAGCCACCATTGACAGGGGCCAGGGATTATGGGAGCTGTAGTACAACAACATTGGGAAGGCACCAACCTGAGGAGGGCTATAATCCAGGATGATGTCCACCTATAAAACTAGCCAAGGTTTATAGCATATACACCAGGAATGGGATGTCTGTAACTTTCCAGATGCTACTGAACTGCAACTCCCATCAGCCCCAACAAACATGGCCAATGGCATGGGAAGATGGGAGCTGAAATTCAGCAAATTCTGGAGAGCCAAAGGTTCCTTACACCCGTGCATGTACACACAAGGAATCTGGGGGGAAATTTGATTCAGTGTGCATTTAAAGGCTAATAAACCAAATCTGTACTTTCTGAAACAATACGCGAACTGAAACACAGCCATCCTTCACGTATTATGTTATGTCATACGTTCACATACTGCTTAATACCAAGACAGACTCTCAGCAATTTACAAAAAATAATAAATACTGTATATAAACAAACAATGAAATTGAAAACCTGCAATACCAAATAAAGCAATATTTGGTATCTGAGTTGTTGCATAACGGGCTTCAACAGGCACAACCAGGAGTTTCCCTTTTCAACAGACACAAAAAGCAGCCAACTGCTCTATTCTTAATGGAAAATCACACTTTTCCAAATTTTGCAATGTAGTTCTCCAGCCAAGCGATGGATACAAAATGTGTGTGTGTGTGTGTGTGTGAGAGTGAGAGAGAGAGAGAGAGAGAATATACAAAACTGCATAGAAAAATGTGTTCATTAGGAGAAACTCACACTACAATGCTTAAGAATTTCCATAAAGATTTAAAAAATAAATAAATCTGCAAATGTGGAGAATTGAATTCAAGATCAGAAAAAGGAGAATCGGAGAGAACTGAAGATGGATAGATGCGTTCATTTTAGCATACGCACACTCAAATACAAATTAAAATAAAAAATAAATAAGGACTACAGGGGTGTGTTCAATGCTAGTCCTACTCAGAGTAGACCCACTGAAGTCAACAGACACGACTACTTACTTATAATCTTCACTTGCATAGACATCTATCAAGGCAGTATATAACACATAAAGATAAAATCAGTCAAAAAAAGCATCCATAAAAATATCACTAAATCTGATGGGTTAAAATTAGGTTCATTAGTTTAAATTTGTGTCCTCTGAGTAGGACTTAGTTGGCTACAACCCACAGATTCTGCTTTCTTGCCCCTGCCTTTATTTATATCACTACCTAGGACTGGCATTTCGTTATTGGTTTGACATGGATTTCCAAGCACCTTCATCTCAAGCTAAAGATTTTTTCCCCTCGGAGGCAAATCTGCACCTGCTCTGGCCTCCAACTCTTATCGCATCAAACAGAGCACCCAGGCACAGAAACGGAGCCTAAAGCACATTAAAGAAGGAGGGAGGGAGAGAAACAATCTCCCCCTCCAAAAAAACAAAAAACTCACCAAGAGCAAGTCAAAAGCAATATTTTGAAATTGCAACATCGCAGATAGGCAGCCTACCCCTGCCCGAGGCTTGTTGCAGAAAACACAATACAAACCTGAACCTTATTTGTTTTTACACCCCTCTACCTTTGTATGTGCATCATAAAAGAAAACTAAATCTATCTTCATTTGCAGCAAGAGCACTTAAAAAAAAACAAGCTTGCCTCTGCAGCCATTCCCAAGCAGTTGGCATATGGGGTCAGAGCAGGTGTGGGGAACCTTAGGCCCTCTAGGTGCTGCTGGACTACATCATCCCTGGCCACTGGCCATGCTTGCTGGGGCTGATGGGAGTTGTCGCTCAGGAACATCTGGAGGGCCAATGGTTCCCCTCTCCTAGAAGGTATGCAGGCACGTATTCATGCGTTTACCATTGTCTATGCCAGGGATGTGGAACCTGAGGCCCTCCCAAAGTCTCTGGACTACATCTCCCATCATCCTTTAGCATCAGCCAAGCTGGCCGCCAATAACCATGCTAGTTCTACTCGGAGTATACCCACTGAAAGTAACGAACCGATGTTAGCCAAGTCTATTAACTTTCATAGGTCTACTCTGAGCAGGGCTAGCACTGGAGGCAACCCTATATATACAAAATCGGCAATCCCCTTGGCAAAGCATTGACAACTGTGATCACTTGCCATCTCCCTCAAATCCATCGCCCACTTGACCTTCTTTGCCTTCACAGTCAAAGGCATAAAAGATAATAAAGGGGAGGGATTGGTTTGCCAGACGCAAATATTGCCCTACGGCGAAAGCACATCATGTCCTAGGAGAAGGGACGCTTGATGGCGTCAAATTCATTTAGGCTGCCTGGCCGTCTTTACTTGAGGAACCACTCCTTTCCCCTTCAAGGCCAGACTTTAAACTTCAAGAGATGTCTAAGGGAAATGCCCCCCTCCCCTTATATGTAATTAAGAGAAAAGGGCATGATTAACAGGGTGTTTTAATGAAGCAGAGCTCTTTAATTGGAACTGGGGCCAGTAGCTGAATGTGGAAATGGCGTCAAGCCCAACAGGAAGACGTGCCCTTCTGACCTGGAGGGCTTAACCCCAATCCCAAACACACAAGGGCGATTGTTACCAAAACATTCAGGAAACAAGCCTTCGCATTACAGAGCTACAGTTTGCAGAGTTCCCTGGGAAGAGGGATTGACTGATGAATCACTCTGGGAATTGTAGCTCTGGGAGGGGAATAGGGGCATCTCCTAACAGCACCCATTACAAACTACAATTCCCAGGGTTTTTTTGGGAGGGGGACGCACGAGCATTCACAATAGTATAATAGTGCTTGAAAATGTAAGGTGCAGATGTGGCCACACTCTCTCATGTGAACCCGCCCACTTGTGAAGATCTCATTGAGATGACCATGGATTTAAATTTTCTGAAGACCCTTCCCTCAGGGTGACTCTCTTTCGAGTCATGCAGCTGATGAATAAAACACATAATATGAAGCAAACAATTAAAATAAAACCCCAAAGTGACACAGCAATTAAAAGCCACACCACCACTACCAGTTCCAATTTCATTAGAGAGGTCTCTACTGGGTGCAGGAATAATAACGGAGCAATCATCAGGCCAGTCTCCCTCATGAGGCAGTTCCAACACTGGGGTGCTGCCACACCCTAAAAATGCCATTTCCCTGAGTTGCCAACCACCTCACCTCAGATGGATTTGGAGCACTGCAGGGGTTACACTCCTGTTTATATTTTCTGGTGCTGGATTTAGGAGAGCTGCTTACTTTAATACTGTAAGACAGGGGTCACCAACCCTTTCGGGGCCTTCCAGGGGGCACATTTGGATTTCTGAGTTAGTGCCGTGGGCACCAGCTCCTCTCCTCTCTCCCACACCCCGGGTTTCGGATCAGCCCCCTCCCAAGAGACTGAAAGCGTCATGCGCATGCACCCACACTTCCTTGGATCCCTTCGAAAAATGAAAAGTCAGACCCAGTGGAATTCATCTGAAGTTTGAAAAGCACATAGAGCTAAAAGAGAAAGTGGGAAATAGTGTCACTCGTCCAAACTTCAACTCTATGCATTTTTCAAGGGGGCAGTGAGTGGGAGCCTTAGCGGTTTTAATAGGCACCAGGGGAAGACCTCCAGGGCACCACTGTGCCCACGCACAGTTGCCCTTATATAGCATTACAGGCAGCAGCCTTTATAATATAAGGGCCACCGCCTGTTATTTTTCTGTGCAGAAAAATAACGATACAAGACACTCCCTCACTATCATTAGAATCAAGAGCTTTGGCATTTGTGGTACATCAACTGAACCCCCGCCCCTTCAATATATATATTTCCCATTCCTTTATTCTTTTCCCATTAGAGAGCTTGCGCTTTGTTTGTATACCACGCTCCTTTAAAAAAAGATGCAATAATTTTTTAAGGCCAAGAGCTTCTATTCAGAGGGGAAATTGGAATTCATTTGCTGTTAGTTCTGCTGAATGACTGTCCAGATGAGTTTATGAAGCCTGCAGAGAATTATCTACAGAATAACAGACGTGTGCCAGCCAACCACAAGGGGGGGGGGACCTTGGCTGCAGTGGGTTTTTTTAACCCGCTGTTCCGTGATTTGAAGCCACCAGTACAGAACTCTATAAAAACAATTGGCTAGCAATGGCCCCTGCCTTCTGCCTTGCGAGCCGAGAGGACATCATTTTGGGCTATGGCACACTGGCAAAGCATCTGTACTGCATGCAGAAGGCCCCAGGTTCAATCCGCAGCATCTCCAGGCAGGATTGGGACAGACTCCCAGTCTGACACCCTGGTGAGCCACTGCCAGTCAGTGTAGACAATACTGAGCTAGATGGACCAACAGTCTGATTCAATATAAGGCAGCTTCCTATGTTCCTTTATTCCAACTCTGACTAGCCCAGACTTTGGTTAAACCTGGGTTCAAAACACAAGACTGGACTTTCCTAAATTACGAGAAGGGTCATAACTGGAGGTGCTTGGGACCTGTAACAAAATGTTGCAGTATGGAATGTTTGGGGCCAGCCATGCTTGCTTCCAGAATACTCCATTCTGTTCCCTCCCTCTCTCTCACCCTTGGTTTTGTTATTTATTTATTTATTACATTTGTACCCCACCTTTCTTTTTTTATGAAACCCAAGGCGGCTTACATACGGTTCCCAGGCAGTCTCCCATCCAGGCACTGACCAGACCCGACCCTGGTGCTGGCCTCATGTGCCTTCAGACCATAGCCTGGGACCAACTGACAGCCTTGGTTTTCTGTTTGCTCCTCCCGCAACAGTTTTAAATGGGCACTCATTGGGCTGTTTTTGGTTTGCTTACTTACTTTAAGCATTTTTATACTGCTATTGAGCCAAAAAAGGCACCCAGAGCGGCTTACACGTCCCTGCCCTCAAGCTTACTATCTAAAAGACACGACACAAAAGGAAAAAAGATGGCAAGGAAGGAGGAAAAAAAGCAAACTCTGGTGCTCTTTCTTAGTTAAGAAATGTCGCCGTTTCTTCAGAGTTCCCACTGGGATCCCTTTCCTCTGTAAGGTTACCCGTACTTCTATGAACCTTAAGTTTCCTCTCAGCACGCTGAAGTTTCCCCTCCTGCTTCTCAGTGGCCCTGTTAGTGGTAAGAGCCAGTTGACAGTGGAACCAATTACCTGTCCAGGAGATGGGCTGTTTCTCACTGGAGGTCCAAGCAGAGGCTGGATAGCCATTTGTTGGGGACGCTCTAGCTCCGGGGTAGAGAACCTTTGCGCTCTCCAGATGTTGCTGAACTCCAGCTCCCATCGGCTGCAGCAAGCGTGGCCAGGGACGATGGGAGCTGGAGTTCAGCAACATCTGGAGGGCCAAAGGTACCCCACATCTGTTCTAGTTCTAGATTTCCTGCATCAAGCAGAGGGTTGGGCCAGGGTGGAATTGTAACCTAAAAACAAGGTAGTGCCCCCATCCCAACAATATGAAGCAACCAACATGCCACGACAAATTGTGGCTCCTCGCAGACAATTTTTCAGTGTTAAGCACCCAGGCCAAGAGACAAGACAAACATACATAAAACAAAAATCTGGGTTTGCTCTGGAGTCTGCTGAAGTCTATCTAATGGTATGTGTGATAGATAGATAGATAGATAGATTAGATAGATTAGATAGATTAGATAGATAGATAGATTAGATAGATAGATTAGATAGATTAGATAGATTAGATAGATAGATAGATAGATAGATTCCTTTGGGGAAGAGTCACAGCTCAGTAATAAAGCATCTACCTTACATGCAGAAGGTCCTAGGTTAAATCCCCAGCATTTCCAGTGCTGGGAGAGACTCCCTGCCTGAAATCCTGGAGAGCTGCTGCCAGTCAGCGTAGACAGTACTGAGCTAGATGGACCAATGCTTTGACTCAGTATAAGGCAGCTTCCTATGCTCCCTACATTATAGGGTTGTAACTTCTGTCCAAAGTTAATCCTACTCAGACCCACAGAAAATAATGGGTGTGGCTAACTTAAGTCCGTTCTTTTCAGTGGATCTACTCTAGCTGGATACGGCCCATAAGAGTTGATTAAAATAACATTTTCAAAAATGGACACTTACTTTTTTTAATCAGGGGTTCCCAAACAGTGGCCTGCAAGCTCCATTCAGATGGTCCAGAGTGTGTCTGTGAAGAACATTTACAAATTAAATTCTATGGAATTTTAAATTGTACTACCATAAAATAAAAGATAAGCAATAAAAGAAGCAATAAATACAATTAAAAATCATCTTGCACAGCACATTACAATTGCTACAACACGCAGGAAAAGAATGATCAAGTGGCTTGCCAAGACGCCTAGCAATTTTCAAGTGGTTGGTGGGGAAGAACAAGTTTGGAACCCCTGGTCTAAATTCTTTTCCGTTAAGTGAGTAGGGATTAAATACTGAGAACTGAAACTGAAGTAAAAGGTGAAATACTGAAACTCCCATGATAATAACTGAGTCCCTGCTGAATTCCAGCCCCCCTTTCCCCAAGTTGGACAAGGCCCCCTCCAACTCAATGAAGTAGCCACATCATCCGCTTTGATAATTTGATCATAGCAGAGCCCCACCTAAAGAGTTTGCTGCTACCTTGTGGTTTAATCTCTGAAGAAATTAAAGCAAATGAAGTTCACAGGGAGTTAAACATTAAATGCAAAACAAAGAATGGCACCCCAACAGGTGGAGGTTTGGTGTATCTTTTGGGCATAGCGTGGCAATCAAGACGCAGCCGCCCGAGTTCCAGATTGAGCCTGTGAGGTCAAGAGCAGGGATTCATGATGCTAAGCAACTCTGAATCTCCTTATCACTCGGCCCAGGCTTCTGTGGCAGATCAAAGAGGACTCTTTGCCTTTGGCCTGCGCCCCCCCCCAGCCCAGGAGGGTCTTTGCAAACCCATAATCTTACGGAAAATGGATGGCTGCCAGTCTCTCCACAGTGATGAAGCAAAGTAGATAAACACACTCCCCCTCTGAAAAAAAGTACAGGATCCTCATCAGAATCATCTGAGCAGAACAGAAAGGCTGGCCAGCTGGCTTGCCAAGTGGAGAGTTAATCCCATGGAGTGAAGGAGGCTATGAGAAACGGCTACTGGTAGCCACAATAGCTATGTCCTACCTCCACTGTCGGAGGCAGTATGCTGGGAATCGCAAGTGGGGAAGAGGTCTGTTGCACTCAGATCCTGCTTGTGGGCTTCCCATAGGTAACCGTTCTTCAACCTTGGGCCCTCTGATGTGGTCGGACTACAACTCCCATCGTCCTTGACCACTGGCTAAGCTGGCTGGGGTTGATGGGAGCAGCAGTCTGACAACATCTGGGAACCCAAGGCTGAAGAACACTGCCATAGGCATCTGGTTGGCCAATTTGAAAACAGGTTGCTGGACCAGATGGGCCATTTTCCATCTGCCCTGGGCTGCCTGAGTTCCTGAGCCAACACTTTAACCACTACACCACACCGGCTACAACCAGCACTTCTGCTTACAATGTGCAACCAACCCCAGAGCATCATCGGGCGTCCTAGAGCAGTCTCTCAGTACATGCAGGGAGACATGCAAGGCTCCAAAGGCCTGGCCAACATGCCACGCGCACCCTAGAAACCCCCTCAGAACCCTCTACTTATGTGCTGAGGTTCCTCCTCTTCAGACAGGTTGGTGTGAAAACTTTTTCCCCCAGGAAGTTTTAAAAACACTGTTAAAAAAAAAAAAGGATAATATGGACCTGCCTTGTACTGCCACTAAGGAGGAAAAAATGAGACGGAAACAAGTAGTATAAGATCTTGTCACTTAAATTGGTATTTAGCAGCAGGAGGGTAACAATATCAGAGGGGGGACTGCCTTATATGTTTATAGGGGCTTCTTAATACAGTGTTTGAATGTATTGGCCTGCCTTATACAGAATTAGACCCATCGGTCCATCTGAGCCCAATATATAGCATGCTGTTACAGCAGTGGCAGCAGCTCTCAAAGGCCGCCAGACAGTCTTGGCATCACCGTAAAGCACCCTCAGGCAGCTACAGAAGCCCCTGCAGGGTTCATTGCCAATACTGGCCCTGGGCCAGCTGCCCCTTAAATTTCCCACAGTGCAGCTGACATACTGTCACTCTGTTGCATTGTGGGAAATTTAAATGGCTGCTGCCTGGCATGATTGGCGTCATAGCACGACTGCATAAGCTTGCTGGGGAGGGCTGATATAGGAGGGGGCTGCAGTTTCAGGCACATAGGTTCCTAAACCGTGGTCCGCAAGCTTCATTCAAGCGATCCACAGCATGGAGTGGACTTGTGGTTGAAGACGGGAGATAGCACATCCATTGCGTTATATACTATATTGATTTTTTAATTGTATTTTTATTGCTGCTTTTGATTCTTGTGCTGCAATTTGAAGTCTGTGGAATTCTAGCACTGCACAGTGCAATTGCTACAACAGGCAGAAAAATCCTTACGTGGTCTGCCAAGACCCTCAGCAATTTTCAAGTGGTCTGCAGGGAACAAATTCTGGGAACCGCTGCACTAGGCCAAGACATCCCCTCCCCCCCCCCCCAAAAAAAAAACCTGGAACAGGCCACACTGGCAGAGAAGCCGTTCCATTATTGCTAGTGATCATTCTAACTGGAAATGGCCCACTCAGTTTCTCTGAGGATTGTTAAGATCTGGGCAAGATGCAGAAGCTGAGAGAGAATTGCTATTCATAGCCAAATTGATTTTAATTGGGGATTTTATAAGTTAAGAATCTATTGATACCCACACCCCGAACCCTAAGGGATGACTGGGACCATTGTTCATGTTGGCAGATAGTTTACCCCTAACAAGGCAGAATTCCCAACACCCTTAACAAACAAGGGTTCCCAGGATTCTTTTGCGGGGGGGGGGGCAGAAATGTGCTTTAAATGTGCTAAGTAACTCTACACAACAGCCTTTCAAACATGACACAGTTCAGTTCAGGGTGACTGGCTAAGTTAAATGCTGATGTCATAAAGGCACCTCTTCAGATGGATGAAGCAATTTGAAGTTTTGTTCAGGCTAAGCAGAGACTGAACAAGCCTAGCAGCCTTTGGAATGGGGCAAAACAGTGAAATCTGCCTTCCAAGAAAGAAAGAAAAAGGTAGTGACTTCATCAGAGCCCTATATACAAATTTTGCATCTTGATAGAAAACACCCGCACCAAGAACAACTAACATTGGGAAATCCAATCAATCATAGATTTCTCTTATAAGTGGGCCTTGTGAAGGTGATAAAACATTGTGATGCTAGGAAGGATAACCAGAAAAATGTATGGCGGGAAGGAAAGAAAAAGTGTAGAAACTCAAGATTTTAGAAACATTTTTAAAATTATTGCTGAGGACTAGAAACATGGCTGTTTTAAAAACAAAGCTATAATAGACCGCTGCTGTGCTTCCTACTTTTCCAGTGATGGGAAAACCCAACTTCTGGAGGGCCATGGATTCTGCACCCTGCACTACCCCAAGCCTGCTAAGATTTAAAAAATGCTTTCCAGAAAACAGAGTGCTAAACTAACTGAAGTTGTTTTTCAGAAACGCAAACCAACTCTTTATTCTCACACACACAACTTTCCTTTGAAAACTAGCTCCCAGCCTCTTATTAGGATTTGAAATATGCTCTTGGTTTTAACTCCTGGCTTAGACGAGAGTTAATGAGATGATGTATTTTCCACTGCCTTCAGATAGTTTTAGAATTTTGCGTTGTTGGGCTTTTATAGTTGGGTGTGTTTTTAAGGACATTGTTTGGAGGGGCAGTGTCCCCATTGCCTTAATGGACCAGCCTGCACTGGTTAGTACAGAAGGCAAGAGAATTCTACAAGATCCTCCCTGATTCAACAACTTACAGGCTTCCCATTGGCAACTGGTTGGCTACTGTGAGAACAGGATGCTAGACTAGATGGGCCATTGTTCGATCCAGCAAGCCTGTTCTATGTTCTTATGTTATGCTCCCACCTGTCATTTGCATGATATATTAGCTTTTGTTTTTAACATTGTTGTAAGTCACTTGGAGACCTTTGGGTATCAAGCGACTAATAAATCAAATAATAATAATGATGCAATTAGTAATTTCCAACATTTGCCATTAGTTTGGGTGTGAATCAGATTCTTAAGCCTTCCCACTTCTGCGCCAAAGCATATTTATTAACAAGACATTTTAGGCTTGGCTGTGAGTGCCAGCGCAAAGCCACTTTAAAAGAAAAAGAAAAACTTCAAAAGGGCAGGAAAATATCAAGGAAGCTCTTAACAAAGTTGACTCCCTCCCAGTTGGAAAAGCTGAGCTGTGGATAAACAAACAGAAGCCTTGGATTCGACTTTAAAAATAAAACGCTTAGCATGGCCCTCTGGCTTTGTCCCCGCTCACCTTCGCTGCAGAAAGATGCTCGGGCCAACTTGAACCAAAGCCACAGCAACCTGGTCTGCAGAGCTTTAGAGCTTGCAAAAATGCAGGGTTCATTTATGGCCAAGGAAATTCACAGTCCACACCCTGTTTAGTTCAGATTCTGTGTGTACTCAGAATCACCACTTATTCATTCATTGGCGATCACTCGTGGCCGAGTAAGATTGTCTTCCAAGATAAGGTCTTTAACAGTGAGTCCGTAAGTGACTGTGGAGGCCAATTCTGGATCCACACAACCTCCCAGTGAGGACATAGGTTTCCAGATGGAAGATGGTTACGATGAGGATTTGTTTGACGTGCCTTCCGCTTAGCTCGTTTGTCCCTTTCGCCCTGTACTCGTGCTTCTTCAAAGTCCATAGCACCTTTGATAATGGCCGACCTCCAACTGGGACGCTTATGGGCCAAGGCTTCCCAGTTCTCGACGCTTATACACCTTATATACCAACTCTATTATAGTCAGGCTGTTCCTCAATATTTTTACTCTGTTCTTCTAGCTGGTGAGGTGCCCCACTTTTAAAATAGGCAGCGAGTAAAATACAGTACAGTGTAGAACCCACACAAACAGAAACAGCGCAAGAAATTTAAAAAACCAACTGAAGCTCTGAACCCCCGTGAACCTAAACAACATTGTGATGGCAGCACTGGGTTGAAAGAGAAACTTCCTGGTCAGCAAGTAATAATAATAATAATAAATTTAATTTCTTTGTCGCCTATCTGGCCAATGGCCACTCTAGGCGACTTACAAAATTGTTAAAATACAATTGATAAAATACAGTAATACAATATAAAAACAACACATCTGCAGCAACAATATTAAAACTGGGCAGGAGGCATTTCAGTTATAACAATTAACCCTCCCCAGATACCCCGAAGGCCTGCTGAAAGAGCCAGGTCTTTAAGGCTTTCCGAAACACATTTAGGGAAGAGGCGTGCCGGAGATCTTGTGGGAGGGAGTTCCAAAGAGTGGGGGCCGCCACTGAGAATGCCCTCTCTCTAGTACCCGCCAATCTGGCTGTTTTTGTTGGCGGGATTGAGAGAAGGCCCTGTGTGGCCGATCTTGTTGGGCGGCATAATTGGTGGCGTTGAAGGCGCTCCGTGAGATAAACTGGGCCGGAACCGTGTAGGGATTTAAAGGTCAATACCAACACCTTGAATTGGGCTCGGAAAACAACTGGTAGCCAGTGTAGGTCGAACAACACTGGTGTGATGTGATCTCGGCGGCGACTATTCGTAAGTAGTCGAGCCGCCGCATTTTGTATCAGTTGTAATTTCCGGACAGTTTTCAAGGGTATCCCCACGCAGAGCGCATTACAGTAGTCCAAACGAGAGGTGACCAGGGCGTGTACCACTAGTGGGAGCTGGTGAACAGGAAGGTAGGGTTGCAGCCTTCGTATGAGGTGTAGTTGGTACCAGGCTGCCCGGCTCACTGCCGAAATCTGAGCCTCCATGGACAGCCTGGAATCAAGCACAACCCCAAGGCTGCGGACCTGGTCCTTTAGGGGTAGACTCACCCCGTTGAACTTCAGGTCAATGTCGCCCAACCTTCTCTTGTCCCCCACAAGTAGTACCTCGGTCTTATCAGGGTTCAACTTCAGCTTGTTCCTTCCCATCCATCCACTCACGGATTCCAGGCACTTGGACAAGGTCTCCACAGCCAACTCTGGTGAAGATTTAAATGAGAGATAGAGCTGAGTGTCATCCGCATATTGATGACACTGCAGCCCAAATCTCCTGATGATTGCCCCCAGCGGCTTCATATAGATGTTAAATAGCATGGGAGAGAGGATAGAGCCCTGTGGCACACCACAATTGAGAGGCCAAGGGTCTGATACCTCCTCCCCCAACGCTACCTGTTGGTACCTATCGGAGAGAAAGGAATGGAACCGCTGTAATACAGTGCCTCCAATTCCCAATCCCTCCAGGCGAAGCAGAAGGATACTGTGGTCGACAGTATCAAAAGCCGCTGAGAGATCGAGGAGGACAAGAAAGGTGGATTCTCCCCTATCTAATGCCCTCCTCAAATCATCTACCAGAGCGACCAAGGCTGTTTCAGTTCCGTGACCAGTCCTGAAACCCGATTGGTATGGATCCAAATAATCCGTTTCATCCAAGTGTGCTGACAACTGGTTGGCCACCACTCGCTCAATGACCTTGCCCAGAAATGGCAGATTCGAAATTGGGCGGAAGTTATCGAATACTTGGGGATCCAAGGAGGGCTTCTTTAAGATGGGCTTTACAATTGCCTCCTTGAAGGCTGATGGCATCACACCCTCTTTCAAGGATGCGTTTACCACCGCTTTGATCCCCTCGCCCAATTTCTCTCTGCAGCTCACAAGGAGCCACGAAGGGCAAGGATCAGTAAGACAAGTGGTTGGCTTCACAGATGAAAGCACCTTGTCCACTTCCTCAGAAGGGAGAAGCCGAAACCAATCCCAATTTACCGGCATGCAACTGGCCAACTCTGGTTCATCCACTGTGTCCACGGTGCACGGGATCGAGCTCCATAAGTGTTCGATTTTATCGGCGAAGTGTTTTGCTAATAAGTCACAGGAGGCCTTTGACTGTTCCAAGGGTTCCTGAGCAACTGGACCGACCAGGCTTCGGACCACCTGGAACAGCCTCCTGGGACAGCACTCCGCAGACGCAATAGAGGCAGCAAAGAAAGCCTTCTTTCCTACCTTTATTGCCACTTGGTAGGCAGCTACTGCTGCTCTAACCTGTGTCCGGACATCTTCGGAGCGGGATTTCCGCCACCGGCGCTCTAGTCGTCTCACCTCCTGTCTCAGACTACGCAACCGCGGTGTATACCATGGTGCTAGCTGAGTTCTATTCAGGGGGAGAGGACGTTTCGGAGCCACCCGGTCTAATGCCCTGGTGATCCCCACGTTCCACTCCTTCACCAGGGTTTCGACCGGGCGACCTTCAGCAGGTTCCAATTCCCCAAGCACAGTCAGGAATCCATCCGGATCCATCAGGCGTCTAGGGCGGACCATTTTAATAGGTCCTTCACCCCTGCGGAGGGGGCATGGCAACGAGAAGTCCATATTTACCAGGTAGTGGTCTGACCATGACACAGGAGTGGCAAGAATCACTCCCAACTTCAGACCACTTCTCTCCTCTCCCAGGACAAATACTAGGTCGAGAGCATGACCGGCTACATGGGTGGGCCCAGTATTACTTAGGTACAGTTCCCAGGAAGCCATGGTTTCCAGGAAATCCCGAGGGGCTCCTATGAGAGCGGCCTCGGCATGCACGTTAAAGTCACCCAGAACCAACAGCTCTGGGGACAATGCCCGTACAGCCGAGACCACCTCCAGCACCTCGGCCAGGGAATCTGCCGTGCAGCGGGGTGGGCGGTACACCAGCAAGATCCCTAAACTGCCCTTCGGGCCCAACCTCCAGTACATACAATCAACAAATTGAGTCCTATGGAGGGGAGGTCTGGCAAAAACCAAGGACTCTCGATAGATGACTGCCACACCCCCTCCCCGCCTTCCCACCCTCGGCTGCTGTGCGTAACGGAAACCTGGCGGACACATGGCCTCAAGAATTGGAGCAGAGGCTTCGTCCAGCCAAGTTTCCGTAATACATGCCAGGTCTGCGCGCCCATCCAAGATCGTATCATGGATGAGCGAGGTTTTCTGAGCCACAGACCTGGCATTACATAACAGCAGTCGAAGGTCGGTAGGAACCTTGCGTCCCCCAGTTTCCGTCTGGTTCTGAGCAGACCCGGAACATGGGATGGATATAATGCATCTGTCCCGTGTTCCCCTATTTCGGCGTGGTCTGCTAGCAGCACCCTTCCGGCGCCTGCCGCCCAAACTTCCTATAACTTGGCCCCCCACCTCCCTCTCCGGCTTGCAAGCAGAACCCCTCAGTGCATTTTTTGCAGGACTATACCATTTCAGGTGGGGAGAGTTATACGTTTGAATCTTCCAGATATATACGAGAGAGAGAATAAATAAATATAAATATAACTAAGTGTATATAATATATATTTAAATGCCTGGGCCCAAGAAACAAAGCTTATCAGAGAGAAGGTTAGGCTCGTTTCTGCTGATAGGCTTGTTTTTTTACATGTTTTAAAAAATGCGGGATTCCCCTACCTGTCTCTCACACAGCCTGATCTGTGGTTCAGTCTTGAGCAGGGGTGTAGTTGTCTGGAGTCATAGTCCCGTTACTTTTTGGGACCAGGGTCCCAGCCAGGTCCCTATGTATGAGCCAATTAGCATGAAAGGGGAGTGTGTTAGCCACTGAGAAGAGTCCTTGTACTTTCGTACCGATTGGAGCCAATCACGGTGAAAGGAGGCAAGTCAGACACTGAGAAGACTCTTCTCAGTAGCTAGCACACAGCCTCCCCTTTCATGCTGATTGGCTCCTAGGGACGCCTCCTGTAGTGGAGTGTGGACTCGCGAGATGACAGGGAGAGCAGGGGAGATTAGGGAAAGTGGAAAAGGGGGCATGCCTGTGAGGGTGTGGGGTGTGACTATCAAGAAGGGACCCTACACATTACTGGTCTTAGGAAAGCTTGCATCACACAATTCCTTGATGTGCATAGACTAGCCCTAAATCCCAGACAAGTTGCCATGTCCTTGGACACCATTAAATGCAATCACTTTCTCTCAGCCTCAATATGTCATCTGTGAAATGGGCACAACGTTGAACTATTGCTCTTCCCTCCCATGATGGCTCTGTGTTCTATCTCCACTGTCAGAGGCATTATGACTCTCAATATCAGTTGCTGGGAATCACAAGTGGGGAGATTGCTGTTGCGCTCAGGTCCTGCTTGAGGACTTCCCCTTGGGGCATCTGGTTGGCCACTGTGAGAACAGGATGCTGGGCTAGATGGGCCACTGGCCTGATCTAGCAGAGCTCTTTTTATGTTTTTATGAGAGAGAAAATGATTGATATGCACATGCATGGGAGAACCAGCCCTTTATCTCTCCAAAAGTTGGCTCGGATGAATTCAGCTACCTCTATTGTCCTTTGCAGAGGACTTATCCTGCCAAACAAGCCAGAGCTGTTTCCTTCCACCCTCCAGCATTTTTGGAACCAAACAAGCCTTCCAACAAAACCATGGCTCAGATGGTGCAAAGCTTCTGCATGAATTAATTAGCCAAGTGTTTCCAATTCAGTTTTATTCCATTCTTGCTTTTTCAGCATCAAGCACCAACCATTTCCACCCCATCTCCTGGATCCTCACCCGCCACTCACATCCTATACAAGGAAAGGAGGGGGGAAAGAGGAATAAATCAATCCAAAGTACAGAAAGGAAAATACAAACAAGGCCAAATCTTCCCCTTGCTCACCAAAGTCTAGTGCTTTTTTAATTTCTTCCTGCACCTTCCTGGGATTTAGGTTACATTCCAAAGAGCTATCAGTTTGAGGAAGCATGTTTTAAGGTGTTATTATTATCATTATTAATAACATTTTAGCCAGCCCTTCCTCTAGGGAGCTTAGGATGGCATACGTAGTTCTCCCCTCTCTCGTTGCATTCGCACAACAACCTTATGAGGTAGAGGAGGGCTGAGAGAGAGCAACTGACCCAAGTTCACCCAGCGAGCTTCATGGCTCTGCAGGGATTTGAACCTGGGTCTTGCAGCTCCTGGACCCACCCCTGCTGTATGTCACTGCCCGCTCTCTGTGGCATTTGAATTAAAATACCACACTGCAAAACAAGCACAATTGCAGCCATATGCCATCATGAATTTATCTGGTGTTGTGCAAAGACTTTTTGTTTTGTTTTGGGGGCCTAGCAAGGCACTCTATGTGCCTGAGGCGATTATTAAATCAAGCGCATGAAAATGAAAACCCCAGGCACACAATGCCTTGCTGCTTTTATTTATTTAGCAGCTTTTACAAAAAAATAAAATAAAACAAAAATAATTTAACCTTGGAAACAGTGGCTGCTTTTCCCCTGCAGTCAGATCCACTCCACACCATACATTTAAAGCACACTTAAAGCGGGAGTGGCATGACTTCTCCCAAGGAATCGTGGGAACTGTTGCTGAGGATTATACCTCTGTGAGGAGAAAACTAGTTTCCACGATCCTTTGGGAGAAGTCATGAGCTTTAAATTTATGTTGAACGTGCTTTAAATATAGGGCATGGGTTAGTATCTGCTTCTTTGGGAAGCTCTTGAGGGTCCCAGCAATTTGGTAGGGCCTACACTGCTTGACATCCGTTGTGGGACCCCACTTATAAAAAAAAAGTAACTGGCAACTTGGAGCCACTATTTTAAAATTACCCACAATTCCTTGGAGTGAGGCTATAGTCAGGGGCATTATGGGAAATTTAAATGGCAGCTGCTGGGTCTAGCGGGCACCAACTCCCAAGTAAAATGCAGAGGGGTCAACTAAAGGGCTACCAAAGCCCCCCGTCCCAAAACCTGGATGTGCCCCCAATGATACAGTCACCCCCAACCCTGTAGATGCTTCCTTACCTCATAATGCTGCAATGGTACCTTGGCTACAGCAACCAAGCAGCCCAACCAAGGGTGTGCCTGGACATGTAAAATTATTCCCTGGGGTCAGGGGGCATAGCTTTCCCTGAACATGGTGTGGTGGTTAGAGCGTCAGACTAGGACCTGGGAGACAATGGTTCAAATCCCGATTCGCTGGCTGGGTGACCTTGGGCCAGTCACAGCCTCTCAGCCTAACCTACCTCACAAGGTTGTTGCGAGGATAAAATGCATTGGGAGGCGAACCACATACGCCACCTTGAGCTCCTTGGAGGAAAGGCAGGATATAAATGTAACAAACTAACCAACCAACCCCGGGAGTTATAGGCTGCATACACGCCACACATGGCTTCTCCCAAAGCATCCTGGGAACTATTCCTAATTCCTTTGTCAAGGAATTGTAGCTCTGGGAGGGGTAAACTCCAGTTCCCAAGATTCTTTGGGATAAAGCCATGTGTTTTAAATGTGTGGCATGCATGCAGTCAGAGTCAAGTGTAGAGATGTGAAGGTCTGGGCAGGGGTGAATGGGAAAATTGGGGGGGGATGAAAGCACAGGGGTTTTTCCCCATTTTTTCCAAAGTCTTTCTCCTCCGATAAATCAGAAAAAAATGAGGGGGATTTCCCCCCCCCTAATTTTTCTGTTTTTCCCCCCAGGCCTTCACATATCTAGTTATGTGAACAAGGACAGGCAGGAAAAACTACACTTCCCAAGGATCTCTGCAGGCAGTACTGACTGTTACCCTTATTTAAAAGCCATCTAAATGCAGGCTTTTTTTTTTCTTTTTTGGCATACAGCCCCTGCCCCCTCATGCTACTATTACAGCTTATTATTAGCCTACAGTTCCTCTCTGCCTAGTTTTTATTCTTATTATTTTGCCTATCGGTCCACGCACAGAAATGTTCAGGAGTCGTCAGAAAGTCAGATTTTAATTTTTAAAATGCTCAGTTTTAAAAAGGTTTGAGGGACTCTCAATTGGATATAGCCCTATGCCACGGGTCACCAACATGGCACCCGTGAGCACACATGTGCCCGCAGAGGCCTTTCCCGGGAGCTCGCAGGGCTCTGGTCCCCTACTCCTTGCCCTACCTGAAAGAAGCCTTCTGTTGGAGCCAATAGGGCTTTCTTCCCAAACCTAACTGCACCGTGGGGGTGATGTGGGGGAAGAGGGCCACAGCTGGGGGGGGGGAAGAGTAAACTGTGACCCACCTGCCAAAAAACACCACATACACACACCCCTGCAATTAAGCTTCAAAGCTACAACAGAAGGCTTCTAAGTCGAATTACAAGGGGGTGGTTTCAGATGTGTGTATGTTTCCCCCAGCTGAAAAAAGGATCACTCCTCTCCTCCTCAGATGTATCCCCCTCAAACCATTGATTATGCCCCCCCCAGGCACCACAACTAAGTTTGAAAAGAGCATTCTGTTGTAGCCAGAAAAGAAGCCCATTGTAGCACCCTTCAGGAACATCTCCCACACATACACACGCCAAAAAAAGGGGGGGGGGAAATTAGGGAAAAAGCAAAAACACTTTATTCCAACCTAATTGCTGATGGGGAGGGGAGGATGAGTGTTTGTGTGCGTCTGTGGCTGCGGTCCACGCAAGGAGCCCACAACAGTTTTTCTGGCTTGCAGATGTGCCCATAGGCCCAGACTGTCTTTATTTTATTTTAATTATCGTGCTGCCTTTCTTCCAAGGTGATCAAAAGCAGCACACGCGGTTTCCCCCACCCCATGAAGTAAGCTCCTTTGGGAGATACGGCAGGCTCCAAACCGAATAAATGAAAATAAACAAACCAAACTTGTATTGGCAGATACACAGCTAGGCAGCCCTGCCACATGCAACTTTGATGCTCTAATCGCTCTCCTGCATGTACGGGCATGTTTTTAAAGCGGCTGCTCCTTTGCGTTTTGCAGGTGAAGTAGTGACGCAGGCAGAACTCCACTGAACATCACGACAAGACTTTTAATCTGGGTTTGTGCACCTGGAATGGAAGCCTAAGGCCCTCGCCAGGACCCCCGCCTCATGACCTCCCGAAGACACTATTCTCTGCCACGAACTCTAATGACTCCTCGCTTGTATTCCGAAGGGGCCCTGGGCGGCATTGCCCAGATCACCCCCTTCCTGTACATCAGCAAGGGAAGCGTGGCCGCCAACCGGCAGCTCCTTCTGGCTCGTGGGATCACTTGCATTGTCAACGCCACCATTGAGCTCCCCAATTACAACTTCCCCGAGTTCGAGTACATCAAAGTGCCTGTGGCGGACATGCCAAACGCCCCCATCTCCCTGTACTTTGACAGCGTGGCTGACAAGATCCAGAGCGTGGCACGGAAGCACGGCGTCACCCTGGTCCACTGCGCGGCCGGCGTCAGCCGATCGGCCACCCTCTGCATCGCCTACCTTATGAAGTACCAGAACGTCAGCCTGTATGAGGCCTACAACTGGGTGAAGTCGAGACGCCCAGTCATACATCCCAATGTGGGCTTCTGGAGACAGCTCATAGACTACGAACGAAAGCTGTACGGGAGGAACACCGTTAAAATGGTACAGACTCCGTACGGCATTATGCCGGATGTTTACATGAGGGAAAGAAGAACCTTCGTGCCTTACTGGGGGATTTGAAGGGAGCGAACAAGGAGCAGAAGGGAATGAGATGCTGCAAGAGCGTCAGCCATCTCTGTCTGTGGTCCACTTCAGTTCCTTTTCAAGACAGCCGAACCTCCAATGCATTTTTGTTCAAAGCACTAAACCAGCAACCCCCATAATTGGGGAGGCCTTAACCCTATATGTCCCATGGAGATAACTTTGCTGCTACTTTGGCAAAGATGTCCAGCATCCACAAAACAAACCCGCAAGCCCAGTTCACAACAATATACATCGATGAAGCCAAGCACACTAAAACGGCGGAAGACGTGAACCAAATATTGTTTGGCAATGCGGACACTTTCTCTTCTCATTTCTTCTCCCTTGTAACAGCAGTTTGTTGGCAAAAAGTCTCAGCAGGAGAAGAGTGACCATTTCCTTTTTTTTCCAGAGGAAAGCTTACTCTTTAATGTTCGGTTTTTAAAAGATATATACAGTGACGGTCGACATCCAAACCCAGAGAAGTAATATGCTCTTGAAGGTTTATTTTGAAGTTTTATAGAGAGATTTATCCAGAGACATTTTCCATGCCCTTTTGGGGAATTTAATAGCTAGGGCTTTACTTTAATTTTTGGGGAAGAAAATATTAACCAGACAATCTGCCACAAATAAAATAATTTAGACAACGAAGATGTCCTGTTCTTTTTCTTTCTTAGCTCTTGACCTTGCGTTGCTCAACTTCAATTTATTTATTTTTTTAATTTATAAAGTTAATCTAGAACATTTCAGTGCTGTCTTAGAGCACAAGCACTGAAGCAAAGTGCTTAAAAAGAATACAATAAAGTGCAACAGTAAAATCTAAGAACCACACCCAACATCTTTTTGATTGTGCATTCATTATGATTGGTGCTCATTATTGTATTCGGGTGGTTATACATGATCCTACTGTCAATACTGTTTGTGCCTGCAGAAGTATCAGGGTGGACATACTGATTTGTTTCCAACTGGTGCATAACTTCCTGCTGAAATCCTGTAGCTTTTTATACCACAAATCTTCCATGGTTGTTTGGGGGGGGGATCCAGCTTTTGCTGCGCTATAGTGCAAGAGCACCCCTCCAGATGGCAATAATGTGGTAATACTGGGGTCACATCACAGAATAAAGAGGAATGACACATGGACAGTCCAGTATAAATCCACCACTAACGCGCTCTTATTGCATCAATAACATTTCGCTGAATACACCGACCAAAAGCCCCCCGCCAGCTTAGAGGGGCCGAAAAAGACAAAAACAGCAGCATCCATTCAACTAAAAAAAGAGGCCCAAATGTAAAACCATTGAGACCAGCTATTCAACTTGGAAAGCCTGAGCAAATGAATAAGTTTTGTAAAGGTTGGGCTTAGTGTCAAAAGGATGTGCTGCAACATTTTGCTGCAGATGCCACTTAGTGTGATATTTGGGTGGGGGACAACCTTTGTTTAGTATGTATCGCACAGCAGGCTTAACAGATAATTTAACAGCAGTGATCTGTTAAACAAACAGAAGCGCTTCCAATTATCTGCCCCCAAATACAGATAGATGGAACGCTGCCTGACCTTTTTTAAAACACGGTCGTAGGCAAATCATTCCACATATGGTGACAGAAAGAGCAGAAGCTGGAAACAGAGAGTGCCATTTTCCTAAGAGCTTCATTGTGGTCATGGTTTAATATTCCAGATATTCAAGCTTACAAGGAAAGACGACAAATCTGCCACAAGTCAAGCTGCTTAAGAGGCCAACATTTCCCTTCCCCTCCTGCTGATCAGCCTGCTTGCTGTCAACACTTGCACAGCACCGGCTGCTAAGCTGAAAGCCACCCACTAAACCTCTTCCTAGCCAGCCTCACAGAGCTGTTCCTAAATGTACTCTCCAATCAACATCAAGGCTCGCTGCTTCAACCGTGTTTGAAAGCTGACAAAAATGAAAGAAAAAGCTCAGTTTCCCTCCAGCAACATTTATTTGGTTTAAAGCCCCAGGTTGAGGGGGGAGACCCCTTTTCAGCCCAAGGGCCACATTCCCTTCTAGACAGCCTTCCGGGGGCCACATGGCAGTAGTGGGCAGGGCCGGAGGCAAACATGGGCAGAGCACGTGTGTCTTGGGGAGAGTCCCAAGGGATGGAGAGAGGCGCTTGGAGGGCCGAATTTGGCTCACAAATCAAGTGAGGAGTATTTCACTGCAGCAATGCTAAATTTGGTCTTTAAGGATTAATATTAGTATTATTAATTATTACTACTAATTATTATTATTATTACCACCACCTGCCCTTCACCAGCCGGTCCCAGAGCACATTACAACGGCTTAAAATTCAATGTTAAAAACAAGTAAAACACATAACAATCCCAGGAATCGAGCGAGTACTGAAAATATACATCTCAGCTTCCAAAAGCACTTAGACTGTTAGGTTACATCCACACCCTTTAACAGTGCATGGCTTCCCGCCAAAGTAGCCTGGGAACTGTAGTATGTGAAGGGTGCTGGGAACTGTAGCTCTGTGACAAACAAACTACAGCTTTCCAGGATTCTTTGGGGGAAGCTACGACTGCTAAAGTGGTATAAAAGGGTGCTTTAAATGTATGGTGTGGATGTGACCTTAGATAGTGTTTTGCAATTCTGCACTGGAACTGGGCAGAGGAGAAGGGTCTAGAGTTTCTCTCTGTTAATAGGTGTGGTGGTGGCAGCAGATATAGATGCCTTTTCCCATCAACTGGGGAGGAAGTGGAGAGGGCTGTTATGAGATCCTGTCTCTTTTTCTGCTCTTTTAGATGTGGCCACCGTTTTGAGTTATGCCACCTACACCCCAAGGCAGCCATTTTGTACCTGGTACCCACGTCCCCCTCAACATTCCAAATGTACCCACTGACCCAAACAAGTTGGCATTCCCTGAAACAGACAATATTGGGCTGAAGTGGGCAGATGGCCTGACACATGTATGTCCTTATGAGGTCTAGTATTAATAGTGTGGTATAGTGGTTAAGGTGTTGGACTACAACCTGGGAGACCAGGGTTCAAATCCCCACATAGCCATGAAGCTCACTGGGTGACCTTGAGCCAGTCACTGCCTATCAGCCTCATGAAAACCCTATTCATAGGGTCACCATAAGTCGGAATCGCCTTGAAGGCAATACTTTTATTAATAGTAATCCTGGCTCAAATTAAATTTAAGCAAGCCCCGAGAAGGGAAATCTCCCTAAATCACACATCTGATCCCATCGAGGAGGTAATATCTGGCAAGGCTCCTCCCACTTCCTTTTGCATGGGCTGCTGGGACACAGACTCATGGAAATGGCCATTAAGTGAGAGGAAGGGGAGGCATAAATCCAGAAAGAACGTAAGAAGAGCCTTGCTGGATCAGCCCAGCAGCCCATCAAGTCCAGCATCCTGTTCTCACAGTGGCCAACCAGATGCCCCTAATGTGTACAACAGCACTCTCCACGCTTGCGGTTCCCAGCAACTGACACATAGGCCCCGCTAGTAGCCTCGTAGGTGGCGTTGTTCGGGAACCCCAAAATAATCAGTGCAGTGTTGAAAGTTCAGTCCACCATCTCGATTCAAAATCGGCATCCGACTGCACGGACAGAAACCTGCTTCTCAATCTCAGGCCCCAGGAGCCACCATACACAATGTTGCTACGGTATCTTAAGAGGTGTCCAAAAATGCGTAGAGAACAGACAAATAGCTTTCCAAAATCTTTAGTAGATACTGCCTCCTAAAGAAACTGAAGGTTTATTACTGCAAAGAAATAAAACCATGCATTGCAGTCATGAGGCTTGCAGTCACTGGCCCTGTATCGGACTGACTTCACAGGAAAAGAAGGGAAGGACAACTTATGGCGACCCTAAGAATCAGTGAGCTAAAGAGGGACGGAAGAATAAGTTGCTTTTTTGTCTATCCCCCTTCCCCCTGCGCTACTGATTCAGGTTACTTGTTACATAAGCGTTGGTGTTTTATTTCCAACACCTCTGACCCTGGAGGCTTTCTCCAGCCAGGGCTGGTGTCAGGGGTTGGAAGCACCGGACACGTCATGTGGCCCACTGCCAACTCCTGGAGTCCCCCAGCCCCCATTGTTCTCTTTCCTGTTACCTGTTCACCTGGCCTCTCTGAAGGAGCGAGCAGCAGTAGGGAACAAGGCCTCCATTCCCTTGCCCAGCTGTAGCTCAGTGGCAGAGTATCTGCCTTGCACGTGGAAGGTTTCTGCCGTGGCAGCTGGTGACAGTCTGACTCGTTTTTAACCTCGCTGTTTTCATCACGATGTGACTTGTACAGCACTTATGTAGGGAAGCGTTCCATTACACGTGTGCAGAGCGCCACTGTGTCCTCACTAAAATATCTATACATTCTCTGCACTTCTATGGCCGATGGATGAGGTTCCATGTAAGAGGGCCAACTTTGCTTTTCAGACATGAGTGACTCCATAGCTCTTATTTAGAAATTAAGCCATACCACAGGCCATGAGTTTTTGAATGCATGTATTGATTTCACCTGCACATTTTTTTAAAGTTCTTTTTAAGATGTTTTGTTTTAACATGTTTTAAAGTCTTTTGCTTTTAAGATGTTTTATAGTGCATTTAGCGTGTTTGTTTGCCACCCTGGGCTCCTTCTGGGAAGAAGGGCAGGATACAAATTTAATAAATAAATAAATAGCGAAACACACACTGAAAAACTTTAAAAATGTGAGGAACACTTGCTTCCAGTTACATGCAGTTTTTCTTCCCTCAAAAAAATCAATTTAACTTTTCATGTTCCAAAACACTTTGCCCTTTAAATTAAAAGCACAAAGTATTCCCATCAAAAGGCCAAAAAAAATTGTTTAATTTAAGCCAGGACACATTAGAGGACAGCAGAACATAAATGCAATGCATGCCTCAGAAAATGTTCAGTAATAATCTCTGGTCATGTGCAGAGTACATCACACCACACTAACCATAATCAGCCTCTGTTATGTCTGAGCTTAGAGCGAACATCTGGGGAAGGATATGGAGTCACATCGTGACACGCAGAGCGCTCTAACTTTTCATTTTAGAAATCACTGAAAAACTCATAAAGGTAGAACAGCACAAGGATTTCCCTCCATTCCTCTCTACTGAAAATATTCTGAATTTAAACTCGGGGAGAGGCTTGCAGGAACCAGATCCACATAACGTTTTCTGGAAAAACTCTGAAAAATACTCTGAAATTGCAGGTGGCTCAGATCAACCAGCTCTGCTCCATCCAGCTTTTAATAAGTGAATGCAGGGAAATGGTTGATACAGTTTGTTGCAACACATACACAAATCAACCACTGTTGCTCCTCCCAATTCACAGAAATAAATGCAAAAGTAAAATTAAGTTAAAAAAATAGATATTATAGAAACTTGCTTACTTACTTACCCTCTCTCTCTAGCAAGGTCACACACACACACACAAATACTAAACAAAAAAGTTCCTCAAAGTAGGAAACACTCCATTGCTTCTCCGGTTACCAATGAGGAGATGTGGCCTTCAGGGAAATAGCTCTAAGTATGCTCAGAACCAGGCTAAGGCTACCATTTGGGCTGTTCTTGAAGCAGGCCTGACTCCTCCATTAGCTCTACTGGCTGTGCTGGATAAACCTCTTAGCAGATAGAGCAGGGGCCTTCTTGGTAGGCCTGACAAGCAGTCAGCCCAGGTGGGCCCTCTTTGCCATAGTTACACTTTTGGATTAGAACTGGCTGAGCTGATTGGCCAGAGCAGGAGATTGACAGAAATGCCTTCACAAGCCTCTGTAAGTTCAAGAAATGATAAAATGGTGGGTAGGCTAGGAAAGAGAGTGCCGCTTTAAGCGTTGGTTGGTTGGTTGGGGAATGTTTTTTAAAATTGTTTGACATTTGCGTTGAGTGGGCTGTGCCTCGGTAGAGTTGCTGCCAGTCAGTGTAGCCGATACTGAACTAGATGGAGCAAATGTCTGACAGTATAAGGCAGCTTCCCGTGTTCCATTTGGCTCTGCAGGCTGGGCCCAACAGGGCAGGGGAACCAGACAGACACGAAGGAAGAGGTGGGCCCATGCAGGGAGATGTCTCATTGAGGTAATCTAGGCCAAGGACCCTCTCCCACAAAAGCCTACAGCCAGGCAGCACCCAGCTCTGAAAATAAGGAGCCAGTGGCAGCTGGTGCCTTCATGTCTACAGGACAGTGGAATCCACTCCAGGTTTTAGTCCAAGCTTCCAAAGGAGCTGTCCAAGAACCTTGAAAGTTCAGACTAAAACCCACAGTGGATTCCATTGCCCTACTGTCATGGAGAGGAGCCCATCTGGATCATACAAAAAGGCCCATCAACCCCAGTGTTCATCAGCCTTAGGTCCCCAGCTGTTGTTGGAGTACAACTCCCATCACCCCTTACCATTGGTTAAGCTTGCTGGGGCTGATGGGAGCTGTAGTCCAGGGACAACTAGGAACCCAAGGTTGAAGGACAATTGATCTAATCCAGCAACCCATTTTTCCACAGTGATGACTCTTAAGGAAGTTTACAAAGCAGAGCATGAAGGCAGTGTCCTTCCTGTTGCTTGACTCCATCATCTGGTATTTTGGAGGTACACTGCCTCTGTAGCTGGAAGCTCCACTCACCTTACCACAGCTAATAGGCATTGATAGATCCATCCACCATCAATATGTCCAATTTTTTAAAAAACCAATCTCTTTTTTAACACCACATCATCTTGCAGGCATGGCAGACCACATTCCTAGCATCTCCAGGTAACAATGGGAACGTCTCCTATACGGAAAATCTGAGGAGCCACGGCCAGTCAGTACAGACAACTCGGAGTTTGATGGACAATGACTGACTTGGTATAAAGTGGCTTTCTATGAAAGATTGTCTTACCCCTTATATAACTATTCAACCACTGCGCTCTGCAGGCAAGGGCCTCCTGCAGATACCATCTTATCAGGAGGTCCGTTCTTCTGCACAACATTGGAAGTGGGCCTTTAATGTTGTGGAACCAACATTTTGGAATTCCCTCCCCTTAAACATTAGACAGGCACCATCTCTTGTTATCTTTTTGGTACCTACTGAAGACCTTCCTCTTTCAACAAGCCTTTTACGTAGAGACCTGATCCCAGTCTGCATCTGTGTTGGAATTGGTTTTTTAGTATGTTTTTAACGCTTTTTTAAAAAAAACAGATTTGTTTTAATATATTTAAAAGTCTGTTTTTAAGACGTTTTAGAGTTTTTAGTGTTTTTGTTTGCCGCCCTAGGTTGCTGCTGGAAGGAAGGGTGGGATATAATAATTATAATAATAATAGTAATAATAATAATAATAATAGCACTTTATTCAGAACCATGAGGACTAGAACCTTATTTTATTTTTAGGATTGCAGTACAGTAGTAGAGCACCTGCTTTGTGTGCAAAAGGTCCCAGGTTCAATCCCCAGCATCCCCAGGTAGGGCTGGAGATTCATCTGAAATCCTGGAGAGCTGCTGCCAGTGTCAATGTATAAAAGGGCTTCCCTGTTGGATGTCTCTGAATGTACTACAGAAGTGGTCGCCAAACTTTCCCCCCCACGGACCATCTGTCCCAAGTTCCAGCATGATGAAAATATGCAAACTGAGCAGCAGTGAAATATTATTATTAAGCTTCAGCAGCTATAGTATTATTATTAAGCTTTGGCAATTGACCGTACCAAACTTTTTCCAGACTAAAAGAAAGAGTACTTTATTGAGGATCAGGGAATTTGACAGGAATCAGTGAAAGAGTTTGTACACCACTGCGAGAGTAAAGGAAACTGGGTCTTGAAAAAGGAATCACTCTGTCAAAAAGTTTTTAAAAAATCAGCAACAGCACACCACAAAGTAAAACAAGACCTTAGATCACAGTCATGCCTACCACAAAGGCCATTTCAGAGGCAGCCTAGATAGCTCTGGAAGGAACATTGCACATTAAAAGACTCTCCCATCATGATGCAGCCCTTTTGAAGCTATGTGACATTCTTTTTTCACCACTTGAAGAAAACTGAATAGCAATTAAAAAAAGACCCCAAAAGCTTATACATGTATATGAGTTACTGTACTGGTACAACAGCAATTTTATTTTTTGGAAGGGGTCTCCTTTTGTACCCAACCCCATTCATTAATATGCAATTAATTAATTGTATATTTGATTCTCTTTATGCCCTTTGCAACCTTGCTTGCCTTAGCAGAACCGACTTTGGTCCATCCTTCCCCTAACACCATCATCCCCTCAAAAATCTCCTCCTCCAAAAAGAGAAATGAAAGCAAAATTATCAGATGGTTCTTAAAACTCTGAGCGAATACAGACACAGTTATAGCTAAAGATAGTCCTACTCAGAGCAGACCCACTGAATTGAACAGAGATGACTAACCCAGGCCCATTGATATCAATGGGTCTACTCTGAGTACAGCTAGCACTGGATATAACCCCCCAATCCCAAGCAGACCTTGGATGAATGAATGAATAGGACTGGTCTTTAACCATTAACTAACATCTCACATTGACTTCAACGGGATCTACATGTGACTTGAGTTCACCAAGAAGGCCCCTATGTTGCCTGTACTGTCTTTACTTGGAGGGGGGCAACACTGCCGCAAGTCCCCCCCTCCCCAACTTACTGCCCAAGTTCTACATTTGTGGCAGCAGGGGAGCGTTTTGAAGGGTGCACATTATCTCCAACAGAGAGAAGGAAATCAGGATACCAGAAGCTACATGTCGGGCTTTGGCAGGCATCAGAAAAGGCCGCAGAGTTTGCCTGCCGTGATCCAGAAGACCGTTACCACCCTGGCCTCCCACTGTCGGCAAAATTGCTTTAGAAATGCCCACCCTGGACTGCAGGGCCTAGAAATGAGCACACTGTGCCCCACCAACCACCCTGATGCTTGATGGACCTGGTCTGTCAAAAGACAAGCACGGCTTCTTCTAGGTTGCTCACTGCCTAACGGATGGAGGACTTGTGGCCTTTCAGACACTCCCATCAGCCGGCATACCCAAAGCTCAGAGACAATGGGAAGCTGCAGTCCAACAAAATCTGGAGGGCCCACAAGTTCCCCCATTCCGGCTTTATAGCACGGATGGTCCTGGTTGTAGGTTTGGTCTCCACTGCCCTGTCAACGAACATTTGGGCACCTCGTTCCAACACATTTGAAAGTACCGCAACCTTCCCGTACCAAGTCAAGGAAGTGGGTAAGGACGGCATGTTTAGGAACCAACAGGGCTGCAATAAGTTTTAAAATGGGCTGAAGAAAACCTGCCGCTAAGGCATCCGCAAAAAAAGACCGAGGCAGTTAAAAAGTCCAAAAAACCCCCCAACCCTCCACATATGTACATTTACGAACAAACTAACAAACAAACAAACATGCACATCAAGGGACATTTTGCTTCGCCCAAGAAAGAAAAGTGGTGTTGTGTTTTTTTAAAAGGAAAAATGTTTTTAAAAGTTTATCTGGTAAAAACCTCCCCCCTGCCCCGTTGCCAACCTGCCCTCAAAGGGGGGGGGGAGAGAGAAGCAGAATTTTAGACAATGCAGTCTGAGGAAAACACCGTAACCTTGGATACAGTTTCCAAGGACACCAGGGGCCTTTGGCTAACAGGATAATAGCACAGGCGATGGGTGAACACAATGCTGCCTTGTGAATGAGTTGGATGTATTACAGCGGAACAAGACACACACCCCGTACCCCACCATGCATGATGCAAACAGCCTTTATCGGTATTTTTTTTTTAATTAAAACTGTTCATGTCCCAAAAACACAAAGAAAGGTGTTTTTGTTTTACGACTATTAATTTTCCTTTTCATTAAATGCTTTTCTTTGGTAGACTAGACACGGCACTGTCAATAACAGAAGGCTATTTCCCCTTCCCGTATCTGTCGTGGGCTTTAACGCATTCACAGTTCAATAAGCTCCGCTGTAATTAGACTTGAAGACCCTGCCTCTGCCCCCGCTCCCCGGCTAAAGAGGCTCACTGGAGCGATTTCGAGAAAAACAATAGCAGGAGAAAGAAGTCAGGGCCCTCCTCAGAAACTGCGGTTTGCGGTTGATGCTCCTTCAGCCTTTCAACGGCTGGCAGGATGAGGCTTCATTGCATATTTGTACTGGGACCGTTAATAAAAATCCTGACCCCACCCTCCCGTACGTACAGCAGATGGGTGATAGTACGCTCGTGATTCAAATTTAAGCAGCTCAGCTTCACTAACGCCCGAATCACAGAAGGCCGGAGGTGGTCTTAGTAGTAGCTCCCTTCTCAGGGAGGGAAGTTCAGATGATGTCGCTTCTCCTGTGAAAGCACTACGTGGGATTGTTACGCAAAGGCAGCCAAAGAAGGATTTCATGGTCTCAACGCCTAAGGATCAGTGTGGCAAGCCCAACTGCCTACTGATCGTACTTCTTTTTTTCCATATGCCCATTGGCGTGCAGTGGATCACTCTCTTTGCCCCAATGTTATCGCTGCTCAAGATCTTAAGTACCTCACAACTGTTCCTCCTGTGGCGCTGATGTGAGAGGTGAGGTGAGGGACTTTTGAGCCCCCCTCCATTTGACCCTGTTATCACTTATTCCTTGCAAGTGCATTCTCACATTAGTTTTGGGATGTGGTTAAAGAGATGACAAGACGATTTTCCCCACGTTTGTGAGAGTGGCAAATGCGTCGTTCAAATGCGCTCTCGTGCGGAGGAAGATGGTATTTACCATGCCCAACAAAGGCCTGACCAGGGTTTGGGCTCAGTGCCATCAATTGCCCCACACAAGAGTGAGCTGAAATGACACATTCCGCCAAAACAAAAACTGCACATTCCTTCTCACAGAAGAGAGAATCCCAAGAGGAAAAATATGATTTGAGAAGCTGGGCTCACCCTCTGCTCCTACTACTACTATCTCCCTTGCTGTGCTTTTCAGATTTTCATAGCTGGGAGACGCACGGTGGCTGACGCCGTATCCTGCTGCTGAAGCATCACAATGGGTAAAAGCTGAAACTTGCTGAAAACTCTGTGCGACTATTACAGAAGTTCTAAACCCCTAATAAATTAGGCACGTCCTTTACCTGTCTGTCCCACACCTGATGTCACATGTGGCAGGTAGACATGGTTTCGGGAGGGTGACAGTCTCATGGGCCAAAGTGGGACCCCCTCCTGGGCCTAATTAGGTGCATGGGCCAGAGGTTCCCCACCCCACTCCGAAGCAGCAGAATAGGAAAACGACAGTGACAGTGGTAGATATCAAGTGTAACCCGTTGGGAGACGGGCCATCATTAGGCCTGGCCCCTGACCGAGAATGGCATCAAGTTTCCAAGGGAGGGGGCGGTCACCAGCGAGGGCAGGCAAACTTCTAAAACAAAACAAAAAAAGCGAGAAGATTGATTGTTTCATGCTGTAATCGAGCTGCTTGCTTCGTTTCAGCAGAATTAAGCAGTCCCTTTCTGTATCAGTGCAGCGGTTGCAACCTGGAGATATTAAATACATTTTAAAGTGGGGGGGGGAGTAGAGAAGAACAGCCTATTTTGCTTCATCGCAATCTCTGCACTGCTGCCCTATCTAAGCCACAGCACGGCATGACCCACTTGCTTAAAAGGGGAGGGAAGATGCCGCTTCCCCCCCAATCTACCCCCCTCAAATTATCAACGTACCATGAAAAGGGCTTCCCTCAGAGAGAGAGAGAGAGAGTTTGAGAAATGTCCATGACAGAAGACAGCTTTAGCCTTTAGGCTTTCTTTGCTCACTGCAAACCTAACAGAGTCACAAATAGTGGTAATGCCCTTTAGAAGATAAGGGGAGGAAACACCCCACAATCTTACATGGCAAGACCCCTCCCCTCCACATATACCTTCTCTTGCCTGCTTTTATTCCAAGCTGTCGTTTGGGACAGCTGATTCTTAAAAGCATTTCTAGGGACAGATCTCTAAACTATAGAGATCAACGGCTCTAAAAGTGACAGGGGGCCCTTCATTCCCCTGCACCCTAAAACACTAACAGAAATTTGGTGCGAGGGGGCTGAGAATATCTGCAAGCAAATTTGAGTTGGCTCCCTTAACATGGAGAATTCCTTGTCGAAGAAGGGGGAGAAAGGGATCCCTGACACTTAAACTGATTTAAGGAAAAGAGGTGGGGAACCTTTGGCCCTCCAGATGTTGCTGAACTCCAGCTCCCATCATTCCTGGCCATTGGCCACACTTGCTGGGGCTGATGGGAGTTGTAGTTCAGTAACTTCCGGAGGGCCCAAGGTTCCCAACAGCTGTTTTAGAAGCTCGCTGGGTAAATGCAGGGTTAGGAGTGAGAAATCGTTTAAGACCCTGCGTAAAAGAACAAACAAACGTGAACCTCCCAACAACTCCTCCAAACCAGACCCGACTCCCTTTTGGCTTTGCAATCCTGGGGGGATACAGCCATTTAAAACAGAAGTTACTCCTTGGGAATGGGAAGGTCTTTAGCCTCCACCCTTCATTAAACGGAAGAGAACTTTGCCCCACTCAGAATGAGAGTGCCAGTCAAAAGCCATTCCAGAAACGCCGTTTGTGCCTCAGTGCAATTTCTTTTGTTTCCAAAAATCAGTAGATATTTCCAAATCCTTGCAAAGTCCTTCACAAGGAAATTGCAGATTAAAAAACACAGTGGCTTTCACCCTTTGCAAAAGAGAACAGCTAGCCTAAAAACAAACATTTTATAAATACACTAAACCCAACCTGCCCCAAAGCTGCTGCCCCCCAGATGCTACAACTACACCAGCTGGGAGGCTGACGGAAGTTGTAGTCGAAAACATCCAGAGGGCGACAGATTTGGGGAAGGCCACGCTAAGCAATCAGAACAGTTTTCACATTTAGTTGCCAGCCCTCCCACCCAAGCGCCCGCTAGTGTATGGTTCCCACATCGAGACCAAGGTGAAGGCTGACGGAAGTCTGCTTAAAGTAGGTCAGGCAAAATGAGGCCCGGGGGTTTGGGTTCCACGCAGTTGATCCAGAAGTTGGCGCAGGTGGCGTGGTATTGATGCCCCCCGTAAGCAAGTTTGAAGTTGTCCGTTTCCGAGTTAAAGGCCTGGGGAGAAGTGGGGGAGAAACGTCAGAATTAGAAACCGCTGCAACCATCCCATGCGCTAAAACATGGCGACACAGGAGAGGACTAGGTGCTGGCAGTGCGCACACACGCCATGACAACCTAGGCGGATGTTAAGTGTCTTTATGTAGCTTCCTTACTCCTCAAAGGGCATGGGTGTTGCCATAGCTCTGATGAAACATGTTAACAGCCCGGGGGGGGGGTGGACAGAGGTAGATGCCCTGCAAAGTTCAGCTTTATGCAATCAAAACAGCTCTTTCAAAGAAGCGGGAAGAGAAAGAGACCTGTTGAAGTCATTATTTTCTTTATTTATGACAGGTGTGGGGAACCTGTGGCCCTCCAGATGCTGCTAGACTACAACTCCCATCAGCCCCAGCAAGCATGGCCAAAGACCAGGGAGCATGGGAGTTGGAGTTCAGCAACACTGGGAGGGCCAAAAGTTCCCCACTACAGCATGGTGCTCCAACCATCTGACCTGAGATGGGGGGTGGGGAAATCTCAGGCCTGTGGACCAGATGTGGCCCTCTAAGCCTCTCTGCCTGGCCCTCGGGATTCTGCCCAAGCCACACCTCTCACTGGTCCTGCTTTGTACCCACAGGGCTTTTTCTTCTGGCTGGCATGTATGCATGAACTCTGATCATGCCTCTCACTTGCTTGGATGGAGGACAGAGAAGGGTGTGTAGAAACTAGCCTGCTGCACAAAAATAAGATTTATGTTTGTGGCTCTGCCCGCTTCTGCCTCTGACCCTCAAGCAGGTTGCCCAAAAGGGAATGCGGCCCTTGGACTGAAAAGTCTTCCTCGGCCCTGATATAAAGAGAGAGGACAGGGTGGCGGGTATCCAGTACCAACTCTTTCACGGCAATAGTATTAGGGTTGCAGTTTTTAATTAATCTTAATGTCAAACTTATTAAAAACATTTCAGTTACTAACTAGAGGCCCCAGATTAAACCAGCCAGCAGAAGTATATATATTTTTAATTGCTTTTTAAAAATTCATACACTTATAGAACTGCAGATCTTAGAAGAGATATTCCGATATGTGTGTATGTGCACATGTGTCAACAGGAAGCCACCTTTTACCAAGTCAGACTACTGGATCCATCTAGCTCAGTATTGTCAACACTGACTGGCAGATTCTGTCCACCGCTTCAGACTCTCCCAGCCCTAAATGGAGATACTGAAGATTGAACCCTGGGACCTCCTGCGTGCGAAGCTCTATCACTTCCCAAAGGGTGAATTAAGTATGCAGGACAGAAAATGCCTCTTCGAATGCAGCATCTGCCGCAAAGACAGCATGCTTTTCCCTCCAACAATTGTTTTCCCCCTCATATGCTGATTTAATTGATCAATCAATCTTCTAAGACTCCTCTGATTAATTGACTCTAAGATCTGTTTAATTGGGGTGACAAGCCCTAATTATAACTATCATGTGCTTTCAACCGGGTGCAGCTGCCTAGATGTCAGGGAGGATGGCTTACTCCTTCGGGCCATGCACGGCCCCCAACAACCTTAAAATCACGAATGTTTGAATCTGAACAGCTATAACTCTCTCTATTTATTATTTATTTATTTATTTATTTTATTACATTTTTAAACCGCCCTATAGCAACAAGCTCTCTAGCAGTGAACTCAGGTGAGAAGTGCCAACGAAAAGGGAGCCAAAATGGGGGCGTTGAGACACAAGGGGAGAAGTACAAAAAAACCCTTGAGCACACCCTACAACAGCAGCAGCAGCGGTGCGAAGGCTGAGCACATTCGGCAGCCAAAGAAAGTTGAAAAATACATACAGCAAGCTGCCTTATGCTGAGTCAGAGCCACTGATCCATCTAGCTCTGTGTTGTCTGCACTGACTGGCAGCAGCTCTCCCGGGTTTCAGGCAGGGAGTTTCGCCTGGAGATGGCAGGGATTGATCCTGGCACCTTCTGCATGCAAGACAGGTGCTCTGCCACTGAGCTACAGCCCTCCCCCCATAGTTTGGGTGAACTGACATTACGGTGATGGCGGGCGGGCGGCCCACCAGGGGTGGGAGAGCTACTGGCCAAGGTGGCCGTGCTCTGCCACCAGTCAAGGCAGCATGCTTCTGAAAATCAGTTGCCAGAATCCACGGGGGGGGGGGAGAGAGTGCTCTTGCGCTGAGGTCCTGCTTGCGGGCTTCCCCTGGGCAACTGATTGTGAGACAGGATGCTGGACTAGAAGGGCCACTGGCCTGAACCAGCAGGCTCTTCTTATGAGCTCAGGATCTGGCCCACCAGTCGAACCCTGCTCCCCACCTCTGCTCTCACAGCTTATCGTATCAGGGAAGCGGGCAGGGCTGGCTGGCAGGAACCCTGAAGAGGAGCACTCCTGTTAGGAGGCGAGGAGGCACTGCGATATTTGGTTGAAAGTGGGAAATGGACTGCCTTCAAGTCGGTCCTGATTTATGGCTACCTCTTATAATAGGTAGCAGTTCCATCCAGCAGGGGGAACTGCAGGGAGACTGCCATGGAGATCTGGAGGCTGAGCTCTAGAGTAAAGGTCAGGTAATGCTTTAGTTATAGCAAGCAGGTTTCTGTCTTCTCTCAGCAAAGAAAGCACTATTAAAACACTACCCTATGAAGACGGTGTTCATGGTAAGCGGCATTCAGAGGGGGTTTACCATTGCCTCCCTCTCAGGCTAGCCCTCCCCAGCTGGCTAGGGCCTGCTCAGCTTGCCACAGCTGCACAAGCCAGCCCCTTCCTTGTCCGCAACTGCCAGCTGGGGGGCAACTGGGCTCCTTGGGACTACACACAGGTGGCAGGGCACGTAACCCCTGAGCCACTCACTGTGGGGGTGATCTTTAGCTGGCCCTTGACATCCAGGAGACACGAGCGGGGATTTGAACTCAGACTCTGGACTCTCAGCCAGGCTCTCCTCCCCACTGATTCCAGCGTGGGAAACCACAAACAAGCTGAAAAGCACCTGCAAGGAATTTCTGACTGGGGCAATGCTAGCAAGCGAATTTTTCAAGTAAACAACACCCACACCATGGCTAATTTGACACTGGACAAGGTTTGCGGCTGAGCAGAAAAATAAGCTGGCAGCCGTTTTCTCACTAGCCTTCTCAACAGCTCTGAGCAAACAGCTGGAGTATTTCGGGAAGTGTTTTATTAGCGGGGAGGGGGGGAGGGATGCAAATGTTTTCTCGCTGGTCTGGAGTCACCGCACCTTGTCTCTCAGTCAGGGGCAGATAATGGAAAGGCAAAGCGCTTGCATGACTTTCAGAGATTTTTATCTTATTTTATTTATTCACTTATTAGATTTAAATCCCGCCCTTTCTCCCAGTAGGAGCCCAGGAGATTCCACAGGAGATTCATCTTACACAGGAGGTTCTGTGTAACCATATAGAAAACAGTGGTAGGAGTATTGTAAGTTTTTTTTAAAAACCATTAGCTTAAAAAAATCTACTTTGCACAGATAGAGGGTAGGTATGGATTTAAAAAAAACATTCTAAGGTAGTGCCTCTTGGGCCTGTTCACCCACCTTTGCAGCTTAATTCTGTGCAGATCATAGAGTCCAACTAGATGACTAAATGCATATTCACTTCACATGGAGGAGTCATAGAACACGTGGGATCCTACATCTTGGAACAGGCGTAGGGAGCCTTTGGCCCTTCGGATGCAACTGAACTACAGCTCCCATCAGCCCTAGCAAACATGGCCAATGGCCAGGGATGATGGGAATTGTAGTTCAGCAACATCTGGAGGGCCACAGGTTCCCCACACTTGATCTTGAATATCCCACCTTCCATTTTTAGAAGAGGGCATTTTTCTTGTCTGTATAGATGTAAAAGAGAACTGTGCGGGAATCAACAGGAGAGGGGTGCACCCTAGGGGAAGGGCCGTGGCTCAGTGGCAGAGCACCCACTTTGCATGCAGAAGGTCCAAGGTTCAATCCCCGGCATCTCAGGCAGGGCGAGGAATTTCCCCTGTATGAAATCCAGAAGAACTGCTGCCAGTCAGTGTAGCAATACTGAGCTAGATGGACCAATGGTCTGACTCAGGATAAGGCAGGTTCCTATCGCTTGTGATAAGACCCTCGGCTACCCTTTTAAGAAGGGCTCCAGGGAGGACATGGTTTGCCCACCGCTGCCTCAGTTCAATCTGGTTCCACCACATGGCTACACACCTGGCTAAGAACAGCAGGAGTCTCCAACTCTGCATTGCTTTACTCAGGCAGTCTGCTCACATCCGCCTGTTATTCTCTAGTCTTGTTATGATAGGAGGGCAGAGGGGATCTGGCCCCCTTAGCTACTGTTTTAAGTGAGAAGCAGGGACCACAAGTTGGCTAATGCTGGGATGAGTCAAATAGATGCGACTTAAGACCAGTGAGAAAACCTCTGCATTTCCCTCCCTAATCTCACAGAGAGAGACTCTGTACACATCATAAATTTAAAGCACACTTACAGCGCGTGGCTTCCCCCAAAGAAGCCTGGGAATTGTAGTTTGTTAAGGGTGCTGGGAACGGTAGCTCTGAGAGGTGTGGAACTACGGTTCCTGAACTCTTTGTGGAAAGCCATGTGTGGTGTGTACGCCGTCCAGAACTCTTTTAATGCTACCAAGACACTGTAAAAGACTGAAAATCCCAGTATTATATTTTGCTCATGCTGCTGTTGAGTCTCACGTGAAGACACCGGAGGGCATCAACCCTATTCAAAATAAGTCTTTTTCCGGACTTCCGGGAAGGGTTGCTTTGCCTGTGCTGCCTCTGAGCCGAGCTCTTGTCTCAGAAGAAGCTTTTTCAGCTATAAAATCAGTCACAACGCTCTTTTTGACTGGTAAAGATTTTCTCCCGGGCAGGGAGAAACGTAAGAGATTAACCACAAAGCCTGTTTTTGTGGGGAGGACTGGATTTCATTTATTTATGAGAGAAGGTTCAAACTGCAATGCCGGACGGACTTTCATCAAGCTCTAGCTGATTACAGCGACACGTTTATCTTTTCTTTAAAGAATAACGGACTTTAACAGGCAGATAAGCATCCTTCTTTCTTTTTTCTTTTTTCACTTGATTTAAACTGGTGCAGCAAAAAAAAAGAGATTTGTCAATGAATCAGCTGTGAAGAACTTTTTAGGTGAGTTATGGCTTTTCTCTTTCACTAACGAAATTAAGGAGGAAAGAAATCGAAAAAGCTTATCTTTGTTTATCGCAAAAAGCTGTCCTGGAGGTGCATTCTAAAGATACCAACGGAAGAGGGATTTCTATTTCGAGGAGGGGGGGGGGAATTTTTATTTTATTTTATTTTGGTCTATTTCACTTTGACGAATCTGCTTGTTCACGATGCCACTAATTGTTTTGATGTTGGGAACTAAGTTTGTTTTGTATTCCTGAACACATAGAGATAAGGCAGGCTGTATTGTCTACACTGATATAAGCAAGCCTGGAATATTAACCCAATTGTGGCTGAAATAATTTTTGTTTCTGTGGTTTTAAGAATGGCAGCCAGCAAGATTGAGACCATGGAAGAAATTATGTTTCAGAAAATAATGGATGAGATTGAGATAACGAAACAAACCCTGAGACAGGGTAGTCAGGAGACGAAAATTGAATTTAATAAAATGACGCAGGAGCTTAAAGAAATAATGGATTCTGTGAGAGAGGAGTTTGATGGGATAGGGAAGCTACAAGCCCTGGAGATTGGAACAAATGTGAAATTGGAAAAAGATTTGGAGTTTATGGATGATAGAAATAAAGTTTACTGTTTGGAATTCAACGTTGTCTCTGAAGAAATTAATGAAGATTTTGGTGGTAAAGTTATCAATGTCTTGGATAATTTTCTGGACTGGAATGATGTGATGGAGCTTGACATAGAAAAAATCTATGGAGTTGGCTACAGATATGTGACAGAGCAGAGATGCACCCAGAGCAGAGATGCGACTTTACAACAATATTTCAACAACATATTCAGAATTGATGGCAAGGACATATTTGTGATGGGGGAAATTCCCATCAGACTCTTGTTGTATGACTATGGCTATGACAGCAAGATCATCATGGGATACTGATTATGGATGAATGGATACTGAAACCACTGGATTTAACAGGATTATTGAAGATGGAAGATGGAATTAATATTGATAATGGAAGAATGGTTATGGAAATTATTGGACTTAACAGATTTGACTAGATGGATTAATTGATATGTTTACTTGGACTATGGCTATGACAACAAGATTATTATGGGATACTGATAATGGAAGAATGGCTACTGAAATTACTGGACTTAACAGTATTGAAGATGGAAGATGGAATTAATATAGATAATGGAAGAATGACTATTGAAATTATTGGGCCTAACAGATTTGAATTAGATGGATTAAGCGACATGTTTATTTGGAGAAAAATTGAAAGATATATCTCTCAAGGAATTGAAACCTCTCTTTGACTTTTTGTGGAAAGAATAAAATAATGTTTATGAGATTTGACGATTAATTAAGATAACTACTGGAGGAAAGTGATTTTATAATATAATTTTAGAGATAGGATTGTTATATATTGTAGACTTATAACTGATCTGCGACAAATCGGAAGTCAACATTTTATTTTATTGTTTAATTGTTTTTGTTTTGTTTTGTTTTGTTTTGTTTTTTTGATTTTGAAAATTTGAATAAAAATTAATGGGAAAAAAAAAAGTCTTTTCCCAACAGAAATGCTGATAAACAAAACTAAAGAAGAGAACTAGGGCGCTTCTTTAAAGCCAGGGTCGAGGGGACCTCAGACTGAGGGGGGGGAAGGGGGTGAATGTGGCCCTCCAGGCCTCTCTGTCTGGCCCTTGGGATTCTCCCTAGCCACTCTGTCTCATTAAGACACACCCCTCCCTGGCCCTGCTCTCTATGTGCTTTTGCCTGGCTAAAATGCATCCCTCACTCAGTGCCAGCTGGAGGCTCCATGTCAGGGGTGCAGTGGAATCCTCTCCAGCGTTTAGTCCAAGCTTTCAAGGAGCTGTCATTCTGACTAACACCTGGAGCGGATTCCACTACACCCGACATGAAGCCACAAGCCGCCACTGCCCTGACTTGCAATAATGCCTCTTCCTAGCCTGGATGGGGGGGAGGGAGAGAGAGATGCGTGTGCAGATGCTGACTTTTGCTGGGACGCATCCTATTGAACAAAGGCACGAGTCCCATCCATTATCCCCCCCACTTTTGTCTCTGGCCCCAAACCACCCCAAGCATGATGTTTCCCCACAAGAAAATGCAGTCACTGGGGTGGACCCCTTCTCCCGCATGCTTGAAAGAGAAGATGACTCCCAGACCCCCACTCCCTTAAATTCTGAAAAGCTTTTGACATCTCAATGCACAGCAAGGATTGACGGCGCACGCCCGGCCATCGCAGACACACAAGACTGGACAGGTAAGAGTCGACTACATTAGGCCACTTTGTCTGCCACGCCACATCACAGACCACCACAAAAAAAAGCAAAGCTACTCACAAAGCCACAGGTGTGCCGCCAGGATAAAAACTCACTTGGCACATAGCGCTGAGCCAAAAGCGTGGATGAGTGTGAATGCATGAGCAAGCGGGCTCCCAGAGAAGATCACGCCCGCTTTGGTCCTGCTGTGAGCTAGGCCCTGGTTTGGCTTAGTGCGTTGCCTGAACCTAGGCTTTTGGTTTGTCTCCTCCAGACAAATTCATTTTGAGGATGCAAAACTGAATTATGTGTCTGCGGAGTGTGAGACTTGATGGTGCGTTAGAATGGCAAGCTTGAGTATATTGGTTTAGAATATTGATGTGTTTGATTGATGCAAGTATGTTGATCAAGTAAGTGTGTTGAGGATCATTTGGTTGAGTGCAGGGCCGACATCAGGCGTGACTGGGCCCCTGGGCACCAGCCTGCCCAGGCCTGCAGCTCAATTTACTCCAACACCCCCTTCTGACAGAAGCAGCGTGGTGCTTGTATAGGCCAGGCCAGCCCGCCCCCCTACCTCTGGGGTCAGTGTGCACACATGCCTACCATCACCCAAGATGGCAGCAGGGCGTCAACCCCTTAGGGATGCCCCCACCGCCACCATAGGTCATGGCAGGCATGCACACACATCACGTGGGGTGTGCCCACTAATGTGACAGATAGGTGAGGCAGGTGGGCTTATTTAAGCCCGCACCACCTGTATTGGGGGAGGTGCCTGGGAGCTGCAGCTCTGTGGCATCGGGTTGCATGGTCCAACGCTGCCACGGATCACGGAGGGGGCCCTCAGGGGCCCTTGGCCAGGTCCTAACCTGCCTTTGTGCCAGTGCTGGGCCTGCTTGAGCAGAACTGAATAGTATGTGTTTCTATCTGTAGTTAGATTAAATTGTGTTTGTTGATATATACAGGGAGCTGGGAATTTAACTGGATTGGTTTGTTTCATGGTATGAATTACTTGTATGGTAGTTGGGAAGTGAGTTGATGATGACGATTTTTTTGCCTAATCCTCTATCGCAGTGGTTCCCAACCTTTATGAGCACGGGACCCCCTTTATAAGCTGAATTTTTTTTGTGACCCCCTCCCCCCAGGGAGGCAGGCTGGCTGCCAGGAAGGAAGGGGGAAAGCAGCCTTTCTTTGCAGGCTTGCTTCTTTTTGCTTCACAAAAAGCCCTCTCCTCTCATTCTAGGTAAGGGTGTTGCCAGTAGCGGCAGTGCAAGGAGACGGGCATCAGTGATAGTAATCCCCTCTTCTTCCTGGTAGCTGCACCCTCAGCTTCCTTTGGCATCTGCCATGTATTTTATAGGCAGATGCCTGCCCTTAGTACGCCTGAAAGACGCTCTGGCACTTCAGCAAAAGGCCTCCCCTCTCGTTTGGAGCAAGGGGGAGGTGTCATCTGCAGCGGCAGTGGAAAGCAGACAGTGTCTTTAAAAAAATAAAATAATTCAGTTCTTTACTGTTCACGGCCCCCTCTGGATTACTTCGCGGGGTCCCGGCCCCCATTGGGAACCACTGCTCTATCGTGTTAATTAAAAAAGCTAAATTTAGCCTTTTTATAGTTGATCTTCATTTGCAATATCTTACTCCCTGATGTTTAGAGGAGATATTGTTTAGTTATTTACTATGTTTATTATGAATTTTCCTTGTATTTTTGTAGCTGATTTTTTATGTGTAATGTTTATTTTGATACTAAAGAGGATGTTCTGTTTAGTTGTTAATTGTGTTTTAGAGAATGTAGAAATTATCTGGTCTCTCTCTCTCTCTCTCTCTCTGTATATATATATATATATACACACACACACACACACACACACACTGGGACTCCCAAACACACACCTTGCTCACCCACTAGCCTTTTTATAGTTGATCTTCATTTGCAATATCTTACTCCCTGATGTTTAGAGGAGATATTGTTTAGTTATTTACTATGTTTATTATGAATTTTCCTTGTATTTTTGTAGCTGATTTTTTATGTGTAATGTTTATTTTGATACTAAAGAGGATGTTCTGTTTAGTTGTTAATTGTGTTTTAGAGAATGTAGAAATTATCTGGTCTCTCTCTCTCTCTCTCTCTCTGTATATATATATATATATATATATATATATATATATATATATATATACACACACACACACACACACACACACACTGGGACTCCCAAACACACACCTTGCTCACCCACTAGTCTGCCTTCCTCATTTGCCTCGTGCCCACTGTGCACCCACCTCCCAACCCCCATGGAATATGGCCGTCACGCTGTGTGACAGCTTACAGAAATATTGTATGTATAGATATATGTATGTTTGTGCACACATGCATGTGTGTATATGTAGATATACATTTGTTATTTGCTATTTATTTAAGATGTTTCAGCCTACATTATAAACCAGTTTGTTTAAATATAAGCAGCATATAAATTGTCCAGATAAACAAACAACAAGCAGTTAAGTCACAGCACAAATCTTGGTTACAGTATATAGTTCATCTGGAGCAAGACAAACGATGGTCTGCAGAACATGCTAAGGCATACTATGGCTTAGCTCACAGAAGCAGGGCCAGGGAAGGAGCAAAGCGGCTGCTATCTCCTTTCTAGGAGGCCTGCACACTTGCGTGTTCTCACACTAAGTGTTACGTGCGAACCGGGCCATTGAAGAGGAAGCGACTCAAGCGCAAGTTAGTTGATTAAAATCGAGAGGTTAGAGAGAGAGGGAGACAGCGGAAAATGACGGCAATGGTCCCCCCCCCGACCATTTTGCTTAGAGCACACATGAAAAAGGAAAAAAGATAGCTTTCATGGGTCCGTACTTCTTTAGGATGTTCCTCCGCAGGCTTCTCTTCTTTCTGAAAACAACGTCGAAACCAAAAAAGGTCAAAACACAATAGCCAAAAGGGAGGAGTTGATTGCCAACCAAACACTCTCCTGTTTTAAGAGCCCCCCTGCTCTACTCAATGGGGGCCTTTCGCGTCTCTGTCCCACTGACAGCTCAAGTTCTTGAAGGTGGCCAAGTCTGTCCCTCCTTCCATCTTGCTAGGAAAAAAAATATATAGGTTCTAAGCCAGTTCCAGGGAACTCTTGACTACAGAAAGCTCCATGTCAGCTGGACCCTCCAGTTGCTGAGGAAATTAATGTATGCCACGGATGGGTAACTTGGTACCCTCTGGATGCTGTTAGGACTGCAACTCCCATCATTTCTGACCGTTGGCCATGCTGGCCGGGACATCTTGGGAGTAGGAGCCCAAGAACAGCTGGAGCGGCCACAGGCTCCCCATTCCTGATGTACGGCTTTTTTCGGGGGAAGGCCTTTGTCTCCTGCCTGGTGGATCCACTCAGGCCCCAGGGATTTGTATCTCTCACTTCCCATTCGTTGGCCCCAGCAGGCTGCCTTCAGAGCAGCACCTCAGCCATCTCCACCCATGCTGGCAGAAGAAGTGATGGAAAGAACTCTGCTCTGCTTACTGCTTCCAAAGAGGTTGCCAGGATGCTTCCAGTGACTGGTGAAAATTAGTGGACTGAATGGGGGGGGGAAGGGAGAAGACAGCAAATGCAAAAAGGGGATGAGAGAAACATGAAAAAGAGGCCGCAGCCTCCCTACTTACTTTGCTTCGAGAATTTACATTTAAGAGGCACACCCCGCAAGCCAGTTCTTGGGCGTTTTTAATGCCTGGGCGAAGCATACAAGAGGAAAAGTCCAATGAGTTTTCGTCCGGCTGCAGGAAGAGCAACAGGAGGAGGGGGAAAAAACACAGGATATTGTTTTGGAATGGTTTTTGAGATGTTTTATCCCTTGTTGTTGGCTGCCCTGGGCAGGATGTAAATATAACAACAACAATAATCACAGGAACACAGGAAGCCATCTCTAACCAGCTAGCTTGGACATCTATTATTATTATTATTATTATTATTATTATTATTATTATTATTATTATTATTATTATTATTATTATTATTATTATTAATAATAATAATAATAATAATAATAATAATAACAATAACAATAACAATAATAATAATAATAATATTTTCTGTCCTGCCCATCTTCCCAGAGGAGTCCAGGATAGCACACAACAAGGTAATATAACAATACAATTAAAAAGAAAACACTTAAAAACCTTTGAAAAAATGAAATGGAAATGCCTTCAAGTCGATCCCGACTTATGGCTACCCTACGAATAGGGTTTTCAGGGTAAGGGGTATTCAGAGGGGGTTTACCATTGCCTCCCTCTGAGGCTGAGAGGCAGGGACTGGCCCAAGGTCACCCAGGGAGCTAGAACTTCTAAAAACATTTTTTTTAAAAACAACAACGTAGTCCATCTCAATCAGGGGTTGCCAAAGTGTGGGCTGCAGAGCACCAGTGGGCCGTGAGCATCATCCCGGCAGTCTGCGGTGCGTCTGCGTTAAATATTCATCTTGATTTTTAATTGTATTCTTGTTGCTTTTCTTTCTTAGATTGTATTTTATTGTATTATAATTTGTATGCCATGGAACTCAAATCCTAATGCAATAAAACATAAGAAATAAAAGAAGCAACAGAAATGCCATTAAAAATCATACTGCATCTAGCGCAGCGCTTTATAGCTGCTACTATCAGCAGAAAAATCATTAAGGGGTCTGTCAAGACCCCGCAATTTTCAAGTGGTCTGTCGGGGGGAAAGCATTTGGGAACCGCTGCTATAAATAACCTAGATCACCAGCAGGACTGAACATGGAGGGAATGATAACCAAATGGAGCCTCCATGTTTAGAGGCAGCGTATCCTTAAAGGACAAATGCTCAGGTCAAAGAACATGGGATGGCCCCTGCCTTCACAACCCGCTCATGAGGCCCCCTTGTACTAAATGTAGTGCTAGAACGATCTAGGACGCCATTCTTACATTACAAAGGGCAAACATTTGTATGCTGAAGAGGCAGACCACATAAACCGCCTTACCGTTAAAGCAGCAAGCGACATGAAACCGATCAGGTTGTTCCACACTTTGTCAATGTCCTTCAGCAGCAGCTGGAGCTTTTCGCTACAGACGGCCGTCGCTTTGATGCCCAGCTCCACCCGTTTCGTGACTCTATAAACCTCGACGACTCCTGTTAGGAGACCGAAGATGAGTGTGGGGTCCCAGGTGACATGTCACGCTCTTTAACAGCAGCACCGAGGATCAAGGTTTCCCCAACGCCTGAGCTCATTTTATTATTTTTAAAATGTTTTTTATTACATTTATATCCCACCTTTCTTCCAAGGAGCTCAAGGCGGTGTACAAACCTGGCTCTCCCCATTTTATCCTCACAACAGCCCTGTGAGGTAGGTCAGGTTGAGAGACTGTGACTGGCGCAAGGTCACCCAGTGAGCTTCACGGCCAAGTGGGGATTTGAACCTTGGTCTCCCAGGTCCCAGTCTGACACTCAAACCTCTATACCGCACTGGCTTTCAATTTTCAGGTCGAGGGCCACATTCCCTTCTCGGCAGCATTCCAAGGGCCAAATGCCGCCCTCTTCCTCTGTGGCTTGGGTTTCTTTGGAGGGACCTTTGATCTTAGGCAGCCAATCTGTTTTACAGACTGACTTTTCTGGCTTCTGCTGCTTTTTACCCAAGGAAGACTGTGACAACAATTATTTTTTCCTCCCTTCACCTCCCCCACCTCACAGTTGCTTCCCCACCCACCCAACCCAGCATCGCTAAAACACCCACAGTTATTTTTTTAAGATGTAGAATATAGTTTCAGTGTTTCAGGAGATCTTGCTGGGTTGCTTTTTGCCCTGTCACTGACCCCTTGCTGAGCTTATAAAACCATCACTGACCCCAAGCCAAATTCCAAGGAATGTAAATGAAATCGAGTGTTGTATCCTACTCAGAGGAGACCCCATGAAACTGACAGGCCTAAGTTAGTTGTCCATTCGTTTCAATGGGTCTACTCCAAGTAGTACCAACACTGGACATTTATTTATTTATTTATTTATTTTATTAAATTTATTTTAATAAAGTTGAGGTTTTCCCACCTCCTTCCAAGTAGAAATTAAGTCTTATAGGAATATATCCAGCTAGTATATTGATTGTAAGTCACTTTGGGTTCACTTGTGTGAAGAAAAGAGACTAACAAATTAAATAAATAAATAAATATTTTATTTATATCCTGCCCTTCCTCCCAGAAGGAGCCCAGGGTAGCAAACAAAAACACTAAACACACTCTAAAGCATCATAAAAACAAAATAATTTAAAACATATTAAAACATCTTTAAAAAACACCTTTCAAAAAATATATAGTCAAGAAATAACAATATATAACTATTTATTGATCACTCAAACACCATTACTACACATCATAAAATGTTAAAAAAAATAAGAAAATGACACACACAAAAGCAAAAGTACACTAGTATACACATTCTTTTAGCAATAAAGCAATTTGGCCTGAGAACAGTGCTGTATTGTAGAATCATTTTATCGAACGCCGAGTTTCCTCGTTGGGAAGGGAGCAGCACTCTGTACCTTCCCATGCCCTTTATTTCCGAGGCTCCTAGTTCCTAATTAATTTTTTTTTTTTGCACTATAACTTGTCAGATTCTTTTCCACCCACAGGACCTTTTCAACCCCTAAGCCTTTATTCACCACCCTGCAGTGTCCCATCAACGCCAGGGGGAGTCAATATCAATGACTCTGGGAACCCCTGCCCTAGATGTTAATCCCTTTTGGGTCCTGCTTGTAGATCTGGCTCTTGAAGAGTATCATGGGCTGAGCAATAATTCCAGTGTGATTTCATTTTTTAATGCTCAACAGTACACAGTGTTACATTTTACAAAAGAAGCCTTTGCTTTCAGATTGTGGTAACTCGCATCCAATGAAACCTGGAAATTTCCTATGGAAAATAAAAAGTATCAGATTCCCATGCACTGTATGTTTCAATCAACCACACAACATCAGGAGGGCGGGCAGAGGTCAACAAGCAAAGGAGGTTAGAGAGAGAAAGGGGAAAGTATTTATTCTCCTCAAAAGTCCATTTTCAAAAAGGAACATCCCAAGCAGAATTCTTGCCGGGGGGGGGGGGGAGGGTTGCATCCAGTGCTAACCCTACTCAGAATAGACACACTGAAGTTAATGGACACGACTTAACGAAGTCCATAAATTCCAATGGGTCTACTCTGCGAAAAGCTGGCTGCAACACTGGGTATCTTTTTTTTTAAGTACTTCCTGTTAATTCTCATGTTAACGAGACATAAGATTCATACCTAATAAATATTCCATGCCTTGGGCCGACTGGATGACTTCTGTGCAGACAGACGAACTGCTGATTCCGTTCAGGGTGTTGTTTGCCTTCTTGATGACCTAACAGTAGGTAGAGAGGCTTGTTTATTACACACTGAATTCAGAGGGTGGTGTGCATGGGCTCCCCAGCCTGGCCCACCATCCAGGCCTGCTTAGCTCCGGAAATGCTACTGCTGTTATCACGTGCCTTCCCACTTGGCAGGGAAGGGGAATCTCAATCCAGGAGCCAAATGTGGCCCTCTAGACCTCTCTATCTGGCCCTGAAGACATTCCCAGCCCAGGCCATACACTTCCCCAGCCCTATCTTGCACCTTCCTTGAGAGGTTTTGCCTGGCTGGGATGTGTCTTTGAAAACTGTGGCTTTCTGCTTGCCTGGACGGAGGACAGAGTGTGGTGTGTGTATGTGTGGATGTAGAAACCAGCCTACTGTGCAAAGGGAACATTTCCATGCATTGCTCTGACCAGTTTTTGTCTCCGGCCCCAGCCGCTATTGGCATGTGGCCCCCGGAAGGTTGCTCATGGCATGTGGCCCCTGGAAGGTTGCTCAAAAGGGAATGTGACTCTCGGTCTGAAAAGGGCTCCCTACCCCTACTATATGCCTTAGGACTCGATGGCTGCTCTAAGCAAAGAAGGAGAAACCCAAGGGAAGGGTTAAGCTGATGTAGACATCTTCATTATCTGTTGTGATTACTGTTTTATGACTGTATGCTCCCATTTTTCTTTATCAATGGTCAACCCAAAGCAACTTACCGTTAAAATTTAGCACCATTCTAAACAGAAAGAAATCTGCCACTACATATTTAAGGGAACATCTTTAACCCTAAGAACTAGGAACTTCTTTATTTAAATGAAAAAAGCAGAACTTCCCAGGATGCTAGCAAAAGTTGCCAAACTGCAAGGAAAAAAGAAAAAGAGAGAGCCTCTAGCATAGCATGCCTGACTAGTGGGTAAGATTAAAATATGCCTCTTCCCTCTATTTCAATCCCTGCTTCCTGCTATAGCCATACTCCAGTTTAGGTTTTGAGCCACATGACTGGGCAGTATATTTTGTTAATTTCAGAGTAGGCCACCACTTTTCCAGGGCTTCCCTCTCTCAACGGGCAATGAAAACCATATAACTAGTTCCTAGTCCTCATGGTTGAAGTTATGCTCTATACTCGCAAATATGTAGTGGTACTTTCCTCCCCCTCCCCCAATTAGGATAGTGAAATGTCATGTTCATTTTTACCCTTGGATCCCTAACATCACTAGGTTAGGGTGGCCTGGCCACCTGCTCCATTTGAAGGCATATTCTCTGTTTGGCGGGTTGTCCAGTCTAAGCTCTTGTTCCTACATACATAAAATTGTAAGGCTGTCATCAAGAAGCTGCAGTTTGCATGGCTGCCAACTGGTGCCATTGCAAACTGCAACGTGACAAGGAAGGGGGTGGGAAGCTTTGATGAGGACTAAAGGTCGGAGGTAAGTGGAGGGGTAAGGAGGGTTGGAGAGCAAAGCGAGCAGGGGCACAGCCCCTAGTTAAGATAAGAAGGAAGAGCAACAGGGCCTTGAAGTTGCCCATTAACAGATCTCCTAGACAACAGACTGAAGAAACACATCAGTCACCAGGTTGTTGTGGTTCCCATTAGGGTGAGATATATTGGATTTTTTATTACAATGATACCAGTCACTTTGCTGGAAATCTGTTTATTTTGATTATTTTCAGATAGGAAAACCCAGTGGCCATGTTCAGATGCAACACTTTACCGTTGTTTAGCACTATGTGAATGAGCTAAGCCTATTCCCTGACTTGCACCCTCTCTTCTCCATGCTGTCAGAAGGAGAAATTTGGAACCTTTTGCATGGGACAAGGAGAGGGGAGCAGAAGAGCATGCAAGCCCAGTAGGAATTAAGGCTTGTTCATATTGCGCTAAACCATGGCTTAGTGTTGCATCTGAACATGAACATATATGTTCATATGTGCGCCTGGCGCCAACACTGTTACCTTTTTGGTGCCAGGTCAAGACTTTCCTCTTCTCCCAGGCATTTTAGCATGTGTTTTTAAATAGTTTTTAAATTGTGTTTTTAAATTGTTTTTTGTGTTTTAAAATTTGTATATTTGTTTTTATTGTTTTTAATTGCTGTAAACCGCCCAGACAGCTTCGGCTATGGGGCGGTATATAAATGTAATAAATAAACTATTTCTGAATATGCCTCTGTACATATAAATTAACACGTGCAAATTTTTCTTCCAAACCCATCTCCACCCTATACTAGATAAAGCAATAGATATGAATAGGAAAAGCAAGTTATTTTGATAGAAGGTGATAACATACTTACTTGGAGAGCACTTTCTAAACATCTCTGCCATTCATAGGCATATCTCTCGCTTTCCTAGGTGAAAAAGGAAAGGGGAAGGAGAGAGAATTTAATAGGGTTCCAAACAAACAAACAAACAAACAAACTTGTTGCTAGTCATGGCTGCTGTATAGATTTTTTTCCCCCAGCACGGAGATAGTCAAAAGCACAAAAGATTCCCAGAAAGACGCAGGCAGCTTTCACCTGACACTCTTGTGCAGAGTGTGGGATGCGGGCCATAGATTTGGTATGCCCAGCCTGTGCTGGGTGAGATATAGAAGGATAGAGGGGGTAGCTCAGCATTAGAGCATCTGCTTTGCATGCAGAAGATCCCGGTTCCATCCCCGGCATCTCCAGGTACAGAATATCCTGCCTCAAAGCCCAGAGAGCTGCTGTCGGCCAGTGTTGTCAATACTGAGCTAGATGGACCAATACTTTGACTGGGGAAGGACTATGGCTCAGTGGTTGAGCACATGCCTTGCATGCAGAAGGTCCCAGGTTCAATCCCTGGCATCTCCAGGTAGGGCTGGGAGTGCCCCCTGCCCGAAACCTAGAGAGTCACTGCCCAACAGCGTGGACAATACTGAACAAGAGGGACCAGCGGTCTGACTGGGTAGGAGGCTTCCTAGGTCCCTGTAAGAACATAAGAACATAAGAAGAGCCTGCTGGATCAGGCCAGTGGCCCATCCTGTTCTCACAGTGGCCAACCAGGTGCCTGGGGGAAGCCCGCAAGCAGGACCCGAGGGCAAGAACACTCTCCCCTCCTGAGGCTTCCGGCAACTGGTTTTCAGAAGCATGCTGCCTCTGACTAGGGTGGCAGAGCACAGCCATCATGGCTAGTAGCCATTGATAGCCCTGTCCTCCATGAATTTGTCAAATCTTCTTTCAAAGCCATCCAAGCTGGTGGCCATTACTGCGTCTTGTGGGAGCGAATTCCATAGTTTAACTATGCTCTGAGTAAAGAAGTACTTCATTTTGTCTGAATCTTCCAACATTCAGCTTCTTTGAATATCCACGAGTTCTAGTATTAAGAGAGAAAAAAAAAAATTCTCTATCCACTTTCTCAATGCCATGTATAATTTTATACACTTCTATCATGTCTCCTCTGACCCCCTTTTCTCTAAACTAAAAAGCCCCAAATGCTGCAACCTTTCTTCGTAAGGGAGTCGCTCCATCCCCTTGATATTCCTAACCTCGGCTAAACACCCCCTGCACATCCAGATGGTAGGGATCAAAAGCACCGAAGCAGCACTCTGCACACCAAACACTGAAGAATTTAGCTACGTATTGAGCAAAATCAAGTGGCACCGTTCTTTCTGGGATTCTACCACTTCACGCTGCAAGTTGGGGAAATCTCAACTCTGATAGGCTGCCTCTCTTTTGAAGCTCAGCTCCCTGAACATAGAAAAGTAGCACATCAGGAAGAGGTGAGTGCAATTTTCCCCCACAAAGAGTTTTGGTTTTATGCCTGAGAATGCATCGCACCTGTAATCTCAAGTGGTACAGTCCAAGGAAGGAGTCTGTTATGCGATTCTTACACGTAGTTTGGCTTTTAAAAGCCTTCTTAGCCTGACAGCCCTGATGATTAGGAAGCCCCACTTTCTTCACTGAATCTCTCCTTACCTCGACTTCCCCTGTAAGATCTTTGTATTTGTCTCTGATGACAGGCAGGGCGGGCTTCTCGCTGAGGGTATTCGACCGATCTCTAAATGGCTGCTCCGGAGGGGGCAAAGGCGAGGAGCGGCTGATCTCTCTGTCACCCAAACTCAGACTCCGTTTGTGAGATCCTAGAAGGAAACACATGCATTAAAGTTGGGGAAGTGTGTATGCCCCAATTCTGAATTGAGGGCAGAAGAAGAAAAAAAGACAAGAGGCCTGGTTCACACATAATGCTAAGCCATGGTTTATTAAACAATGGTTTATTCAGGGACTGCCTGAACCCTGATATACCAGCTTGATCACTGAGATCATCTCTCAGAGTGCCACTGGTTGTCCCCCAAATCGGTGAGGCTCATTTGACATCAACATGAAACCAAGATTTCACTGTTATTGGTCCAGCCCTGTGGAATGCTCTTCCAACAGAGATTCAGCAGGTGTCCTCTATATTAACTTTCAAATGCTTGCGGAAAACCTTTGTTTGCCAGCAGGCTTACGCAGGCAATTAAGAAAAACATTTTACATAATAGTCAGCTGGTGATCTGTTTTAATGTGTGTGTGTGTATCTGTGTTTTGCTGTATTATAACTATAAACTTTTGACTTTTTTATAGAAACAAACCTTAGCATTATGTGTGAACCCCACCCAGTGGCTTAACTATAGTTTGTTTATTGCCACCAAACTGTGACCTGAAGCCATGGTTTGCTCCTGGCACATGAACCTTTGTTTGTTTTAACTATAGCTTTGCATAAAGTGCAAACCCAGCAACCTTCCTTAATCATGGCCTGTTTGGCCACTCCGTCCCAGACACTCAGCAAGTTACAAAGACATTAGACAAGAGTAGCTGGAAAACAAAATAAACTGTGGAGAAAGAAACCTTGATTTGTTGGATCATCTGTGGGACAACTTATGGTTAACTTGTGGTTTGTTAAGCAAACCATAGTTTAGCGTTATGCGCAAACCAGACCAATATGAATGTTGTACTGTGAGGCAGAACTCACCTCCCTGAAAATCAAAGGTTCAATTTTTTTTAAAAAAGTTACCTTTCCTCAAAGGTAGTAAAGATGTGCCTGAAATTGTGCAAGCTAAGGACCAGCAACGGGAAGACCAGAATCCAAATCTCATCTGCAAAGATTTTCCTAAGATGTGTTTTCCTGGATCAGACCCAAGATCTATCTAACCCCGAATCCTGTTTCCCGGAGACCTTCTGCATGCAAAGAAGATGCTTCACCACTGAACCATGGCCCTTCCCTGGCCAGGGCTGATGGAAGTTGTAGTCCAAAACAACCGGAAGGCACAAGGTTGGCAAAGGCCGATCCTATGTCCTTAAGAGGAGCCCTGCTTCGATTAAGCCAATCTAGTTCAGCATTCTGCTCTCGATGCCAACCAGAAGCCGCCAAGCATAGAGCTCAAGAGCACTGTCCCCTCCTGTGGTTTCCAGCAACTGGTATTCAGACACATACTGCCTCTGACCTTGCAGCACAGCCATCATGGCTAGTTGCCACGGATAGCCTTTTCCTCCATGAATCTGTCTAATTCTCTTTCAAATCCGTCCAACTTGGTGACCATCACTACCTCTTGTGGGAGTGAATTCCATAGCTTAACTATGCATTGTGTAACAAAGTACTTTCTTTGTCTATCCCAAATCTTCCAGCATTCAGCTTCATGGAGTGTTCACGAGTTCTAGTGTTATGAGAGGGAGAAAAACTTTTCCCTATCCACTTTCTCTCCATGCTATGCATAATTTTATACACTTCTGTCATGTCATCTCTTACCTGCCTTTTCTCTAAACAGTTTTGCTTTGTCTTAATATGTTTTAAAGTCTTCTGTTTTAAAGATGTTTTGGAGTGCTTTTAGTGCTTTTGTTTGCTGCCCTGGGCTCTTTCCGGGGGGGAAAGCAGGATATTAAATAAATAAATAAATAAAAATCCCCAAATGCTGCAACCTTTCCTCACAGGGGAGTTGCTCCATCCCCTTGATCATTTCGATTGCCCTTTTCTGAACCTTTTCCAGCTCTACAATATCCTTTTTGAGGTGAGGCGCATCAGGACTCACCTTGAACAGAGAGGTCGAATGTTGCAAGCTCACTCTTGATCATTTCTTCACTTGATTTCACCTTCCCTTGAGAAGTTGCCAACAAGAAGTCAAATTTGCTGATTTTCGGCTTCTCACTCTGAAACTCTCCAAAGTCGTCTGCGCTTTCTTTGGCCGCTTCCAAAGAGGTGATGGCAAAGCCCGCAACCTCTTGGACTGTGCCTGCGGCTGGGCTTTCCGACGTCTCTGCCAAAGGTCTTGCAAATTTCCCAAAGCTTTCAACGTCATCGTCGCTCTGGTCCACAGACCGAGAGTCAGGTTCTTTGAAGTTAGCAAAAGGAGAAAATGTCACATCCTGGAGAGAATCCTCACTAGCAAAGGTGGTGACTTTGGAAACGGTGGTCATGGTGATGTTTTCTGAGCTGCCGAACAAAGTCTCTTTCTTCCGGAGGACAGAGGTGGCCAAAGAGGATCCACTTCCTGGAGGAGAAGGGAAGGGAAGGGACTTCCTGCTTTGGGAACCGTCATCTTTGTCAGACCAATCATAGCTTGGAAAACTACTCAGAGCGGAGCCATTACTATAGCTTCCGAAGGTGGCACACTTCAAGTCCTCAAAATCTAACAAGGGAAGGAGGGGGAGAGAGAGAGAAAGAAATCCCAACTGTTAGAACAGTGGTGGCCAATGGTTTCAGCAAATCAAATCACAAGTCACATCCAAAGATGGCAGCACTCTAGCATACACTAGAGTACTTAAAGAACTGTCACCTCCCATTCAAACCTACCAAAGTACAGCGGTCAACTTCTGAGTTCCGCTCTGTCATCCTCTGCTGTTGGAAATACAGCAGACAAGCTCCAAGAACAGGACCCTTTTTTGTTGTGGCTCCATGACCATGGAACAAGAGAAGTCTGCCCAACTCCAACTGCATTCAAGAGGCAGCTGGATAGCCACCTGTTGGAGATGCTTTAAGTTGGATGCCTGCATATAGCAGGGGGTTGGACTCAATGGCCTTGTAGGCCCCTTCCAACTCTACTAGGATTCTAGGAGAGCTGCTGCCGGTCAGAGTAGACAATAATGAGCAAGATTGGGCAAAGGCTTATGGTGGGGTTGGGGAATCAGTGGCTGTCCAGATGTTGCTGGATTCCAACTCCCATCAGCCCCAGCTAGCATGGCCAGTGGTTAGGAATGTTGGAAAAGGGAGTCCAGCAACATCTGGATGGCTACAGATGTTCCCCACCTTGTTTTACATGGATGGCTCATTAAAAAAATCAAAATACTGTGGATGATAGCTGCTAAATGATAGCTGCTAAATGAAACTACTTCTGACACTAGAAGTAGTATACAGCTATTGGGACCAGCTGTCATCGATAGCTCAGTCCTCCATGAATTTATCTAATCCCCTTTAAAGCCTACCAAGCTGGCAGCCGTTGCTAACTCTTATGATTGCAGAGGACTGACGCGCACCTCACACACTTAACTCTTCATTAAAATTTAAGATTTATTCCAGATTTTTGGTACTGGGGCTGAACACAAGCAGGTCTAAGCAGGGACTTCTGTGCAAGCACACCGACTTCACCTTGGAAAGCCAGAATAAGTTGGGTGGGAATAAGACCTCTCCCCCACACACCCTAAAAACACGTTACAAAAGGCATCACCACTCACCTGTATCGCGTGGCTGAAGCAGGAACAAAAATTAGCTCGGTAGCAGCAACTACCGTATGGAACACTCTGCCAACTGAGGTTCACCAGGCACAGTCTCTTTATTGCAGGTTTTTCCAACCAAGCGGTGCCCTCCAGATGTTGTGGACTACAACTCCCATCAGTCAACTATGCTGACTGGGGCTGATGAGAGTTGTAGTCCAAACCCTCTGGAACGCACCAGGTTGGCCAAAACTGCTTTACTGTTTCAAGAAGCCAGTAAAAACTCAGCTGCTTAAAAAAGGCCTTTGGCTGAACATTTTCCCTGTGTCATTTGAAAGGTTTGGGTGGGTTTTTTAAAGGTTTTGGCTGCTGTCCCTAAGCATTTTCTGTTGTTATTATGACGACAATTTTTTAAATCATTACTTTTTTTTTCTTGAACGGTTAGCCACCTTGGATTCCTTTTGGGGTTCAAAATCCCTTTCAATAAAAGCTTCTTCTTTTTTTTTGCTTTTTGTCAGCATATATTGTTTCCTCGTTTCAGTTTTAATTCTAGACCCAGATGCAGCAATAATAATCATAATAAAGCCAAGGGTCATAGGTTGCTGGTTTTTTTAATTGTAAGAGCTTCAGGGACAAACATGTTCCCTTCCGCATGATGGACATTTTGCTTCCCAGGCGTTAACGGCTGTCGATCTGAATTAAAGTCTCGACCAGGTCCAATTGTGGCAAAGTGTGCCATGGCTGGGGACAGTGGCTGACCAACCGCTGTCCACCCCTGCTGCTTGCACACCAGCTGTGCGGGAAAAGCTCAATGCGCACAGGCCCACACTGTGACTAGTTCCTAGATTTCATGGGGGATTTGATGATGCACCAGCGTCCTACCAGGATCTTTCATGCATTAGTACAGGGGTAGAGAATCTCAGGCCAGGGGGAAGAATGGGGCTCTGCGGGCCCTTATCTGGCCCCTGGGGCTCCCCCAAGGGCACATCTCTTGCCAGCCCTGCTCAAACCCCTCCTTTAATACTTTTGTCTGGCAACAATGTGTCCTTGAACCCTGAAGATGCCTCCAGCTTGCCTGGATAGAGAGAGATGCATGTAGCATTTTTGCGTGGCAGAAATGTAGCCTACTGCACAAAGGCAAGAGCTGCATCTGTTGCTCCGCCCACTTTTTCTTCTGGCCCCACCCACCACAGGCATGCGGCGCCCGGAAGGTTGCCAAGGAGGGAATGCCGCCTCTCAGGGTGAAAAAGGTCTCCCCCTGAATTAGGAAGCCCCAGATTAATGAGATGCCTAGATGCATTCGGGTAGAAGTATGACAGGCGCCCAATATCTTTACTTTCTGGAGACAGCTGAAGACATGTTTGTCGCAACAAATTTTTCCAGCTGGTTGAAAAGGTCTCTGCTTGACGTGTTCGTTGTGCAATGTTTTAAAACCTATTTTCAGTTGGTTTTGTACTATTTTAAAACTGTACTGCTTTTAGGGGAAGGGCTGTAGGTCAGCAGGTACAGCAACTGCTTTGCTTCCGGAAGGTCTCGGGTTCAATCCCCAACGGCATCTCCAGGTTGGGCTTGGGAAGATGCCTGCCTGAAACTCTGGAGAGCCACCATCAGTCAGTGTAGGCCACTGTTCTTCAACCTTGAGTTCGCAGACATTGTTGGCCTACAGCTCCCATCAAACCCAGCCAGCTTAGCCAATGGCCAAGGATGATGGGAGCTGTAGTCCAACAACATCTGGGGACCCAAGGCTGAAGAACAGTGGCGCAAACAGTACTGAGCTAGATGGATCAATGGCCTGGTTCAGTATAAGGCAGCTTCCTCTGTTTCCCCAAAATGACTGTAGCTGCTTATATAATACGACCGTAAATCGCCCTGAGATGTAGATGTAAAAGGTGATTCATAAACTGGACAATGGAAATGGACTGCCTTCAAGTCGATCCCGACTTATGGCGACCCTATGAATAGGGTTTTCACTGTAAGGGGTATTCAGAGGGGGTTTACCATTGCCTCCCTCTGAGGCTGAGAGGCAGTGACTGGCCCAAGGTCACCCAGTGAGCTTCGTGGCTGTGTGGGGATTTGAACCCTGGTCTCCCAGGTCATAGTCCAACACCATAACCACTACACGACACTGGCTCTCTCATACATCAAATAACAAATAATATGTGGAGAATTGGAAAAGTAGTCTCTCTCCTTCTGCAGACCCTTGCCTAGTTAAAATCTGGGATATGGCATGTACAGGGAAGCCAACAAATCTGGTTAAAGTGAGAGAGGGTAGACAATGAGAAAAACAAAGTGCAAGGGTCATTGAACCCGTGTTGGCTGCTGGGAGAAGTCTAAAAGTAAGGAATGTAGATGAAATAGGAAAATAATTTGGAAAATGATAACGATGGTTTTCTCCTGCAAGGGATTTTAAATGTATTTAAATGATTGATGATGTGATTATTTAATAGAAATATTAAAACTGTATTTATAATGAGCTGTATTCAACTAAGTCCCGCTCAGAGCAGACCCAGCAAAATTAATGAACCTAAGTTAGCCACATGGGTTAGCTTCAATGAGTCTACTCTGAGTAGGACTAAGCACTGAAGAACACCCAATAATATTTTTAGAATTTGCACAATATTCAATATCACAACATTCAATAGTTAGTTAATGCAGCGGCCAGATTGGTAACAGGGACCAGACAGTCCGAACATATAAAACCGATTCTGGCCCGCTTGCATTGGCTGCCTGTATGTTTCCGAGCTCAATTCAAGGTGCTGGTTTTGACCTATAAAGCCTTACACGGCTTGGGACCACAATACCTGATGGAACGCCTCTCCCGATACAAACCCACCCGTACACTACGTTCAAGATCAAAGGCCCTCCTCCGGGTGCCTACTCCAAGGGAAGCTCAGAGGGTGGCAACAAGGGAGAGGGCCTTCTCAGTGGTGGCCCCCAAATTATGGAATGATCTCCGTGACGAGGTGTGCCTGGCGCCAACACTGTTATCTTTTCGGCGCCAGGCAAGACTTTCCTCTTCTCCCAGGCATTTTAGCACGTGTTTTTAAATTGTTTTTATATTGTTTTAAATTTTAAAATTGTGTTTTAAATTGTTTTAAAAATATGTGTTTTAAATTGTTTTAAAAATATGTGTTTTAAATTGTTTTAAAAATATGTGTTTTAAATTGTATATCTGTTTTAATGTTTTTGATTGCTGTAAACCACCCGGACAGCTTCGGCTATGGGGCGGTATACAAGTGCAATAAATAAACAAACAAATAAATAAATAATGATTTCTGATTTTAAATGTTTATATGGTTTTACTGTGTATTTATATAAGGTGTAAACAGCTGTGATCTTTTTTTAATGAATAGCGGTATATAAATATTTTAAAATTAAAAAATGTATATTGTTGCATTGCAATGTATTAAACATCTCTGTATATTCTCATTAAGAACAATAAATATATTGGGTTGTATCCACCTAAGGTTTACTCAGAGCAAACCCACTGAAATTAATGGACCCAAATTACCCATGTCCTTCATTCTCATTGGGTCTACTTTGCGTAGGATTAGCTTTGGATACAACCGCAGTCTAGTTAACCCAGAAGGGGATCTGCCCCTCACAGCAGCAGTAGTCTGTCTCCCCTACTGTGTGTTCTCACCACACACCGCTTCTTGTAACTAGGAGCAACAAGTCCAAAGCAGAGCAAATGCCAACAGGTGCCCCCGCGCTCTTTTCACATCATTTTTTGGATGCAGGACCAGCCTCAGCAAAAACGGCACCTCCACCGGTATTGATGTCAACCCTGGGCCTCCCAATCCAGGCGTTTGTGGCTGGGAAGACGCCACCTTTTTAACACTTCCCAGAACACTTCAGAGATTGGTGCTACGCGGCGTGCTCTGGGACACTCTGGGAATACAGAAGGAGCAGCTTTTCAGCAGCTCACCATTGCCACCAGGTGGAGGGGTGGGGAGGCACCCAGGAAGATGAGCCGATGGCCCTTTTCAGATGGTCCCCCTCATCCCTGCTTGCTGAAGCAACTCTGACACAATCATTGGGGATTCTCACATAACTTGTAGCAGCTTAAAAGCACCGAAGACAGCCAAGCTGCCCTTTAAATGCCGTGTCTGTCTGTGCTCTTCCTTAAGCACTGAAGCCCACGGTGAGTGCATCATTTCTGCCTTTGTTTACCCCCACCTGGCAGGCGAAGGAAGGAAGACAGAAAAGGTCTGCAGCTCACTCCCTGCCCGATTTTGTATGCGACCAAGCCAGAAGACCTCAAAAGTGACAAACAGGGCTGGAACGAGAGAGCATTGCATTCTCTAGACTGCCCTTTTGAAATTCTCAGAAGCAAAAGCCTGGCAGAGAGGTGGAAGAGCCATTGTAGCCTCAGACCACAGGCCCATCCCGTCCAGCATCCTGGACTCACAGTGGCCAACCAGATACCTCTAGGAAACCCGCAACCAGGACCTGAGAACAATCCCCACTTCCAATTCCCAGCTACTGCCATACAGAGACATACAGTACTCCCTCCAACCGCGGAGGTAGAACATAGCCATCATGACAGTTGCTTTAAAGTTCCTGATGGCCACCTCTGTGGGTGCATTTAAAAAACCATGGTTACTCTGCTAACATGGAAAGCCAGCGGTTAAAACATGTGGGTACAGCTGTAATAACTCTGTAAAAGCACTGCAGCTTCAGATGAGACTCAGAACAGCGCTCATCAGGCCAAAATATAAGAGGGAGCACCAATAGGGAAGGATACATAGGTGCACGACTGTCTGAAAACTTTGCACTCTTCTATTCAGCCAGCCACAACATCCTGCTTTGCTTAATGTGGATTATGTAATGCCTCATCATAATTTACAGTGTCTGGAAACAAGCTACAGCCTTCAACTGCTGGTGAATACTTTCATGAGAACCTCCATTCTAGCTGAGAGGGGGAAGGACGCCATGGCTCCCTCTAATAGCAAGAGTAGGTGGCGAGTGCCAATGAATTAGAGCTAAAACGGGGCCACTGAGAAGTATGCTTGGGAAAACCATGAGACAGGGATGGGCGAATATGTCAGTTTTGGTTTCTTTCGTTTTTTCCACCTTCACCTCAGTTCTCCACATTTCCACATCAGCATTTTTGTGTGAATTTCTCCTAAATTTTTGCCTAAAAAATTGTTTACAAAACAATTTCCCGAAATATTTTGTATTTTTATATGTTATTTTCACTAATCTATGCATTTATAAGCACATTTTCAGAAACATTACTTGGCTGGATAACTGCACTGCAAAATTCATAGGAGTGCAAATTTTGAAGGATGGTCGAGTTTCAGTTTGGGGAAGTGCAAATTTGGCAAGTTCGCCTTTAAATGCAAACTGAATGAAACGTCTCCCCCATATGTATAAAAATGCATACGCTAAGGTAAAGTGTGCATAAAAATGAATAAATTAGTAGATATAACAGACAAAAGCTCTAATCTTAAGGGAAATTGCTTTCCAGAACCGTGTAATTAGGCAAAATCACAAATATGTGTATATTAGGAGAAATTTGCACTAAACTGCTGATGAATTATGATGACAATTTAAACAATATATTTTTGCAAACTGATGTGGAAATGTTGAGAACTGAATTTAAGACTGGGAAAATGAGAAACAGAGAAACTGAAATCAACAGGGTTTCCCATCCCTATTGGCAACCTCACCCTCCTTGAATTTGTCACCCCTTGGCCTATAGAGCACTCCTTGGTCCTATGAAGCTGCTGATATGTCTGAACTCTGAGCAACCCTTGGTCACATATAGCACTCTTGCAACTGACCATCGTTGCATACCTGACTGCTTAGTAAGCAGACTGGCTGACTGACTGCTTACTAAGCACCACCACCATATCTCTGCCATGACAGTCAACAAAAGAATACTGTGTAACAATTCATCAAGAAGTTTAATGCTCTTACTTAGGGACTGAATCAGACCAATGGATGTTTATCATGCTCTATGTGTTAACTGGCTTCCAATACCAGGATGCGTGTGTTATCAACACCTTTTTCTGAATGGCCACTGCTAATCGTATAATCAACACTACCTCTGTACTTTCTGCATTGCATTTCCCTCTGACCTCATCACTTACAATTCCCTCACAAGCGATGTGAACTGAGGATAACACTTCATGCATTTGATGAAGTGCACTTGAGTCCACGAAAGCTTATGCCACAATAAATTTGTTAGTCTTTAACATGCTGCAAGACTCAGGCCTACAGCCAACTAAGTTCTACTCAGAGTAGACCCACTGAAATTAATGCACCCAAATTAGTAATGGCCATTATTTTCAATGGGTCTACTCTGAGTAGGGCTAGCATTGGATACAACTGTTGTTGTGGCAACAAACACTGCTACTCCTCTGGAAGATGTTAAAAAAGAAGAGAGAGACATTTTAAGTGGAAGGGGATACCATTGCTTTAAACTTTTATGGTGTTTTTTCCCTGACGACAACCAGATGCATTTCTGGACTCTCAGAAAAAAGGGAAAAAGAAAAACCACACATGCTCAGACTTTCAAAATATGCCAAGATAAATATTTATTTAACACAGCAGGACTTACAGATCACAAAAGAGAATGCTATACAAGAGCTCAAAAGGGAAGTCATCAGAATCAAAGCATGCAGGTCAGTCTTTTTTTTTTTTTTTGCAGAAGATAGATATCAATGCAGATTCAAAAAGGCACATTCATACAAGGAAATGTTGAGTTCAAATAAAGGTGTCAGAGGGAGAGGAAAACAGACAGCAAAAAGGGGGGAAATCTCCACCCCGATTTCAGTTTACAAAGAATGTTTCCCCCTCCAGTAAGCGCCAATGAAAAAAAGGTTCTACCAGTTTGCAGGTTCGGTAGATTGGGTAATCTTCCGACCATTAAATCGTGAGCGAGGGTGCGGCCTAGCTGCAGTGTTTAAAGTCACATTGGAGAGGGGAAGGGGGGGAAGACCCCAACACCAAGCAATTCAAAGTGGCATGAACATTTGAGGAAAAGGGGTTAAATTTTGGGTAGAGAAGCAACAGCAGCAGCAGCCTGGTTGAAACCAACATGCAGGAAGTGCTTAGAGAGTTAACGGTTTGCCAGAAGTTTCTTTTTTTTTTAAAAAAAATCCACAATCAAGCCATATTATTAGGATCAACTACCTTCCGCACAAGGTATCATACAGCAAAGTTTAAAGAGACAGTATCCCCTTGAAAGAACTTGGAAGAGAAGTCTCTCTGCTTCACCCCTGCCCAGAAAAGTTAAGGCTATTTTGGCTGAAAAGGGACCAGTTCTAACATCCTAGCTCCCACCCCACCCCGCCAGCCAAACGTTCATCCCTTTTTGTCCCTATAACTTATTGCCACCTCTAAATTCCCAGAAAGGAATAAAAAGGTCATTTTATTTGCTGTGCCCAAATTGGAACGTTCAGATAAAGAAAGGTGTGCACGCTCATGTTCTTGACTGGAGAACTTCACTCGCAGAGCCCCTTCTGAAGACAGCATAAAAAGGAATCCCAACAGCTGACCAGCCACTTCTAAATCAAAGGTTACAGATTATATAAAAGGGATACTGTCCCTTTCTGACATTTCAATTTACAGACCAACAAGAATCAAAAGGGAGAAGAGGTGGAAAATCTAATTAAAGTATGTAAATGTCAAAGGAAGTTATATAGACACTTCAAGGTTACTATTCAGAGCCTGAAATACTTCAAAACAGATATATATATATATACACACACACACACACACAAGAAATGCCAGAGCACAAAAAAAAATGATTTAACAAATAAGAGTTCAGAGCAAGATCAGGAGGCTTCAGACAAGGAGGAAATGAGAAAAAAAGTAATCTTTGGGCCAGGGCAGATGCAATATTTTCTGTCTCTACAATGTTTAAGGGATCATCCACTGGCTGTGTACAGCTACATACAGCTACTTTGTTCTGCGTCACTTCTCTCTTCAAATGAGCAAGCAAACAAGTCAGAAAGCTGCAGCTAACCATTGTTTCCTTTTACATGCAAACCAAGAAACTCTGGCCAATGGCTTCCAAACAACATCAAGATTCTGATGCAGACTTCATCTCCCAGCCTGTCTGGAAGCCGCTGGGGGAATATCCAAATCATACCCCAAAGTAGATCCATTGAAATAAATGGAGTTCAGTTACTTAAGTCCATTGATTTAAATAGTTCTACTCAAGAACAACCAACGTTTGACATGACCCATTAACCAGTTTCCTGGTTTGGAAATAATGGGAAGCCAGCAGCTTCTGGGCTTGTTTCCCTGTTTGCGTGAAGGAAGGAGCAAACAAAGAGCTATGTGTCGGGAGTTCCTGCATATCCTGGATGACCAAATCTGGTCAGGGCTTGGTCATCAGAACCAGGGAAGTCCCTTCTCATTTCATGTGTAAATTTAGGTTGTCTCCTCATTGCCCCAAGGCCTTAATCAGAGTTTGTCATTATGGTTGCAACAAAGTTAACCACAGAAGAGGCTAATTAGGGGTCACTCCAAGCCAAAATTTGAAATATTAGTTAGGCGCGAATCTTGGTTGGCACTAACTATGGTTAACTTTGATGCAGCTTTTTAACAATTAACCATGATTATGGATGGTGGGAATTTATGGGCTGCGAGGGAGGAAGGGGCTCTGTGATCCATTCCTAATCCTTAACCATAGTTACAATAAGAGAACTGGTAGAACTGAACAGGCCCTTTGAAAAACACACCAGAGTTAGCACTACAAAGTAGGCAAGGCTTTCTGTTTTAGTTTCAGAAAACAGGGGGGAAAAGACAAAACCCACCAACCTCCTGATAATAATACTGAAATTTTAAACATTTAGCATCAAAAACACATGACCTGCTTAACCACCATTAGGACCCCAAATGCACCTCTCAATGTAAATCAAATGGCAAATGTATTATCTTTGAATTGCTACGGACACCAAACTCATCTCGTGGAAACGAGCCACATAACAGTTCAAGCTACCAACAAGATTAGATTAGAAAAATAGTAGGAAAAAAGTGCTTTTGAAAAACCCAAAGTCAAAACTTTCAAGGACTCACATCTGTAGGTGCCAGACAACCTACCAGGTCAGACCCATGCATTTTAAACATACAAAAATTGTTTTAATCCTTCGGCAAGAAGAATTATTCCTGATATTTTGCACCCTGTAAGAGGAATTCTCCATATCTAAAGCTACCAACAGTTTTTTCTCTCTCCTTTTCATCACTTAAAAATAGAATGTAGGGTTACAGTACTGTAATTTTTTTGCCTACTCAAGATCTTAAGGGCGGAGGGGGGAATGGGATGGAATAGTCCATGTGAACATAAATGATGTTTGTAGCAATGGCCTTCCTGCCACAAATAATACCAATGCCGCATAACACTTTTTCATTTTGTAATACTGTCGTTTCTCCCTGTTTTTAAAGGCCACAAAACATTTAATTCAATGTCCTCCCCCACCCCTAATTTTTACAGATTAAGAAAAGCACAAACCCAAACCAGACCACATGTGTGACATTTTAACAAGCTGCAATCCAATGTATATGCTATGGCGCTAATTTGATAAGGGATTTTTTTTAAGGGGGGGATTGTAACAAAAAGGTAACACAATATCCCCTCGGCTTTCGTTGCAAGTGGAAAGCTTGCAGATGCTTGAGCATCTACAATCATTTGGCAGAGGGTCAGAGTCATATGAGTTGGGCCCATGAAATGAGCCCTTCCCAGCTAAATGCCACCCAGCTCAACTGGGAGAAGCCTAAGAGGTTACTTCCGCTGATCCGACACGTACTGCAGTGCTCTGGGGTTCTTGCCACGCAGAAGTGGCTGCAACAACACTAGTGGTTCAAGTGAACAGATCCATATTCGCCACACAGGAATGACTGGCATGGTACATTTTTCGTACAATCAAAAGTCCATTCTTTGCATGCTGAGATAGGTGGGCTCTGTAATGTCAGAATGGCTGGGTCAGTGCAGATGTTGCAAATTGAGTGCCAGGATGAAAATGCATTGTGGTGAGACCATTCTGTCCTTACAAAAGCCACACACATCTCTGGACACAAGTATGGACCCTTGTGAACAAAAAATGGAACAGAAGGAGAAGAGTCCCCGGCTGGCCAAAGGGGTCTCCCTGTTCGCAATGCTAGTCCAAAGCTTGCAGAATACAAGAGTTCTGTGTTACCCTTTTCTTTTTCCCTTGCTGAGGGGTCATCCATGCCTGACAATCTGTGCAAATACAACATGGCAGCTATGCTATCCAGAGGCTATTATGGCACAAAGACTGCATGAGGCAGAATTTCAAAATACAGGTAGAAGGCTGATAAACTGTTTAGATGCCATCGTGGCATACAAGCGGCATATAAATAAATAAACAAATAAGCAAATAAATAAATAAACAAACAAACAAACAATACAGATAAAGGGCTCGAGACAGATGTTAACACTGGTTCTGCCTTGAGCTGTAGGTAAAATAAAAAGGCACCGACCCCACGAGTGTGCCCTCTATCACCTTATGACCACATTTAAGCAGACCCTTATCACTGTTGTTAACCATGGTTAAGGCTAAGGTTAACTGGCACTGCGGTTTAATCAAGATTTGAAAAGGCTGCTTAAAGCGGGTATCAAATCCTAGTTAAACTGAAATGCACACTAGCTTGAATATCAGTGCTAAGGTATCGCTCAAGTGTAGTTAAGGCAGAAAGAGGGAATTTGCCCTGAAGGGGACTGTGGCTGACTCCCAATCTCATAGGCAAGAAGAAGCTGGTATTTATGTCTGTACTGGATGCCTGCCAGTCCTCTTGAGACATCTCCAACATTCATTCTGACATTTGTGATCTTACACATCTTCAGAGATGAATGAGGATTCCAAGAGGAGACCAACGCCTTTCCAAATATAAGCAACCCCCTGCACAGCAAGAGTAGGCCAAAAGCTAACTTACAAATTGGTTAGCTAAAAACCTAGAATCGTGAGGCAGCCCCTCATCTTGTCTCCGAGACAGTCTTTTCTCAGGCACCCGTAGAGGCCCCATGAACACAGGAAGTGTGTCTCCCCTAGAACTGGGGCTGCTAAGAGAATATCGGTAATACTACGTAGCACAGGGACCACTTCAAACCATCCAATATAAAAATTACGCAGGACAACAGCAACATAAAATGTGTAGCACTGCTTGGTTAAGAGATTAGCAGCTTGCCAAGAGTACAGGTTCAGAGGACCAGCGCATAATACTGAGATTCAGCTCAAGGAGCAACACTTCTAGACATTTCCATTGCCTTTCGTTACCAGAGCAATCTAACTAGTTCCTCACCTGCGGCTGGCGGATGCTGACCACTAATGGTTGGCAAATCCAAAGAACTATCAGACATGACATGCTTAAGGTCTCCTCCCACATCTGCCAGCTTCATGTCAAACTGGGCAGACAGCGCATCTTCGGAGTCTTCCTTGCCCACGCTGCTGCCCCCGATGGACGGGAGGTCCAGAGACTTGACCGAGGCAGAATCCTCTTTGGCATGCTTGAAAGCCGTCAGCTTGTCGACCAGGGATTTCTCAGAACTGGAGGAAAACTTGTTCAAGTGGAAATCGGCAAAGTCATCTTCGCTCTTGACCGACGAAGGGGTGTGGTCTTTCAGTTCTTCAAAGCCTAAGCTGGGGCCATCCAGAGACAGCTGTTTGAAGATGTCATATTTGGTGGATGCGGCAGCCGGACTTTGCCCACTCTTTACGGTACTGACCAAGGAGCCAGCGGGAGGACCGGGGCTGCCATCTTGCTTGAGAGTGCTGTATTTACCCTCCGGCTTCAGCTCAGAAGAGCCAGCGCTGTTACTGAAAGCCATGAAGTCTGCAAATTCATCCTGAGTGGTGGCTGAGGTACAATTCGACAATCCCCCAAACAGGTTGAAGTCGGCAAAATCGTTGGCCAAAATCGAGCTATTGCTGGGCATCGGGAGAGGCGCAGTAGCAGTGGCAGAAGTTGGAGGTGGCGCCACAGGAAAAGACACCTGTTTGGGGGAGTTGTAGGTGGCCGGAAAGGGAAGAGGTCTGTTCTCGCCAGCAGAGGCTGAGGAAAACAGATCCAGGTCTGCCAGATACAGAGAAGGTTTTCCTTGTGGTTGTTGCTTTGATGGTGCAGGTAGAGAAGAGAAAGGAAGAGGAAAAGTTTTATCTTTCGGCGGCAGGTCTAGTGGTGAGATGCTGTCTGAGGTTTTGAAATCCGTAAAGCCATCATCTGTTCCAGCAGACTTGAATTCGGCAAAGCTGTCTCCTGAAGGGCAGAGGGAAAGAAGGAAATGTCGGCAGGATACTTGAAAATGGCAGCTACAATATATCTCTCAACCGAGCAATTAACATGTTAATTCATATAAATGCTCAAAATGGCTTATGGACAATTTATTTATTTTGTTCATTTCCAATCTCAATTCTTCCTAAGAGCTCAAGGCAAACAATGTTCTATTAAAAAAAAAAAAAGAGGCAGGGAGCACAATCTAGCCAAAGTGAGATATGTTTAAAGTCGCACGGATTCCAACGGGAGAGATTTAAAGATCTACTGACGATCCCCATTCAAATCAATGGGATATCTTTGACTAGAAAGATCATGCCCAGAGATACTCATTTTTAAACATATATTTTCATTCCTACGTAACTGGATTTATCTCAAGTCTTCCATATGCTGGAGATTATAAGCATTTGGAATGACAGGTACATTCTACATTTGATTCATGTATTACAGCCGGTGCCTTGGAACCTTAGGCCCTCCAGATGTTACTGAACTACAACTCCCATCCTCCCTGGCCACTGACTGTGCTTGCTAAGGCTGACAGGAGTTACAGTTTGGCAACATCTGGAGGTCCAAAGGTGCGCCACTCCTGCATTACAGCATCTCAACTGGAAGAAAGGTTTGCAGCTGCTTTTATAGAACGGCTACGACAGACTTAAACCCCCGTTTCCAGAATTATAAAATACACCAACAGGATTGCCAGTTTCTGAAAAGGAAAATTTAAAGTTAATAATTCTTTATCAAGAGGAGACCCCTGGAGGGAAAGGGAGGTTAGGATGATAGCAAAAAGATATTAGCATGCCTCAAGAGAAATGTGGAGCCAAAGTACTGTCTCAAACACCAATGAAGTGATGTAAGCAGAGGGAGCCAACATGGTGCTTCCAGATGCTGTTGGACTATACCTCCCATCAGCCTTGACCATTGGCCATGCTGGCTGGGGCTGATGGAAGATGGAGTCCAACTAATGATGGAGGACCAGAGGTTTCCTACCCCTAGTATAAAGTAATTAAATGAAATGCAGTACCACGCAGGCCATGTTCAGACATGATCAAATGTCAGTTCAATAAACCAAGGTATGGACATACATGCTTCATGCAGCGGCTTTGCCTCCCACTTTGCTCCTCCCTTCACACAAGCAAACAAAGAAGCCAAGAAGCCACAGTTAACTATTGTTTCCTCTAACATCCAAACAAGGCAGATTATGAAGTCATGATTTAAAGTTGGCTATCAAATCCCGGCCTGTTTGGAATCCATCAACCATAGTTTCCCCATTAACACGTAACAGGAAACTATGGTTAACTGCAACTTCCTGGCTTGTTTCGTCTCACATGTGAAGGGTGAAGAAAAGTGGCTGCAAGTGAAGTCTGTGAATCCCTCAACTTATTAAACTGAGATTTTTATCATGGGGACACAGCCGCAGGAGGTGGCCAAATTTGCTATGGTAGTCCACTTAATGAGAAGGGGGCTATCTAGAAGCAAACATGAGAATTATCTGGGGTGGGGAAGACGATTGGCTGGTGCAGCTGTTCCAAATGTGGATGGCAAATGCTTTTTACAGAACTTAAAGCCCTGATTGTACATGTTTAATTGTATTGATCTATCAACAATAGTGTAATGAGCCTTGATTAAAAAAAATAGTTTGCCTAGAACAGCCTTCCCAACCTGTCTTTACAGCACCAGATTTTTATAAGCAACAGTCATCTCATGGCAAAGTGAGACCAGTTTCATATTTATTTTAACTGTGATGGCTCCCACTCAAGGTTTTCTCGGAACAGATTACCACCTACAAAGGCTTGCATCATAAATAACCTGCTTGTCCATTGAGATAATCTGATCCTCTTCCACAGGCACCCCTGATTTCACAAGTTAGGTGGGCAGCTATCATTAGGGATGGGAGAAAATTTTGATTCAGCCTGCATTTAAAGGTGAAACTATCCAATTTGCACTTTCCGAAACACGTGAACCAAAACAAAGCCATCCTCCAAAATTCGCACTTCTCTGAACTTTGTAATGCTAATTCTCCAGCCAAGTAACGTGTACAAAAAATGCATGTACTCAGGCAAAGTGTGTATAAAAGTGTATATATCGGTGAAAATAATATGCATTTATACGAGGGAACATTGCTTTGCAAAATTATATAAATTAGACAAAATTGCATACAATGATGTGTATATTAGGAGGAATCTGCACTAAAATGCTGATGAAATATCTCAAACTGATGTGGAAACCAGAGAGCCAGACAGAGGATTAGCTGGCTGGAGGTGCAAGCCTCTGGCGTGGGCGGAAGGGCGAGAGCAAAAGGGCTCTCGTCCAGAGGCTATCAGCCGTGGATGGGTAGCTGTCAGGCAATACATTAATCAAGTTGGAAAAAATGAGAAACCAAAACTGACATACTCGCCCATCCCTAGCTATCACCCAGATGACTTTTTCTTTAGCAGAACCTTCATGATTCAATCTTCTCCACAGGCAAATTCCCCTGGCACCGTCACTGCTACTACGTGGCAAGCTAGGCCCAAACCCTTTCCCCCCTAAACTTTGAACAATATCAGCTGGCCATGGCTGCTTTTCAGTAACTGTACCGTTTTTTACCAGTGTTGATGGACTATTTTCTAGCTCGCTTAGAGTTAACTATTTAGCGTCACTATTTTATACTGTTTTCATTGGTGATGTAAGGCTCTCTTAGTGGAATAACAGTAAGGGGGGGGGGAATTAACCAATTCTTCCAAATAGCTTACATGCTGTTCCCAAGATTGGTGGCAGCGTTGCACTAACTGTTGATGGATCAAGGAAGGTGGGAGTAGATGTTTCCTTAGTGGAAGCTAATGCTTAGAAAATGACTGAATGCCTCGTCCCTCAAAAGCTTATGAGATAATAAATTGGTTAGTCAAAGGTGCAACAAGATTCATCATTGATTTTCCTGCAGCAAACTTTACATGCTGTGAAGGCTAGGACAGCCTTTCCCAACCAGTGTGCCTCCAGATGTTGTTGGACCACAACTCCCATCAGCCTCAGCCAGCATTGCCAATGGTCAGGAAAGATGGGAGTTGTGGTCCAACAACATCCGGAGGCACACTGGTTAGGAAAGGCTGCTCTAGGAGTTATTAGGAGATGGTTTCTTGAGACAGAAATATTTCTGAAATGTTCACAATGGAGTTTGGGGAAGGTGACATCCCTCTAGCTAAGGGACATGCGTGTGTATTTTATATATAAAATAGCGATTTATAGTAACCCGTCAGGGGTGACAGGCTGCATTGTGCAAAGGAGCTTCAAGACTTCAGTCACGACATAAACATGCAACCTAAACGTCTTCCCCTTAGAGATGCCCTCATGAAAACATGGCAAAACTAGTGCACCAATTTGATCATTTGTGCACATTTTGTTAATTTAAAACAGGGTGTTTAGGAACATAAGAAACTGCCTTTCACCATGTCAGATCACTGCCACAACCAGTCCCGTCTACTCTGACAGGCCATGGCTCTCCGGGGTTCCAGACAGGGAATATTCCCAGCTATATCTGGATATGCTGGGAATTGAACCTGTGGAAGTGTAAAGCTCTGCAAACTATGTAATGGATGACATTGGCATGACAGATGAAGATTTCATTGCTATCCTCTTCCTGCTTTACATCAGCCCTTATGAATGTAGTTTTAGAAGGCAGCTTCAATGTGAGCCCCATCTTCATAATATGCAGCTTCTGGCTTCCAGTGAGAGCTAGGAGGATTTGGCTCAACTGGAGCTCCCTCAGGCAGCAGGTGCTACGGCCCAAAGTCAGGCCATTGGTTGATCTAGTTCATTAAGTTATGAATAACCCGTTCACCAGCATGACATATTTGCACAGAAGCTGCTGTTAAAATCTGTCCATTACTTAAAATGTAATGCAATCTCTGTGTCTACATCTACACACACACACAACACACAGAGAGGTTTTTTTAAAAAAATATTTCAAATTACCATCACCAAAAAAATGAAACACGCACTCCAAGAAACTCCAGTCCAGTCAGTTTCACAAACGCTTTCATAAGTCAACAGAAATCAGCAAGTCAATGCGAAAGCCAGTGTGGCGTAGTGGTTAGAGTGCTGGACTATGACCTGGGAGACCAGGGTTTGAATCCCCACTCAGCCATGAAGCTCACTCAGTGACCTTGGGCCAGCCGTTGTCTGTTTCTCGGCCTCACCTACCTCATAGGGTTGTTGAGAGGATGAAATGGAGAGGGAGAGAGCTGTGTATACCACTTTGAGCTCCTCGGAGAAGATGTGGGTCACAAATGTAATAAATAAATGAGTAATTTAAGTTGTGGCAAAAACAGTGGCAGTCGGGTGGAGCGGGGTGGGGGCATTCACCTGCCTTCCAGTCGTCCCCACTGCAAATGCACCAGCGAGTCAATACGGAGGACAGGTGAGCACATACACCCTACTGCCCCCACTGCTAGGCAAAAAGATACTGAAGACACATTGAACACAACTCCTGTCACATGGATACGATTTATTCCTTGAAAGACGGGGCAAGCTTCAGCTTTCCCAAAGGGCTACTACTACTACTACTATTATTATTATTATATTATTATTATTATTTGTGAAACTGACGTCAACCCCAAACCGATAAAAGGTAACAGCAAAACGCAACTTACTGATGGGCTGCAAGCTTTTCCGTTAGAAATGTAAGCTGGTGAAAGGGTTAAAAGTGACAAGAGGGCAATTCAAAACCAAAGACTCTCTCTTTCTCTCTTGGACATGCTGGGCTGGCTCAACCTCTTTTTCCCCTGCGCCGTCATCCCCTTGTTTTGTGTAACATCCAGCCTGACAAAAGGGGGTTCTGGAGAACTCGAAAGCTTACTTGACCCATTTTGGTGACTTTCTAATAAAGGTACTACCCAGTTGTGGACTTCTGGGGCAGAATCCAACCTCACTCGTTCCATCAGCGCAAGGATTTCTGCTTACACAATGGAACTTCTCCCCCACGTGCCCATTAAATCTGCTCTGGGTTTCCCCCCCAGCCCTCCAGAGCCAATCTGGGGAGGGTGTGCAATGCCCCGTTGGACAGGAGACTATTGCGCAAGTGGAAATCCTTGCACTGATGGAACAAGTTAGTTGGATCCTGCCCTTGGAGAGGTTTTTTTAGCCCCTTCTAGACCAACACGGCTAATTTTTGTGAGTCACTCCCCTTCCCCACCATTCCTTGTTTCTTATACATGAAGCAACATAACAGCAACGCTGTAAACAATTAAACTTAGATACAATTCTCTTATTTGCACATCTGTGGCTTCTCAACTCCCATTCACACCTGGGTCTGTGCCAGCCTTCCCCAACCTGATGCCCTCCATGTGCTTTTTGTTTAACAAAACTTATATACCGCTTGAATATAAAGATCGCTAAGCAGTTTACAAAAAACATTAAAACGATTTTAAAAAGTGAAAAACAAGTAATTAAAGACACAATTCAAACAATTAAAACAGAACAACATCTATCTGTCTGGAAAGGCTTGCCTGTTGGATTAGAATTCCCATCAGCTCAGTGGTCAGGACGGATGAGTGCTTGTACTCCAACCACACTGGAAGGTCTATGTGCCCTTGGGCAGGGGGTAGAAATCAAGAGACTCTTGATGAGAGTCAAGGGCCGCATTCCCTCATGGTCAGCCTTCCAGGGGCTGCATGCCGAGGGGGGGGGGCTCAAGGTAAAAGCAGGTGGAGAAACGGATGGGACCCTCACCTTTGTACAACAGGCTACATGCCAGCCACGCAAAAGCCAGAGGGTGATACACACACCCTTGGATCCTCCATCCAGGCAAGAGGCATCCTCACAGTTCAAGGACATGTCGCAGCCAGGCAAAAGCACTTGAAGAGGATATGAAGCAAGACTGGAGAGGGGTGGGACTAGGCAGAGGAGCATGGCCTGTGGAGGAGGCGTGGCCTGGAAAGAGTCCCAAGGGCCGCATCCTGCCTATGGGCATGAGGCTCTCCATCCCAGCCCTTGATCATCTCCTTGGTATTCAGGGGATGCTACCCCATCAACGATCTGCTGATGTCACCGTCCAGTTTACTACACGGCTCTCTTATTCGTTCTTGGCTCCTTGTATCCTCTTTAAGTCATGTTAGTTTGGGCTAGTTCCAGAGAGACAGGAAGACTAGAGCCAGAGTCATGGAGAGAAATGGCCTAGCACAACGTATGAGCCAAAATCCCCCCAGCCATCTGTGTCCTGGAAGAGTTTATTCCCTGAGAACACAAGAGAACAAGTCCACAAGGAATTTGCTCCAGAGTTGCTGTTACAGCAAGTCTGCATAAACACTGTACATTTATTCCACTATTATTCCACTTGAACCAGTCATGGCTTCCCTCAAAGAATCCTGGGAAGGATAGTTTGTGAAGGATGCTGAGAGTTGTTAGGAGTCCCCCTATTCCCCTCGCAAAACTACGATTCCCAGAGTTCCCAGGGAAGAGAGATTGATTGTTAAAGCACTCGGAGAATTGCAGCTGTCTGAGGAGAATAGAGGTCTCCTAACAATTGTCAACACCCTTCACAAACTATCCTTCCCAGGATTCTTTGGGGGAAGCCATGATTGTTTCAAGTGGAATAACAGTGGAATAAATGTATAGTGTGAATGTGGCCCAACTCACAATAGCTGCGAAATATGATGAGTTTAGATTTCCACAAGAGTAAGCAATTTAGGGTCTTGTTCTGAAGGGCGATGGGAATATTACACCTCCAAGACATTATTAAAATCAAGTTGCAGATATTCCATTGTTTAATACGCAAGAGTTTGGGTGTATAATCAAGACATAGGCCACATCCGCACCAAACTTTATTTCATTTTATTGATATCCCTCACCTTTCTCCAAAGGAACCCAAGCACTATGGTACAACTTTAAACAGTCATGTCTTCCCCCAAAGAATCCTGGGAAGTGTAGTTTGTGAAGGGTGCTGAGAGCCGTTAGGAGACCCTGATTCCCCTCACAAAGCTACGATTCCCAGGGTGGTTTAACAATCAGTCCCTCTTCCTCTGGAAATTGTAACTCTGAGGGGAATCACGGTCTCCTGACAAGTCTCAGCACCCTTGACAAACTGTCAGGATTCTTGGGGGAAGCCATGACTGTTTGAAGTGGTACAACACTGCTTTAAACGTATAGGGCAGATGTGGCCAGATTCTAAGAGAGAGATGATGAAAGATAATCTTATTTGCTGATCTTATGGACAAGGTAAGCTCAGTTTGCATTCTTGCAAGCAGAGAGAGATGCTCCACTCCCCAAGGCTGATGCAACTGCGTGAGGAGGAAAAGGGGCTCCCAACAGCCCATCATACTGGTGCGCGTAATGCTTTACCTTGTCTGCAACTGAATGATGCCCTCTGTGAAGAGTTGAACACCATCTCCTGAGATTTGATTTTTAGATGTAACACTGTTTAGTCAAAAAAAGTCTGAAAATGGGGCAGTCTTTGATTACACTTACACCTGTTCAGATTTCTAAATGACGCAAATGTTACTGAGTGATGTGCCAAGCATCCTTATAGATAAATGTTGTGCTCTTCTATCAAAGAGAAACTTCCCTAGGAAGTCTCCCATCTAGGCACCGACCAGCCTGAGTCCAGCTTAACTTTACAAATGTAAAGGCATTCCAAGCCTCCAAACCACACACAGCACCATCAATTTCCACATTACATAGAGAGTGCTGGAAAGTTTAGTCAATTTTACTGATAAACTGAGATTCATAATGTGGTTCCTCTCCAGATTCCGATTACTGAAAATACACAAAGCATCAGATGAAGCAGCCTCTAACTCAATGAGTTCATTAGCCACAGTATATCCGTTAGTCTTTTTTAAAAGTGCTTTTATAAAAAAAAAAACAGGACTCTATTCCATTTTGATCTAGAAAATCACATCTAACCTAGAAAATGCAACCAAGCTGCCCTTGGGGAACTTGAAGGCAATGAGCTTTCCTGGAAAGCACTATAACAGGGCTGTGCTTTTTTGCAGTTATATACAACAGCAATAAAGGGAGGACGGATGTCTCACTGTGGTGTTTCCCTCACAGCCTGCAACAACTAAGAAAGAAATGCCTGAGCTATGAAGAGTAACTGTTTATGATTATAGCAATTATTTAAGCCAGAACCTACACTACTTATGGTGCTTTGCAGGGCTTTTTTTGTGATAGTACAGTTATGTTTAGGGGGGATTCTGACTTAGAGGCAGTCTGTGTCGTAACAGTACTCACTGAGACAGAGCACCGGCACCTCAACTCATAGAATAGTAGAGTTGGAAGGGGCCTATAAGGCCATCAAGTCCAACCCCCTACTCAATGCAGGAATCCAAATCAAAGCATTCCTGACACATGGCTATCCAACTGCCTCCTGAATGCCTCCAGTGTCGGAGAGCCCACCACCTCTCTAGGTAATTGGTTCCATTGTTGTATGGCTCTAACAGTTAGGACGTTTTTCCTGATGTTCAGCCAAAATCTGGCTTCTTGAAACTTGAGCCCATTATTCCGTGTCCTGCACTCTGGGACGATCGAGATCCCGGCCCTCCTCCCGGCAAACGTCGTCCCGCTCTTTAAAAAGGGTAAAAAAGAAGATCCGGGGAATTACAGGCCAGTCAGTCTGACTTCAGTACCGGGAAAGATATTAGAACAGATAATAAAAGAGTCCATTGGCAACTATCTAGATGACAATGCTGTGATTAGTAGGAGCCAGCATGGGTTTGTCAAGAAAAAATCCTGTCAAACTAATCTCATCTCTTTTTTTGATCGGGTCACTAGCTTAGTAGATGGTGGAAATAATAATAATAATAAAATTTTATTTATGAGTCGCCTATCTGGCCGAATTAACGGCCACTCTAGGTGACGTACATTAACACAATAAAATAAATACAATATAAAACCAATACAAACCACACTCAATAATTAAACTAATCACCCCTCTTACATTTAATCAACGGCATTAAGAACTAACCCACCCCAGAGATCCCGTAGGCCTGCCTGAACAGCCACGTCTTCAAGGCTCGGCGGAAACCTATCAAGGAGGGGGCATGACGAAGGTCGAAAGGAAGGGAATTCCAGAGGGTGGGGGCCACCATCGAAAATGCCCTCTCTCTGGTCCGCACCAGCCTAGCTGTTTTAACTGGTGGGACCGAGAGAAGGTCTTGTGTGTAGATGTCATCTATCTAGATTTCAGCAAAGCGTTTGACAAAGTCCCCCACGACCTTTTGATTAGCAAACTGGTCAAATGCGGACTAGATGGAAATACTGTCAGGTGGATTCACAACTGGTTGGAAAACCGTTCTCAAAGAGTGGTCGTCGGTGACTCTGCTTCGGACTGGAAGGAGGTTTCGAGTGGAGTGCCACAGGGTTCTGTCCTGGGGCCAATACTCTTCAACATTTTTATCAATGACTTAGATGACGGGGTGGAGGGAAGCCTTATGAAGTTTGAGGATGATACGAAACTGGGAGGGATAGCTAACACAATGGAAGACAGGAATAAAATCCAAAGGGACCTGGATAGACTAGAAAATTGGGCTGAAATTAATAAAATGACATTCAATAAAGACAAATGCAGGATTCTACATTTAGGCCACAAAAACAAAATGCATGGGTACAGGATGGGAAATACCCGGCTTAGCAGTAGTGCGTGTGAGAAGGACCTTGGAATTGTAGTGGATCGCAAGTTGAACATGACCCAGCAGTGTGATGCTGCGGCAAAAAAGGCAAACGCGGTTTTGGGCTGCATAAACAGAGCTATAGTTTCCAGGTCGAGGAAAGTAATAGTCCCACTATATTCTGCATTAGTCAGGCCTCATCTGCAATACTGCATTCAGTTCTGGGCACCTCATTTTAAGAAAGATACAGACAAGTTGGAGCGGGTTCAGAAGAGGGCGACGAGGATGATAGCCGGTATGGAGAACAAGTCTTATGAGGAAAGGTTGAAGGAACTTGGCATGTTCAGTCTGGTGAAGAGAAGGCTGAGGGGTGACATGATTGCACTCTTTAAGTACCTGAAGGGCTGTCACATAGAGGAGGGTACAGATTTGTTCTCTGCTGCCCCAGAGGGTAGGACTAGGTCTAATGGTTTTAAGTTGCAGGAGCGTAGATTCAGATTGGACATTAGAAGGAACTTCTTGACAGTAAGGGCAGTTCGGCAATGGAACCGACTGCCTAGGGAGGTGGTGGGATCCCCTTCGCTGGATGTCTTCAAGCAGAGGCTGGACAGCTATCTGCGGGAGATGCTCTAGCTGTGGATTTCCTGCTGTGAGCAGGGGGTTGGACTCGATGGCCTACAAGGCCCCTTCCAACTCTATGATTCTATGTGTGACAACCTTTCATGTACTTGAAGAGTGCTATCCTATCTCCCCTCAGTCTTTTCTTCTCAAGGCTAAACATGCCCAGTTCTTCCAGTCTCTCCTCACAGGGCTTTGTTTCCAGTCCCCTGATCATCCTTGCTGCCCTCCTCTGTCCCAGTTTGTCTGCGTCCTCCTTTTCTAGCTGCCCCTGGCAGCCACTATGCGCTGGCACCCACAATACTTTATCAATATATGAGTACTGGCATCACTTTTTTCATTTTTTAACAAAAAAGCACTACTGTTCTGGGCACAATCCGAAAGAGGAGGAGGAGGAGGAGATTATACCATTTAACAGCTGATAGATACCAGCTGTGTCAACCTTGAAATTAGTAACTTTGAGGGTACCTGATTGCTTTTAAATGTCTGTAGCTATTTTAAATGTTATAGATGTTCTTTTAATTTTTTAAAAACTGTTTTAAATATATTTTATTTCATTTTAAATTGCATTGTTTTAACATTTTGATGTTTGCCACCCTGGGCTCCTTTAGGAGGAAAGGCAGAATAGAAATAAAATAAAATAAATAAATACAATAATGTAACAAACAACAGTAACCATCAAGTTTAATAAAACAATGCCCCCCCAGAAGTCACCACACTGAAATAACAAACATGATCATCATAACCCCTGAAAAGCCTTGAAGAAGACGAACATCTTCAGCAGGCGCGGAAACGATGCTCATGTTGACCTATAAAAGACCTAATGTACATGTCGTGAAGACCATAAGTGACATTCGCACCGTAAGCTCACTGGAAACCGCCTGACCATGAGACTGGGACTGATGGAACATCAGAAGCTGCCTTATACTGAGTCAGACCCACTGGTCCATCTAGCTCAGTATTGCCTACACTGACCGGCAGCGGCTCTCCAGGGCTTCTCCCAGCCCTACCTGGAGATGCTGGGGATTGAACCTGGGACCTTCTGCATACAAAGCACATGCTCTAGCACCGAGCCACGGCCTTCCCCCAAAGGGGAGTTGGAGTCCAACATCACTGGGAGAAGCCACAGGTTTCCTGCTCTGTAAAAGCTGTTTTTATTTTCTTAAGAGCGCCTACAAATACAATCCTTAGGCCCCGAGATCAGCGTTGGCAGCATTTTTGCCAACCCTACAGAGACCACCAGAAACACCCAGAGAAAATAGCATGCAGGAAAAGTTGCAAAGATATCGAGGTTTGCAAATCTGGGTCACTTACCTAAGGGTTTACTCTCAGGTGGCTGCTCCAGCACTCGAAAAGCACTGTATTTGTCTCCATGATCTACTGTGGATATAATTAAAAAAAGGAAAGAAAATAATTCCATCACAGTCAGGGGAAAACAAGGCTTTGGAAAAAATGGAAAAAACCTACCCACCCCCAAATTTTCCCAGTTTTTTTCCAGGCCTTCACATCTCCACACCTTAACCTGTACGTCTCAAGTCCACCACTGCGCTCATCAGGGGAGCACTAGTAGCGGGCCATCATGGGCCAGAAACACAGCAACGAGAAGGCCTGCCTTTAGCGTTGTGGGCCCACCTCGGTGGAGCCCCTTCCCACTAAACGACAGACAGGCATCACCGCTGCTGAGTTTGACGCCTGGCTAAAACAGTTTATTTCAGGAAACATTTGCATCATGAATGCTTCCGTGGCGTTTTAAAAATTTCAGATGTTCTTTGCTTAAATTTCCAAGGTTTTACATTTCTGAGGTTTAACTCATGTGTTAACATTTTGTACTTTGCATAGTTTTATCGTCGTAAGCTGCTTTGAGACCTAAATGGTGAAAAGCGGAATATAAGTTGTTAAAATATTTTAAAAAATTAATGCCCCCACCATGCTTGAACATGGTGAATAGTGGGAAGTATTCTCACCCTCTGCCCTTCGTAGGCAAATGACCCTGTTAAAGGTTTCAGCCATTTAAGACGTAATAAATGGGAACAGTAGCGTGTTAATACATTTGATAGCTGCTTTTTTACCTCCAAGCGAAGCGGAGCCTTCAGTAGGCTTGTCGGCGGCAATCCCTTTGAAAACGGCGTACTTATCCACAGTAGGTGGCATTTTTGCTCCAGAGAGCGGGATCAGCATCGAAGGAGCACTGAATAAAAAGAAGGAAATGGGGGGGGGGACAAGAAGAGAGCTCAGCGCAAAAGGTCTCACTCCCACATGGGGTGCAGAGCTTGGAAAAGTTATTTTTTTTGACTACAACTCCCATCAGCCCAATCCAGTGGCCATGCTGGCTGGGACTGATGGGAGTTGTAGTTCAAAAAAGGAGCTTTTCCAAGCTCTGGGTGGTTGGCAACTAGGTCAGTCAGTAGCACAGGGATTCTCAAGCATCAGGGTAAACAAGGGGCAAAAAATTAATCTGGAGAGATCTTGATGCAAGGATGGTCTCCGGTGGAGTGAGAGAGCATCCCTGTGCAGGGCACCTCAGGCCTTCCCGGCCTCTCTACCTGGCCCTCGGAACACTTCCCTCGCTGGCCCTGCATTTTTACCTCGCTGAAATGAGTCCTTGGCACTCTGGCAATGCTGCTTGCTCATCTGGACGGAGGACAGTCTGTGTATAGAAACTAGCCTACTGTACACAAGTAAAATTTACATTCATTGCTCCACCCACTTTTGCCTCTGACCCCACCCACCATTGCCATGTGGCCCTCAAAGGATGATCAGAAGGGAATGCGGCCCTTGGGCTGAAAAGGGATCCTCACCCCTGTTCTAGAGCGAAGAAAACCACACACTCTCCTACACATGTGCATGCAATGCTGATTTTTATGCTGCAAGGTTTATTGAAGATATTTTAAGGGTAAGAGATGGGGGGAATCAGCAACACGCTGCATGGCATCTTCCCACCCCTTTTACCACCCACATACATTCTGCTCTGAATTCACAGTCCCTATCTTGAGCTGCAAAAACAATGAAAGTTTGTGTTTTAAAGGAAGGGCAGTGCAATTGGAAGGATGCAAAAATCCAGGGGGCCCAGTCACGACAGGCACCACAGCTGCGGAAGGGAAGAGGACACCGATTTCTGCCCGTCCAGGTGCACAGACCTCGGTTGCAATGGCTTCTTGCATCCTTTTCTGACACACCTGTTGCCCTTGTTATCCCCTATCTCATTGTAGATGATGCTTTTTAAAAAAAAAAAAAATCCACCATTTCCCCCCTCTCCTTCCTTCCCTTCACCCCAATTTGCAACCTTCCCGATAAGGAGAGCTCAGTGTGAGTCCAGGCTTCCCAGGTCACTGTTTCAGAATCTTTCAGTGCTGGGGGCTCAGCTTTGGCTTATGTCAAGTCATAGTAAGAAGAGCAGCTGTGAACATATGCAAAGTGCTTTTTCCACATCACAGAGTAACTGCATCCAGCAATAACTCGTTGGAGGAAGGGGTCCAAATGAAACAAGCCAGAGGATAAGACTTCCATGGTAGACACCTAGGGTAGAGACATACTTACAGTTCTGCTAGTTCCACTGCATCTCGACCTTTATTTTCTGAAAACGGGGGCACACAATACTAGTCAAACCCCACTCCTTTTATTGTAAAACCTGGTGGAATCAACTCGAGTGTTCCTGTTGTTATTTGCCTTCAAGTCGATTTCGACTTATGGAGACCCTATGAATCAGCTACCTCCAGTAGCATCTGTTATAAGCCACCTTATTCAGATCTTGTAAGTTCAGGTCTGTGGCTTCCTTTATGGAGTCAATCCATCTCTGGTTTGGCCTTCCTCTTTTTCTACTCCCTTCTGTTTTTCCCAGCATTATGGTCTTTTCTAGGGAATCATGTCTTCTCATGATGTGTCCAAAGTATGATAACCTCAGTTACATCATTTTAGCTTCTAGTGACAGTTCTGGTTTAATTTGTTCTAACACCCAATTATTTGTCTTTTTCACAGTCCATGGTATGCGCAAAGCTCTCCTCCAACACCACATTTCAAAGGAGTTGATTTTCCTCTTATCCGCCTTTTTCACTGTCCAACTTCCACATCCATACATAGAGATCGGGAATAGCATAGTCTGAATGATCCTGACTTTAGCGTTCAGTGATACATCTTTGCATTTGAGGACCTTTTCTAGTTCTCTCATAGCTCTCCCCAGTCCTAGCCTTCTTCTTTGTTGTTATGTGCCTTCAAGTCGATTACGACTTATGGCGACCCTATGAATCAGTGACCTCCAAGAGCATCTGTCATGAACCATGCTGTTCAGATCTTCTATGTCCAGGTCTGTAGCTTCCTTTATGGAATCAATCCATCTCTTGTTTGGCCTTCCTCTTTAGTCTTCTTGACATTCACCTGTAGTCTTGCTTTTGTGCTTTCTTTAACTTTCAACAGGATTCGTTTTTTAAAAAATCACCTTCAAACAGATTTCGCAACTGAACAGCAGATCAACCCAGATGTGGCCAATGGACACGCTTTGCTGTAGGCAACTAGCGTGCTCACAGCCCTAGTGAAAGACTTCAGAGTACCCCAGTGAGGCTGAAGCTCTGCTGAAACTAAGCTGCATTGGACAAGTTCAGGTCTTGCAAAGGAGAACCCTAGGAGGATGCATGCAGAATGTTTTACATGTTTTTAATTGCTTTCAGATGTTTTTGTTTTAAATGTGTTTTTATTTCATTTTGAGACTGCATATACACACCATACATTTAAAAGACATTCCCTTCCCTCCAAGAATCCTAGGAACTGCCGTTTACCCTCACAAAACTACAAACTACCGGGATTCACTGGTTGGGGGGAACACACTTTGAATATATTGGGTAGCATTCAATGCTAGTCCTACTCAGAGAAGACCCATTAAAGGTAACAGACATGACTAACCTAAGTTCATTAATTTCAATTGGTCTACTCTGAGTAGGATTTAGTTGGCTACAACCCATTGTACGTATGCAGTGTGTATCATATTGCTGTATCACTGATGTGTTTGCTATCCTGGCTTCCTTTGGAAGGAAGAGTGGGATAGAAATCTAATCAATAATAATAACAATAGTAATGATTAAATTAGCCTTCTAAAATCAGCCCAAGAAAGCCATTAGCCTATGAAAAGGCTTGTAGCCCACACTTCCATTCTGGCTGTAGTGGAAGAAAAGCAAACAAAAATAAAAAAATTAAAATACAAATTGTGTGTGCCCTTTGATCTGTAGAACTACTAGTGCTACTATTATTAATTAGATTTATTAGTTGCTTGATACCCAAAAGTCTTCAAGTGACTTACAACCATGTTAAAAACAGAAACAAATAGGCTATAAAAACATAACAGTAAAACAACAACCCCTATGCAGCCCCAGGAAACTTTGGCAGCCTGCTAATAACAGACAGCATCATCCAGTCTATCAAGTGCACCGAAAAGATGTCAATGAGGGAACCAGGTGGACCTCACTGGGGAGTGTGTTCCACAGATGGGGAGCCACAACTGAAAAGCCCTTCTACCTTGTCACCACCCCCTGAGCCTCCATCAGAGGTGGAACCTGGAGAAGGGCCTGGAGAACAATTTTGCTTATGAAGTGCCCCATCAAAACTTTGAACAATTTGAGTGCAGCAACTGAGACCTTCTGATCTAGCCAATTAAGTGACAAAACACTGCAGTCCCCATGCAAATATCCATTTAGTTATGCGGGGACGACTGCAACTACTGCCCAAGACAGTGCTTATAATTCTTAGCAGAACAAAGCCACTCTGGAACAGCTTTCTCCCCCACCTCACCCCTCCACATATTATCTCCTTCCTGACAGATCTGCACAGCATCCACAACACTAAAACAAGTCATTTTGTTCTAACCCAAAATATGCACACCAAATAGAAAATACAGTTTCCTATGGGCTTCCCCGATAATATACATATTTTTTTAAAAAATGGACTGGGAGCAAGATTATATTTTACTACTATTTCAAATATCTTTATCAGGGACCTACAAGCTTCTTACAAGCTGAGCGTTTCGCAGATGCATGCTAATGGGGATCCACAAAGCCAGCAGACAGGGAGGGAAACTACACCAATCAAGAGAGACAGAGCCTATGGAAATATTATTCAATTTCACAACAGCTATCTAACAGGATGTGTTTTAAGGAAAGTCTAATTGTGAGACATGTACAGAGCTGGAGACTGTCTCCCCTCCGCCCAACAGCTCCCCAAATAAAAGTCTTTAAAACAATTAGATCACCTTATTCGACTGTAAACAGTTATGCTATTCCAGGAAAGAGGCGGAGTCACACAGGACACAAACGCAGCCGAGGCATCTCAAAGAAAAACAACTTCTCCCTGACCCCCACTGCACCCCATCTGCCAACTCACATCCCAATTAGACTGTCACTCATTGAAATTTCCTGTGCAAAAGGTGAAAAACTGCAGCACATCTATATTTTGGACTGTTCCTTCATCTGTTCTCTATGCATTCGGACACCTCTGAAGATATTGTCAGCAAATTCGACGTGGTGGTTCCTGAGATCTAGGAGCAGAGACTGGTCTGTGTCTGGATGCACGGTTGGACGGCATTTGGAATCAAGATGGCGATTTTAACCAAGTTTGGAAGGGTTGTATATTACAGTTTACCCAACAGCAGTGGAATGAAAATATTTTTTTTTTCCATTAAGAAACTAAAATTATCCACTTATAAATCTCAGTACTTTTTGGTTTCTTAGAGTTCCGGAGCAACGCTGGGTACTCTTTGCTGGTTGAATATATTAATATATAGCGGCTTTTCAATATGGGTAAAGGCAATATGTAATAAAAATTAAAGGTAACATGGCAAAGATTGGATGCAAACACCTACAACCTACTTTGATGTCTTTTAGTGAGCAGTGGGAGGACCTACCTCATGTTTCCAAGCCTTTAAATCTTTTAACTCCTCCATTTTAACATTGTGTTTTATATATATATATATATATATATATATATATATATATATATATATATATATATATATATATATATATATATATATATATATAATTACTGTTGTTCTTACCCGTTGTATTGTTCTGTTGCAGGGGTGGGGAACCATATTTAGCCCAGCAGCCACATTCCCTTCTGGGCACCCTTCTGCAGTCCACATGCCAGTAATGGCCAGAGCGACAAATGTGACATTTACCTTCAGGTAGTAGGCTGGTTTCTACACGCATTCACACACCCGTCTCTCTTCTCCACCCAAGCAAGTAAGAAGCATGATCAGAGCTGAAGGACTTGTCCCAGGTGGGCAAAAGACACTCAAGGAGTTATGTTCCATTCATGAATCAGTTCCTATGAAAGGTCTCGAAACAATTAACAACAACAACCTCAACAATAAAAACAGAAAACAATTTCATATGTAAAAACCGTGAGAGGCAAGAGGCAAAAATGGACAGAACAAGAAATGTGAGAGAACTAGAAAAGGTCCTCAAATGCAAAGATGTATCACTGAACACTAAAGTCAGGATCATTCAGACCATGCTATTCCCGATCTCTATGTATGGATGTGAAAGTTGGACAGTGAAAAAAGAGGGTAAGAGAAAAATCAACTCATTTAAAATGTGGTGTTGGAGGAGAGCTTTGTGGGTACCATGGACCACAAAAAAGACAAATAATTGAGTGTTAGATCAGACTAAACCAGAACTATCATTCATCATTCACGCATCATTGTGGGAGGGAGTGGTTCCAGCTGCTTTGAAACCAGAACTGTCACTAGAAGCTAAAATGATGAAACGGAGGTTATCATACTTTGGACACATCATGAGAAAACATTATTCACTAGAAAAGACCACAATGCTGGGAAAAACAGAAAGAGATGGATTGATTCCATAAAGGAAGCCACAGACCTGACCTTACAAGATCTCAACAGGGTGGTTTACAACAGATGCTACTGGAGGTAGCCGATTCATAGGGTCGCCATAAGTTGTAATCAACTTGAAGACACATCTCTCTCACACACACGAGACTAGTTTTTCCACACATTCTCCTCTCTGCCCTCCATCCAGGCAAGCAAGCGGCATATCATCAGGGTTCAAAGACACATTCCAGCCAGGCAAAACCACTCAAGGAGGGAGTGAAGCAGGACCAGTGAAAGGTGTGGCCTGGGCAGAGTCCCAGGGGCCAGACAGAGAGGCCTGAAGGGCCACATTTGGCTCTCGGGCTTGAGGTTCCCCCCACCCGTTATATCTGCATATAGTTTTGAATTTTTTGAATTTTATTGTTACAGTCAAAAGACCATTTCACACAAAAGTCGTTTCACACAATATACAAAACACAAAATCATTAGATAAATGCTAAAAAGTTTTTTTTTAATTTAAATTTACATTTAACCCTAAAGGAATTAATTAAAATCATTTAGAGCAATAATATAAATTATTTAACAGAAGGATAATTCATCATTGTTTTCCTATAGTGGATGGCTGCCGCACTAAATTTAGCAACTGCGAATGTCACCTCCGGTGAATGATCACCTAATAGGTAATCCAGATAAAAAGACTGAGACCTACCAGGGAAGGGCAATAAAATAGGTAGGATTAATTGAGTTCTTAGATCACGATAATATATACATCGGAGAAGAACATGGTCATTTGATTCAATATCTCCCTCAGCGCATGGACAGAGTCTCTCTGAATAGGGAATTTTGTTATATCTACCATAGAGAACCGCAGACGGCAGGATATTTAATCTCAATAACATGAAAGCTCTGCGATAATTAGGGAGCTCCAAAGTCGAAAGATATGACATTAGGGTACCAAATTTAGGGTTATATCTTTGATTCCTAACAAGAAGTAAATGGTGCTGAAAATCAATATCTTTTAGTCGTTGTTTGACTGATTCGCGAGCCAAGTGTAAGATATATGATGAAGACAGACCTAAACTTGATAGCTTATCAAGGATTGTTTTCTCCCAAGAGGAGTACTGATTATCTGAGAGAACATGAGGGGCCAAACCTAGAGGATTAAATACCAATTTCAGCCAGAGAAATATTCTCAGCTGCCATACACGGGACTCTATGGATTGGAGACCACATTCTAGTCTCAAGATATAATTTGGAACACAGGTGGGAGTTCCTAGGAAGGAGTTTTGAATGGATTCTAGCTTTGTAAAGTTCGTGTATGTAGTAATTTGAGCACCGTATAAAAGTTGCGGAATGATTTTGGCAACGAATACTTTCCTAGCTGGGGAGATAAGTTGGGCTCCTTTAGTATAAAAGAAGGATAGCAGAGTCTTTATCGTACGCCTGGCGTTTAGAAGACAGGAGTTAATGTGCTGCTGTTGGGAGCCAGAAGATTGAAAGAAGATACCAAGATATCTGAAGGTTTTCACCTGTTCTATTGGAAGTTTATCGATTCTCCAGACATAGTTTTGGATCACCTGTGTTAGCCCTCCCTGAGAACACAATGAGCCACTTAAGCATGCAACATGGAAAAGAGCTATTGAGGGGGGGAAACTACTCTGACCGTGGGTGAGGCAGGGATGGAATTGGGGAGGAGCCTCCTGTGCCAGCTCAGGTGTACAAATCTGGATCACATGGTGCAGCCTGTCCTGGGCGGAGGGTGGAGACAACCAATTTCTGGATGCCTCCCTTCCACCGGACGAAGAAAAGGTCTTCCACCATCATCTGCTTTGCTACCTGGTCCTCTTGACTGCTGATGCTAGGGCAGGGGTGGGAAACCATCAGCCCCCAGGCCAAGCTGGGCCCACCATGGATCCAAGTTGGCCCGCCAGGCCATTTCCCCCAAACCTGCCCATAGGCTGACATTACTTCTGACAACATCTGATGGGCGGAAGAGCTAGGTTAGATCGTGCTCAGTTTGGCTGTGTATAGCTGTTCCCAGCAGGGAATGGGGTGCGCAGTCAAGCTGAGCAGAGTTTTAACCCCACTCATCAGGGGGGAATTTGACACAGGAAGAGGTTTGCATGGAAACCCCTGCTAAAACAAAGGGGAAGAAACATTATTTTTAGCTGTGCCTTGCAAGATGCTTTGAAGTCCCAACTTCGGAACTTTAAAGCACCTTGCCCCTGACATCATAGTGATGTCAGGTGATTGACAGGTGGGCAGTCCCACCCACCTGTCAGCTTTGGACAGTGAGGCTGCTCCTGATAAGGACCTGGCCTGTGGAGCCAAAAAGGTTCTCCGTCCCTGCGCTACGGCTTAAACCTGGGACTTTCGGTGTGCAGAAGGAGGTGATCTAGGATTACTTTAGTGACATTATCATTTAAATCCATATCACACTTTTTCTCTTCCAAAGGCCTCCTAAAGCAACTAGCAACATACACACAAGCAGTTAATATCAAAATAGCAATCCATTTAAATAAGTGTAAGCAACCACAAAGCAGTATGTAAATGCAACGCTAAGAATCATAATATTGGCACTCATTACAATACAAAATACTTAGGAACATAGGAAACTGCCTTACACTGAATCAGACCATTGGTCCATCTAGCTCAGTACTGTCTACACTGACTGGCAGCAGCTCTCCAGGATTTCAGACAGGGAGCCTTTCTCAGCCCTACCGGGAGATGCAAACCAGATGCTCTACCACTGAGCCACAGCCCTTCCCTTAAAAATAAAACAAGATTCCTGTCCTCATGGTTCTGACTGACTCAGAAACAAAGGAAGCTGTCCTCCAGGGTTTCAGACGGGGGACATGCCCACCCTACATGGAGATGCCTGGGATTGAACCCAGGGCCTTCTGCATGCAAAGCAGGTGCTCTACCACCTGTCTCTTGGTACACAGCTTGGCCATGGCTAATCTAAACTCTGACTGGATCCAATTCAGAGTGAGGCAACACTGTTTGGGGATACCACTATCTCTGTGTCTTCTGAATGGGAAGATTTTCAACGATAACACTTGTGACGCACATATACGTCCATCCACCCTCCCGCCAACCCCTAAAATAAAATCAACAGTTTTGACATCCTCTACCTGCTCCGGTGTAGTGCTGCAGTGGCCTTACTCATTCCAGACACTTCTCCCTGGAAATCCGTAAAGGAGTCATCAAGCCCCCCAGACTTAGAAGCATCTTGGAAATCCTGAAAGTCATCATCATCCGGTTTGGCTGCCTAGATTGACATGAAATCATGAGACACACACCCCCTTTCAGCGTAAGAGCAATCTTGCACCTAGTTGCTGCTTTTAAAATTAACACTATTGTTTTTGTTAAATGTTTTGTTATTTATTTGGCTGCTCTTCAGACCAATCTCAGAGTAGCTTATGACAATAAAAACACACAGCAGAGCACTTTAAAAAAAATAAAATCTAGCCTAAAATAATCAGACAAATCAACAGTTCTTAAAAGAGCTGGGCAAGTAAAAGCTTTTCTCCTAGTGCTGGAAAGAAAAGGAAGTTGCTGACAAGTGAACGGCCCTGGAAAAGGCATTCCAGGGATCAGGGTGCCACCACTAGGAAGGCCCTAGCTCAGTGGTAGAGCTCCTGCGTTGCATGCAGAAGGTCCCAGCTTCAATCCCTGGAGTCTCAGGTGGGGCTGGAAGAAAACTATGGAGAGCTGCTGCCAGTCAGTGGAGACAATACTGAACTTGATGGAACAGTGATCTAAGGCAGCTTTCTGCGTTCCTATGTTCTGCCTCCAGTGACCACCTGCCTTACTTCTGACGATGGTGGGGCTCAAGAGAAGTGCCTCACAGGCTGCTCTCAATATATAGGCAGATTCATGCAAGAGCAGGTGGTCCTCAAAGCATCCTGGGGTCTCGAGGCTTAATAAGTTAAAACGAGGACTTTCAAGTGACGCTCAGATTTTGCTGTGAATAAGCTCAAGGCTTCCAACAGTTGAGCTGCATGTTTTCCCTCTTCCTGAATTAAAACAAGAAGATGACTTTGCTCCTATTCCCCCCAAATGTTTACTTTCATAGTGCACAGGAGAAAACAAGAATCTGCCTTCAGAGGAAGGTACTTATAGAGTGTCTGCAAGAGTCACTGACACTGGGAAAGAGAGACCAGCTGAGAGCAATGACTCAGGCAGAGATATAAAAATGGACAAGGAATTCCACTGCACGTCTGCATCAGAAGTGGCCCATCCTATCACACTGCATACAGAGACACACAGCAGAGGAGACTAATAGCAAGGAAGCAAGGTCGAAGCCAGAAAATCATGCAGAGGCTCAGTGGGCAGCCTCTATTCAGGGAAGGAAGGGTACAAAGGGCTTATGGGACATACCTGGGCATGAATAGCTAGGATGGGGAAAGGTGGCCCTCTGCCCCCAGATACTGTTGGGGCTCCTGTCGGCCCCAGCCAGCGTGGCCAATGATCAGGAGTGATGGGAGTTGTGGCCCTGCAAAGTCTGGAGGGCCACAGCTTCCCCCTCCCTCAGTTGCACAAACAGAGCCAGACCCCAGTATAACCATGGTGCACAGCTGAGAACAACCCACATGGGGGTGGGAGGAAATCTGTGCTGGCGCAGGAGGTGGGCGGGGGGGGCTCATCGTGGGGGAAAGAGGACCCCCTCCTCCTCCCTGCCATCACCCCCTCTCCTTCCCTCTGCCTCCCAGTTCCTCCCGCAGCTCCTCCCCCTTTGCTCCCAACTCCTCTCTGTCGTTTTCTCACTTTAGAGCAGGCAAGGAGCCAGCTACGGAACGAGCTGCGCCAGCGTCAGGGCCAGGGGGCTCGGGGGGGGGGTCCGCCCAGTAATGCACTCGGGGGCAGGTATTTACTTATGTTCATTATTTAATTTATTAAACAAACTCATACGGCTGCTTTATGTTTCAAGAAATCTCAAAAGCGGATCGCACGTCAACAAAAATCGATTATTATCTTAGATCAAAAGGGAAAACCCGTATTCAAAACACAGCTGCTGCTAATAAGACCAACAGCCCACGTTTTAAGTAATATAAGCACATTAGGAAGGACCACAGAAAGCCCCCGAGTCAGACCAACGGTCCAGCTAGTTCAGTATTGTCTACATTGACAGGCAGCGGCTCCCTGGGGTTTCAATTAGGAGTATTTCCCAGCCCTACCTGGAGATGCTGGGGAATAAACCTGGGACCTTCTGCACGCAAGGCAGGTGCTCTGCCACTGAGTTACGGCCCCTTCCTCATTGCGCCACTGACCCCTTACACCAGCCCTAAAGAGGAAGCCATATGAGCAAGATGAATCAAGTGCACAGCTCTTACTAGAATGCTCCTGAGAACAGAAACGCCAGATTTCTTACATAGGAAGCTCCCTTTATACAGAGTCACACCACTGGTCCCATCTAGCTCAGCATTGGCCACACTGACTGGCAGCAACTCTCCAAGGTTTCAGACAGGGGGCATTCCCAGCCCTACCTAGAGATACCGGGGATCGAACCTGGGACCTTCCTGCATGCAAGGCAAATGCGGTACCCGTGCAGCCGTCACCCTTCCTCCATTCCTGCAACCAGCTGCTGCAGAATTAAGCAGGCTTTGTAAGTGGTCATGTTCAAGACGTGACACTTTTCAGTTCCGCTGCGTAAACATTGGCTGTGAATGGGCAAGGTTTCATTGGAACCGAGTTCAAGAATAACACCAGTTTAGTTGCATGGCATGGAAGAGAGCACTAACCTGGTTTGCAGGGTAGGATGACCCAAAGCTGCTGGCGGCCTGTGCCGAGGCTCCCCCCACCGGGGCAGCCAGGCTCATCCGCACCACGGCTGGCCCCATACTCAGAGGCATGGAGAGCGGGGGCCCAGGAGGCAGCATTGACTGTTGGCTCACTGTGACCGGGATGGCCATTGGAAGCCTGCTGAGCGTCGGAATCGGGGCGGAGGGAAACTGATTCAAACCGTCGGGGCTCATGGCCGGAACTCCTCTCTGTATATGCAAGAAAGCATTAAGACTGGCTGTCGTCAACTTCATTTGCAAACCCTGGTTGTGAGGGAACCTGGCTGATTTCAAACATAGCTACAGACGCTGCGGGCGTTAACCACTTAACTACAGTCAGGGCAGGAGGGAGCCATGCGAATCCTCTAGCATTAAGTTGACATCAAGCCTCTTATGGGAAATCCTGGTAATCCGGGTGGGGAACCTCTTCCAACCCAAGGGCCGCATTCCCTTCTGAGCAGCCGTCCAGGAGCCACACGTCAGTGGTGGGTAGAGCCAGAGGCAAGAGCAACAGATGTAAATTTTACCTTAAGTTTCTACACACACACACACAACACCTCTCTATTCTCCATCCAGGCAATCAAAAGGCATCGCGAGAGTTCAAGGGCACGTTCTAGCCAGGCAAAAACACTTGAGGGTGGGAAGCAGGGCTGGTGAGGGGTGTGGCCTGGGCAGGGCTCCAAGAGCCAAACAGAGAGTCTTCAGGGGCCACCTTTGGCTCCCTGGGTTACCGAGTCAGAAACAAGTGTTCCCATATCAGGTACTGCTAATAAGGAGCAGAAACAAAGAGCTGATCTTCCCCCAGTTTTGCCGCACAATTTTTAGTCACCCCTACCTGAGTTAATGCTATCATAGCCAGGACTGTATATAATTCTTCTTTCGTCAGCTTCCCAGGAGTGGTGCGATTAGCTAAGGCCCATATCTGCCCAAGGGTCTCCCTGGGAAGCCCAGATGACATCAGAATGGGATAAAGCTTGCCAGTGTCTATCCCGGCAGGCGTCAGAGTGGTTTCTAGAATTTTCTTGTAGAGATCTGTAAAGAACAGAGCAGTCGGCAGTCAAAAAGGGACTGAACTTTGCCTAATCAAGAGTTGCGCAACTGCTGCCTCAGACGACAGTGCATGAGAATCTAAATCACAAATGAGATGTTTTGAACTTGGACACATCATCAAATGCCATCCACTCCAAAGAAGGTGCTCTCCACTGTTACGCTGGATAGCAATGAAAACATGCACAGAATTCCCCAGGGAATGCGCCCCTTTTGATAAATTCCACTCCATACGTCTGAAGAGCGTGGTGGTGTGGCGCAGTGGTTAGAGTCTCAGACTGGCCCTGGGAGACCAGCTCTCCAATTAGCGATGGAGCTCAGGGGGTGACACTGGGCCAGTCACTGCCTGTCAGTCTAACCTACCTCACAGGGTTGTTGTGAGGATAAAAATGGGGAGGAGAATTCTGTAGGCCACCTTGAGTGCCTTGGAGGAAAGGCAGAAAATAAGTAACATACATACATTCATACAATACATACATACAACACAACACAAACAACACAAACACACAACACAACACGCACAACACAACACATACATACATGAATGAGATAGCCTCTGTTTTTATCATCCTTGTAAAGAGAGACACCCTTAGCAACAGGAACCAATTTAAAATCCAGCGTCACCTAACCAATATTTAGCATAGTGCTTTGTTTTCTATTTACCAGGCCCCTCGCATGCAGAAAGGACAAATCATCTTAAGAAACAAGCTGGCTGAATGAGGAGTTCAGAAAGGCAGATGACCGTGCACTTTTCCTAATATCTGCAATGACCGTTCTTTGCTCGGTTACATCATTGCCACTATTATTACCTGGAACTAAATTATCATTGTAAATCCATGGGGGAATCAGTTGCTGGATTTGATCCTGGGCAGGAAATACTCCAACACCTAAAAGGCACATATACACACACACAAAGGAAAAAAAACTGTATTTAGGACATATCCACAGCAACATGACTCATCTGCAACATTCCTTCGGGCATCTTATTTCAAAGGAGGAATCATCTCTCTTACAAGTAGTCCAGGATTATTATTGTTTTTCAAAGGCACCCTGAAGGAACTGCAGGTAGCTTACTGTAGTCTCTTTCTGCATATAAAACAAACCTCCAAACATTCTATGGACAATCGGGCTTCTGCCACCACTCTCTACGCTAAACTCTTGGGAATAATTACCAGGATTGTGGGAAATTCGTAAAATAAATGCAATTCAACTGATCAGTGGTGGGTGGTGCACACTGGGACTGGTAGGGCGGAAGGCAGGGAGACCAACAGTAGGTGCAGCCACAGCCAATGGCAGACAAAGTAACCCTCTGAATGGATGTTAAAAAAGAAGGCAGGCAGATAAGGGCTGTCTGAGGGCAAACTGAGATTGGTGGGGCAGAGCCCCGTTCGCTCTTATGGACCAGCCTCCACTGCAATTGTCTAATTCATCCACAAACTGCTCATAATAAGAGCAATGGCTTTCCTTAGCTACACTAAAATTTCTACCAGAGAGCAGCAAATGACCAGAGGAAAGGTAATGTTCTGCCTGGGACAACCTAGACACATGCAGACCTAGACATGCAGATCCTCAGAGCCTCCAAGGTGGAATCGTACAACCTGCAGAGGGTTGGCTTTTGCAATCACCCTTTCTTGGGAATCAAAGGGTACCGAAGAAGCTGCATGAGTGGAGATGGCAGCTACCACTGTATGGCTATCCGGTGGGGGGGGGGGTGGGAATCTAGCACACGCCAAGAGTGAGAACTGTAGAGCCCATCATGAGTTCATTTCATGGCACTCCATGCCACTGCTGTTTTATTTAAGGATTGCTCTTTAAGCAGGCAAAACCATTCTTATTCTGCAAAGTCTGTAAGTACATTTTCAAAATAGAGATTTAAGCGATGTCACCGCTCTGTGCACTCATTAAACAGCTGTTTTGTCCAATTTGCAACAGAGCCCTTTGAAAATACCACAACTGTCAGAGGAAAGGTCACTCCCAAACAACAACCCAGATGGCATGCAGAGAACTAAATTAAGAAGTTGAGACACTAGGACAGTTATCAGTAAACCCTCGGGGGGAAATGCTCGACTAGAATGTTAAACTGAGCATTACAGATGAAGTGATGGACTACCAGGCCTAACGAGTCAGAAGGTTTCTTACGACCCATGGCAACTAAATGCAACTGGTGACTCTCCACCACATGCTGCAATAAAAAATTGCATGAAGCAGTTCTTTTTAGGAACAGAGGAAGTTGCCTTATACAGAGTCTAACCAATGGACCACATAGCTCAGTATTGTCCAAGCTGACTAACTGTTAGGGCGGTACGACAGTGGAACCAATGACCTAGAGAGGTGGTGGGCTCTCCAATCCTGGAGGCCTTCAAGAGGCAGCTGGATAACCACCTGTCGGGTATGCTTTAAGTTGGATTCCTGCATTCAGCAGGGGGTTGGACTTGATGGCCTTATTGGCCCCTTCCAACTCTATGATTCTATGACCCTATGACTGGCAGTGGCTCTCCAGAGTTTCAGGGAGGGGTTTATCCCAGCACTGCCTGGAGATGCTGGGAACTGAATGTGGGACCTTCTGCATGCAAAGCGGATGCTCTACCACTGAGCTACAGCTCTTCCCCATAAAATGAAACAAGATTCCAGTCCTCATGCTTCTGAATTAAGAGCTGATTTAACAAAAACACAAGAAGCTCCCGTATGTAGATTTAGACCATTGGTCCCCTCAGCTCTGTACTGCCTTCACTGACAGCTCCTCAGGGTTTCAGGTGGGTGATATTCCCAGCCCTACCTGGAGATGCTGAGGACTGAACCTTGTGACCTTCTGCATTCAAAGGAGATGCTCTATAACCGACCTGTGCTCCTTCCCCATTTATCTGTCCTTAGTCTACCTCCCATCAACTTCATTCGGGGGTGGGGGTTGCTGCTGTTTGAGAGGATGAGGTATCCATTCCCCCCACCTCACCCAGTAAACAGTGAAGGACAAGAATAAGAAGAAAGCATGCATGATCAGAATAACGTTTTGTTGAAAATGAGACAGGATTGAATCTCAGGCCAAAAAAGCCACTTTTTTTTTTAACCTTTTCAGGTTATAAAATGAAGAGTGCTAAAAACAGAAGGAGAACTTGCTGGTGTTACATGTTAAAGTCAGGAAAATAGAGATGCTTTGCTGTTGTTATTCAAGCAGGGGTTCACAGCAAACTTTCCCGGCATTCATGTTACGATGTTAGCATGTCCAAGCAGCACTGGAACGTACGCTTTGCAAAAGACATAGATCTTGCTCACCACGCTCTTCAACTGACAGGTTTTGTTCTGAAGCCTTGTTTGCCTCTGGGCTGGGGGTACCACTCGGGGGGACCCCTACGAGCTCCTGGTTATTGGCCGCTAACCTGGGGTCAGTGCCGCTTACAGCTGGGGCTGCGGTGGCACTGAGCTCCACTTCAGGAGCTTTAAGTTTGATATGAGACTGCCCAAAGTCACTCAACCCACAAGGTGGTGGGGGCTTCTCTTCCAAGGAAAGGCCTGGACAAACAAAAGGAGGAATTATTTGTACTTGGTTCAGCCTGATCCATAATCCCCACGCACAAAGAGGATGGTGTCAAGGTGCAGAAACAAGAATGTATGAACAGCTCTACGCAAGCCTGGTAGAGGTTATGGCTTCCTACACACCATTTCTCTTTCCAGCTGGCTCTCAACATTCCATGGCTACTGAGCATGCTCAGTCCTCACTCTGCTGTTGTTTTTTGGGGGGAGGGTTGCCCCTACGTTTTAAAAAACTATTTTTTTTTGTATTTCTGCAAAACCAGGGGTACTCTTGAGCATGCTGGTATCCCCCTTCTTCTTTCTCAATGGCTATATTTTGGCCAACACTGTTGGTACTAATGGTGTTTGGTGTTAATTTTTTTAAAGGTAAAGGTGTCCCCGCACTTGTAGTGCGAGTCGTTTCCGACTCTTAGGGTGACGTCTTGCGACGTTTACTAGGCAGACCGTATATATGGGGTGGGATTGCCAGTTCCTTCCCCGGCCTTTCTTTACCCCCCAGCATATGCCGGGTACTCATTTTACCGACTACGGATGGATGGAAGGCTGAGCGGACCTCGACCCCTTTTACCGGAGATTCGACTTCCTCCTTCCGTTGGAATCGAACTCCGGCCATGAGCAGAGCTTCGGCTGAGGAAAGAAGAGTATCTCCTCTAAGGCGGCACCTGCCACCTATGGATGTTCAAGTACTTATATTAAAAACAACACTCTAAGCCAGAGTTTCCCAAAGAGTGATCCATGGACCACTGCTAGCCTGCAGGCTTTATTCAGGTGGTCCATAGCATGCGTGCGTTAGATATTCATATTGATTTTTAATTGCATTTTATTGCTCCTTTCATTTCTTGGATTGCATTACAATTTGATTTCCATAGACACAATTTATAAACACAATTTATAAACACAGCAATAAAAATACAGTCGTACAACATCTAGCACAGCACATTGCAATTGCTACAACAGGCAGGAAAAAATCATGAAGTGGTCCGCCAAGACCCTCGCCAATTTTCAAGTGGTCCATCGGAGAAAAAAGTTTGGGGACCGCTGCTCCAAACAACCAGCTACCCAGTTAATTGGGGTTGCCCTTTTAATCGATCAAAATATTTTCAGTGGACTAACACCACAACCCTAGGCGTGTTCACTATGCGTGTTCATCAGATGCATGTTTCACTGTGCCTAACCCCAGAGGAAGTGCGCTTAGGATCGCAGCCTCGATGTTGCACTCTGATTTAAATCATTTTTGCCAATGTGGCTTTTGATTAGATGGAATTTATCAAGCACGAAGGCGGTTCCCACATTCAGGGCTGGCACCATTCCATCCCCCGCTCTTCCCCTCCCCCCATGCGCCACCAAAGAAATGGTATGTTACCTGTTTTCTGAGTGTTTTGTGAAGCTGGAGAAGTAGAGAAATAAGGGACCTGCCCAATGGGCCCATGGAGGATGGAGGATAAGGACACTGGAACCTGGACTGGAGGGAGAGACTGGGCCACAACCTTCTCAGAAAGCCGTTGCCCAGCCTGGGAGGAAGGACGATGGCAAGACTGAAAGGTCTGGAAAGAGGCTGGAGGCACGAGTGTCAGGGTGTCGACAGGCCCCTGTATAAAGTCACTAAACTCGTCATCGTCAAGAAAGGCAGAGGTTTGGGAGACAGACACAGCAGAATGGGATGGTGTGGGATGATCTGCAAAATGGAATGGACACACACAGACACGGACGTAGACACAAAATGGAAACCAATGAGGGCAAAGCCTTTTGGCTAAGGAAAAAAAAGAGAGAGAGAGAGGCCTCCTCCAAAAGCCCTCCAACTCATTTGATCGCTGCATTTGTCCTGTGAATGTGTATGCACAGATTGGGGGGGGCAGCTGGTGCCCACTGAGACTGGTGGGGCAGAAGGCAGGGAGCCCAACAGTAGATGGATTCAGAGCCAATCAGAGGCAGAGACAACTAATTCTATTCCCCCTCCCCCATTCTCCTCCCTGCTGAGTTCTACAAGGGGCAACACTGAGACTCCAGAGGAGGAAGCTGGCAGGCAGTGCTAACCCTTGGGTTGGTTATAAGTAAGAAGGCAGGCAGGTGGGGCTGGCTGAGGGCAAAGTGAGGTTGGTGGGGCACCGCCCCGCTAGACCCAATGCAGCAGCCTCCACTGCAAGAGAACCACGTAGACAGCCGAAGCACGCTCAGAAGTTTTCGTGCTGCCACTTGCAACGGCTGAAGAGGCAAGCTGCTTTTGAGTACCAATTTAAACTGGAAGCTCCTTGCCTTTTCAGCAAGTGGTGAAGAAGCAACTCCTTCTGTACGTCCGCCACTCAACCTTCCTTCAAGCCTGAAGTTTATCCAGCAAGGCCTTATTAAGGATGCCCTTGCTGTATAAAGTGCAGGAGGGGCTCTCCAGATTTGGACCCCCTTGGTGGTGGCAGTGCATTCATAGGACTCCCTGGCTTTAATCCTGTAGAAAGTTTGTAAACTTTTTTTTAAAAGCTGTGAGCTAACTTTTATTGATTTTATACTTAATCTGTATTTCCCCCCCCCAATGATTGCTGTTTATTGTTCTGATATGAATAATGTTTTGCATTTTATTTTGTTTACATAAACCATGGGAAGAGCCCTTTAGCTTAGTTGGCAGGGCATCAAATGTAAGGAATAAAATTAGGGTTATTTTTTTTAAAAAAAATCAGGATAAAACACGGCAGTCATGCAACACCCACAGGAGGTGAAAAACTGTGTTCACAAACTGTATTGGTGAGGAACAGGCGTGTACCTAGAGTTGGTCACACACAGAGCAGACCCACTGAAATTAATAGACATGACTAACTTAGGTCCATTCATTTCAGTGGGTCTACTCCGATTAGAACTTAGCTAGATATAGCCCTACGTTTTTCTGAAGTTTTGTTGCTGGCCCCCTAGAAATCTTTTTAAAGCTCCTGATTCACATCCACAATTACTCATTTTCCTGACGTTTTACAGTAACACAGCATGACAGTGATCTAGGAGACGTCAAGCTGAATTCAGTCCTGAGGATTTCAGGAGGCGAGTTCAATCTCTTCCACTGAAATCAATGGGATTTAGAAACACTTAACTCTGGTTCAAGTGAACTCTTCATATATTAGCAAAGGAACAAAGGAACAACAATATTCCTGATAAGATACACATCTTAATGTTTTTCATTACCTTGAATCTGCACCCTATTAGATCAGCCTTCCCCCTTCTCCTGCTAGACTACATCTCCCATCATCCCTGACTACTGGCTGCGCTGGCTGGGGCTGATGGGAGTTGGAGTCCAGAAATATCTGGAGTGCACCCAGTTGAGGGAAGGCTGCATTAGATGGTTTCATTTTCCGCATCTCCTATGAAAAAATGTAATACCTGCATTTTTGGGGTGCGATGTTGGCGTGGGGTGCAATTTAGCATCTCTGGAAAACCCATCCAGGTTCCCTTTAATCGCTTCCAGTGCATCGTCCCTGCTTTTCTCACCTATCTGAAAAACAGACATAAGATCAGGCTAGCAGTCCATCTGGTCCAGCAGCCTGTGCTCACAGTGGCCAACCAGATGCTCGAATGGGAAGCATGCAAGCAGGGCCTTGAGCGCAAAAGCACCCTCCACAAGCACAGGAGAATTTTAACATGAGCTGTGCATGCATGCACACATGAGGGGAGGGGATAGGGGCAAGACTGCATATTAAGTAGAGCCCTTCTAGATCCAGGCAGTGGCCCATCTAGTCCAGCATCCTGTTCTCACAGTGGCCAACCAGGTGCCCCAATGGGAAGCCCACAGGCAGGGCCTCAGCGCAGCAGCACTCTCCCCTGCCTCCAGAGCAGCATGCTGCCTCCAACAGTGGGAACATGGCCTATGCTTTCCCCCCTCTTTTTATTTTTGCTAACAAAATTGGCTTTCCTAGAAAGCACCTTCATGGCAACCTTCACAGAGGGGCCAGTCAAAGGTAAACTAAAACATTTTTACCCAGGAGAAGTTTATCACTGAATAACCAACTTTCATGAAGTTTTGTGTGTCTGATAAAGACTTTACTGTTACGTGCTCTACCATGTTTTATTAAAATGTTAAGTTTTCTATTAGCTGCGTTCGTTATTCCAGCACATGAGAAGTTGTGGTCATAAATTAAAATCTGAAAGCCCGTTCATAGCCACACCTTTGGCTTCACACTGCTTAAAAGCCGCAGCTTTTGTTTCTGCTCTTCAAACTGCCGCCTTTTTCTTTCCTCTTCCAAAAACTTCTGCTGGTGTTCAAATCGTTTCCTGTAACGAGATGCAAGCCATGCCGATGAAGCAACAAAACTATTTAGGCCCTAAGTTTCCCCACTATGTATTGACCTGTGTTCCACACCTACGTAGTACATGACATCTGTGGAATATGCTCCCCAGTGAGGTCCGCCTGGCACCTTCATGCTCATCTTTTCAGCACCAGGGAAAGACATACCTTTTCTCCCAGGCATCCGAGAGACTGAGATGATGTTTTGGTTTTAATATGCTGCCCAACCTTCCTGCGACTGCGTGGGCGTGTCATGGCTGTTTTGTTGTTGTAATGTTCTCAGAGTGTTTTTGTTTTAACGTTGTTTAAGTTGATTGGGGACCTTTGGCTATCAAGCGACCAATAAATCTAAACAAGCAACATTGCTTAAGCCAGGGATGGGGAACCTTTTTCAGCCCGAGGGCCACATTCCCTTCCGGGCAACTTTCCAGGGGCCACATGTGACAGTGGTGGGTGGGGCCGGAAGCAAAAGTGGGCCAAGCAAAATAAGTCAATTTTACCTTTGTATAATAGGCTAGTTTCTACATACACTCACCCAACCCTCTTTTATCTTCTGTCCAGGAAAGCAAGAGGCATTATCAGAGCTCAAGGGCAATTCCAGCCAAGCAAAAACACTCATAGAGAGCTGTATTTGTCCATTGCTAACCCTGGTTAGGCCACTCAGAATCTCAGAATCCAGGCTGGACATTGCCTTTGCCTGGCTGAAATGGGTCCTCGCAATACACCTCTTGCTCACTTGGGTGGAGAGGTATCTGTTTGTGTGTGAAGAAACTTCCGACTTTTGCCTGGACAAAGCTCAGAGGCACATCCATTGCTCCTTCCACTTTCACCTCTGGCCTCACCCACTTATGGTATGCGGCCCCCAGAAGGTTGCCTACAAGGGAACATGGCCCTTGGATTGAAAAAGGTTAAGGCAAAAGGCCTCTGATGATGAAAAATAGTATGGTAAAATAGGTTTTCTACTTGGAAACCACTTAGAAGCCATTATGGCATGTAAATGGCATATAAACTTGGATTCCTGCACTGAGCAGGGGGTTGGACTTGATGTCCTTACAGAACCCTTCCGACTCTACTGTTCTATGATTCTATAAATGATTGATCAGTAACATCAACAACAACTCTTCTCATCTGCAGCTAAGGCTTTGGCAGAGCAGCTGTGGGTCACTTACTGTTGTTCTTCAACAAATTGCTTCTGCATGTCCTGGGTGTACTGAGGAGCTGCCGGGCGCATTCCAAGGAAGGGAGCCTGCCCCACGTACGACATTCCAGCTGTTGGCATCGGGCCCAAAGGCATGCCACCCTGAGAAGAAAACCCAATGATTTTATGTGAAACAAGCCACCTTAGAAATAAGAAATAAGAATCAAGAATCTGGGGAAGGGCCGCAGCTCACTGGCAGAGCATCTGCTCCACATGCAGAATCAATCTCCGCTGTCTCCAGGCAGGGCTGGAGGAGGCTCCTGTCTGAAACCTGGGACTGCTGCTCCCAGTCAGCACTGACAACGCCAAGCTGCATGGACCAATGGTCTGGCTCAGTATAAGGCAGCCACCCATGTTCTCACTCTCCCCCAAGCGATTACAGGTCTGTCCCCAAGACCTGGGACATGAGGGGTTGCCACAAGTAGGGTGCCTGGTGGCAGCAAGTTGTACTCAAGTGGGATTTGGTTTGAGAAGCTTCACAGAGTGGCTTTTCCCCTCCAGCCTTGGAGAAAGAGCAGGACATGAATGAAAATGTTTTAGTCGCAAGGTAGGCGTTTAGAACGGCAAGCCTGCCGTGTCTCTTGCATAGGTTCCTCCCCCTCTTGCTGCCAGCGCCAAACGCGGCTCGCCCCAATACAGGTCAAAGCCAGACAACTTCACATTGACGGAACGCACGAGACCCAAACCTGCATGGCCATCGTCCCGGGAGGCATCTGAGAGCTGTAATTCATTCCCATCATACCCTGCATGCTGGGCTGCATGACCGACACCATCGAGAAGCCTGGCATGTGGATCATACCTACAGCAAGAAGTTAAAGATTTAGGTGAGGCTCCCTGCTAGTTCTAGCTCAGGAGTGGAGAGTCTTTGGTTCCCCAGATGGGGCTGAACTACAGCTCCCTTCATCGTCCCTGATCGTTGGCTGTGCTTGCTGAGGCTGATGGGAGTGGTAGTGCAGCAACATTTGGAGGGCCAAAGGTTTCCCACACCTGCTCTAGCTTACAGTGATCCACACCTAAAGTACAGGTATCTGGGCCAGGGCAGGCCCATCCATTAGCCATAGTTAAAGGACCGGGAATGGGCCACAGGATCACATTATCCTTTCAGGTCTGGCTTCTGAGACTCTGGACCCAGTGACCTCAGGTGGAGACCTCCCTCTGCCAGTTGGGCCTTATCTGGTAGCTGTGGGCAGTGGTGGCTATGCTCCAAGCAATGCCAGGTTGCTCTGCCTAATTGCCATTTTAATTTCACACACTGCCCCTCAGTTAGGGTCATTCTTGAATCATTGGAGGAAAATGAAGTGGCAGGCAGACCCAGCTGCCCAGGGCAGGTGTCAACATGAATGGGATATGCCCAGAGGCTGCCAGGTGCTGATGCCATCCTGGGATCCCTCACTTCAGCACTCTTCATTTGCTGCAAGCCTTAGTCGCAGTTAAGAGCTCCATCAGCACAAGCATTAATGATGGTTAATGCTAACAGCTTTGAAGCCAACTAATTAGCATTAGCTTTGGTTAATGGCAGCTTAACTACAGTTAAGGCCTCTGGGGAAAACACTTGAAATGTAACGGTGATTAAGAGGCCTGATCTGCACCAGCCTTACATTACCAGGCATGATGGTTTCTCTCCAAGGACGTCTGGGGGCTCCACTTCCATGGAAGAGGAATTGAGGTGTGAGGCACCCGGGGAATTTTTATCTCAAGTCTTCAGCACCCTCATCTCTCAGCTAGAGCACCACTTTTCACATATCAGGGAAGAGTCAAATCTAAAAATAAACCTACCTGAGAGATACATTCAACATTTGCATTTCAGAACCTCACAAAGGGCGTGAGAATAGTTCTGGCAGGGATGGGAAACCTGTGGCTCTCCAGATGCTGTCAGACTCCAGCTGCCATCTGCCCCAGCTGGCACAGCCAACAGGCTGGGATGATGGGAGGTGTAGTCTGACAATATCTGGAGGGCTGCAGGTTCCTCTTTCCTCCCCGTTAAAGTTAGAGCTTTTACATACCCTGAGGGCCGAGGCCACTTGCTACAGGAAACATGAAGCTGAAAGAGAAAGGGGTGAAAATTGTGAGTTTTCCGTTTGGAGTAATAGCGCAGATTTTTTTCAAAGCTCTAAGGCAGGAGTGGGAAACTCTGGCCCTCCAGAAGTTGCTGAACTACAACTCCCATCACCTCTGGCCATTGGCCTTGCTGGGGCTGATGGGAGTTTGAGCCCAACAATACCTGGGAGGCCAAAGAGGTTGTCTCAAATGAAGCGGGAGAGGAGGAGGTCCATCACTATAATTCCAGGAAAATAAAAAGGTACGACTTGGCAAGCATTCTGAAAACTGTAGAGAGTGACAGAAATTATGTATGCCTCTTCACGTTTGTTGGAAGCCTGCATGCAATTCCCAACCTCCCATAACCGGCTAGTGTGACCACAAAACAGAAGCCAGGGTGGCCTATGCAAGTGAAAGGGCATGGCAATGACTGTGTGAAATCAGCCCATTGGCACAAATTATCCTGTCTTCGGCCAGCGGGTTGGACTCAGCAACTCTTATTTGATCCCTTTTGCCTTTGTGGATTATGTTTTGCAGGTTCATTGTAGAAATACAGAACTCAACTTGGAGCAACATGTCAGTTAGGAGCGTGAACTCCCAGTATTCAGTCACAAAGGCATTGGCTGCATCTGCATGCAACGCTAAGCCATAAACAATGGTTTGCTTCTGTTGTACTGTGTGTCAGCTGCATGCTGGTACCTGCAGCCCAAGACCACCTTCTTCACTCCTCCCAACAAACCATGGTTTAAGGCAGGTTAGTCACCATGGTGAAACAAAGCAGAATCCACATTTCAGGTGGCACACTCAACTAAACCCTTTGTGGTTTATTTTCCCAATAGCACATTGCTTGCACTAGTGAGCTTACAAGTTTGCGAAACCATCATTTATGGCCTAGTGCTATGTGTGAATGTGGCCAATGGGTGTCTCCCTGTGGCCTGGTTTGCACTCCACACTAAACTAAACCAGGCCTTAGCACGAATGTGTGGGCTCCCACAGAGGGGACTGCAGCCACCTGGCTTCCCTCCAGTTGCTCCACTGCTGCACTGATTTAAGCCTTGGTCTGGCTTTGTTAGTATGTCATCCAAACCCGGGGCTTATGGTTTAGCTCTCGTGGACAAACCACAACCCCGTAAACCATAGAACAACCCACGGGTTACAGCTCATGGCTAGTCTAAGGACTACAACATGCTGAGCCAAGCCATGGCTTAGAGCAGCACAACACAGAGCAGAACAATAGGGGAGGAGCTAAGTGGCCACCATCTCCTCTCCCAAAGCCCCCACGCTCACACCTATCCATGGTTTGGCTTAGCATGATGTGCAACCATGCCAGCCTCAGCCAGACCAATAGACTACAGGTAGAACGTCACTGGCTTCTCTTACAGGGCTTATATCAGTCCTACTCAGGGTAGAGCCACTGACATTAATGAACCTAAGTTAGTCATATTCATCAACCTCAATGAGTCTGGTCTGAGTAGGACTCAGTACCACCCAATGCAATTTTTTCAAAGAGAAAACAACAACCCAATTCCCCCTCCCCCCAAAACAACCTTAACCTCTGCTAGCAGGTGGAGAAATAATCAGTTTCTGCGAACATGTTTGGTTGAAATGAACAAGAAAACCAGTTGTGAAGCAGGATTGTAACTTATCCTGACAAGACTGGAAGAAAATTCAGTTCAACAGCACTTCCTTTGCAAAACAGCTCCAATACGGAAACAGCTGCCGGCCACAATTTACCACTCCTAACCTCAAAACAGGAGAAAGGTTTTTATTCTGGCAAGGAGTGCCAAAATATATTCCCCTTTTCTCCATTGCTCATTCAATATACATTAACAATAAGAGGTTTAATAAAGGTAGATAGTTTTCCCATAATTTATTCATTTTTTCCTCCGTCGATGGCCTATCCCAGGATGGGGAACCTTTAGCTCTCCAGATGTTGCTGAACTTCAACTCCCATCGGTGCCAACCGGCATGGCCAGTGGTCAGGGATGATGGGAGCTGTAGGCCAGAAGCGTCAGGAGGGCTGCAGGTTAGCCGGCCCTGTTTTTTTTCCTCTAAAAGGTGGGTGGGGAACCTTTCCTCCGCCTGAGTTCCCTGGGAAGAGGACTGACTGTTGAACCACTCTGGAACTGTAGCTCTGTGAGGGCAATAGGGGTCTCCGAAGAACTCTCAGTACTCTTAACAAACCACAGTTCCCAGGATTTGTTTGGGGGAAGCCAGGACTGTGTGGTATGACACCGTTTTAGCTGTATAGTGCAGATGGGGCCTTAGGGGTAGATGAGTTAAAGCAAGGGTGGGGAACCTCAGGCACGGGGCAGGCGGTGAATGCGGCCCTCTCTATCTGGGCCTTGAAACTCTCCCCAGAGCACATCCCCTCTCCAGCTCTGTTCTGCACCCTCCTCGAGTGTTTTTGCCTAGCTGAACTCAGATAACCCTTCTTGCTAGCCTTGTGCACAGAAATGAGCCTCCTGAACAAAGGCAAAATTGATATGCTTTGCTCTCCTCACTTTTGCTTCTGGCTGCACCCACTCCTAGCATGTGGCCCCCAGAAGGCCGCCCAAAAGGAAATGCTTGCGCTGCAAGCAGCTCCCAACCCCTGTGTTAAAGTCCAAGGATACCCGCTCCCACACTTGAAAAGCAGGCATCTTTTAAGAACGAAAGAGGACGAACTTTCAACAGAAGCTTGAATGAATCGTAAGGAACCTGCCAGAGAGGTCAACCCAGCTCATTCCAATGGACACCTCCAGGGTCAAATGAAAACTCCGCTGCTGAAGCACATTGGCATCAATGCTCCACGCGGCTTATCCCCCTCATCTGTCCGCGTAAGGATCCAACCATAAGGTGGGGGGGGGAGAAAAGGGCTGTAACCACAACTTGATCTGAAGTGCAACGCGACCTGCTCAGGCCCCACTAGTTGCCATTCTGTGCGGCAAGCAAAGCAGGCCACGTCATTAAACATGCATGGCTTTCTAGACAAGCAGTGACTTATTTATAAGCCTCGCCAAAGAAGAAAACACACTCCGACTAATTAAAGTCCAGGGCAAAGTGGGGGAAGAAGAGCCCAAACCAACATTCTCTCCGGTGTCCAATCAGGAAAGGCCATCGCTCAGTGGTGGAGTATCTGCTTTGGATGCAGAAGGCTCCTGGCTCAGTCCCCAGGATGTAGGAAGCTGCCTTATACCGAGTCAGACCTTTGCGGCCATCTACCTCAATACTGTCTACACTGACTGGCAGTGGCTTACCAGGGTTAAGGCAGGGAGTCTCTCCTGGCCCTACCTGGAGATGCCAGGGATTGACCCTGGAACTGTGTGCATGCAAAACAGATGTTCTAAGACTGAGCTACGACCCTTCCCCCTTGACATCTCCAGGTAGGGCTGGGACAGACCCCTCCCTAAAACCCTGGAGAGCTGCTGCCAGTCAGTGTAGACAATACTGAGCTAGAGGGACCAATTGTCTAATTTAGTAAAAGGCAGCTCCCTAAGCTGTCTCGCAGCATGCTGGATAGGATCCGCAATTCACCTTGTGCAGTCAAAACGTAATCATAGTTTGAAGACGTATTAATGCTTTTGCAGAATGGGTACTTTAAAAAATCCACGCGTTCATCTGTAAGAGACACATCAGGAGCTCTGGAAGAAGACATATGAACTGGAATGGAATGAAATTGAAACCCAGCATTCTCTAAAGCCCACAAAGCCTTCTATTGCTTCACCTACACAGAGACCTGCTTGTCACAGGACAGGCTGAACTCCCAAAGGAATTTCTGTAGGCTGCGAGAATCATGCTGCTTTGGAGTGGGTGGGATTTTAAGCAGCCTCACCACACACAGGGCGGCAGCCTTGCTCTCTCTGACAAAGGGGCTAATCAATACTGGGCTGCAACCCTTCAGCTGGTCCAATATGCAGCAGGCAGATTACTGGGTGGGGTTCCCTTTATAGCTCAGACAACCCCTGCACTAACACAGCTGCATTGGTTGCCAGTTTGTTTCTGGGCCCAATGTAAGGTAGTCACACTAGTGTTTAAAGTCCTATACGACTTAGTTCCCAAATATCTCAGAGACCGCCGCCTTCTCTACAGACCCTCTCGGGTGTTCAGCAGAGGGGGCCCTTTTGGTAGTTCCGCCACCCTCAGACATTTGGGGGGTGACCCAGGAGAAGGCCTTCTCTGTGGCAGCTCCAAAATCACAGAACTCCATCCCCACAGAGGTGTGTCTGCCAACTTCATGGTACAATTTTCGGCAAATGCTGAAAACACACCTCTTTACCCTGGCCATTGACAAGACATATATTTTTAGGACCCACCTTATTTTTGGCAATGTGATTTTAGGTTGTTTTAAATTGTTTCTAATGATGTCTTTTAAAACTGTTAGGACCCGCCCTGGGACCTTTGGGTGAAGAGCAGGTAAAAAAATGAAATAATAATCATAGTAAATGGACAGAATGGACGTGAGGGGAATACAGACATCATGTCCCAATTGCTTCTACAATAATTAATGACAGAATCAGGGAAAACTGTGTTTTCCCCCCAAGAAAAAAAAAAAAGGGTCAATTCACCTCAATACTTGATACGGTAAATTGAGTTTCATACCAAAATTTGGGTGGGCTGAATGGAATTGAGCTTAGACCTGAGAGGATAAGCCCCTTTCGCTTTTTCTCACACACATACGATCACTACACAGCAGCACAACTCTGTACTCCAAGACAACTAACAGAGATCAACTGCAACGTACTCGCTAGCTGAAATTCCTTGGGGAAGAGCCACAGCTGAGTGGCAGAGCATCTGCCTTGCATGCAGAAAGTCCCAGACAGAATCCCTGGGAGGGAACGCTGTCAGAAACCCTGGAAAGTCACTGCCAAGCAGTGTAGACAGTACTGAGCTAGGTGGAGCAATGGCCTGATTCAGTATAAGGCAGCTTCCCATGTCCCTAGCTGAACCATTCTGTTGCTAATACTCAACTATTATTGAAAGGACAAATTATACCTAAAAAGTGACTTTTGTTTAAAATATCTAAAAGGCCACTACCGCACACAAAACTGCCTTGAATATGTGCTGCTGACTTCAAGCCCAACTTTAGAAAAACGACTTAGCAGGAAGCCGACACTGCTGGTAACAAGAATAAGGAGCAACCCCCTTAGGAGGGATGGATATAAATATGAAATAGAGAACTATAGTTTGAAGTGGTTTTGATTAGAGTTCAGAAACCAGAGGCCTCAGAACTTGCCCTGAATGCTGGACTCAGCCCCCAGAGCAAAGAATGTACTCCTTTAGGAGAGTGTAGTTCTGAGCACGTACAAAGAATTTTTGCCTCATCATCAAAGGACAGTTTATGTATACACATGCCAAACAATTGTCAACTACAGCGTCAAGAAATGACTTTGCACATGAGTGAGCCACAACATGAATCAACAAAGGGCAGAACTGTCATCACCACCTGATTTCAGTTCAGACACAGTCCTCTTCAAAAGCTGGGCTGCAAAGAGCACCTAGAGGTGATCATCATGCAGCCACCCCCTACACATCTCAAGTTGGGTGTGGAGAGATTCCACACAGGTTTTGCATTTCTCTTTAAGGCCAGCCCACATCTCAGCAACTTAACCTTCCACTTCTCTTACACCTTAATCCTCTGTGAGTCTATACCAATCACACTCCATAATAAAAAAAAACCCCACTTCTGGCCTACAACTAACACACTTGGTTTATCATTTATACAGAGCCACACAGTAACATCAACAAAAACAAGACAGGTCCCTGCCCCAAGAAGCTTACAATTAAGCCCCATCTGTGCAATACATGTAAAGCAGTAACATACCACTTTAAACCGTCATGGCTTCTGCCAGACCATCCTGGGTACTGTAGTTTGTTAAGGATGCTGAGAGTTGTTAGCATACCCCTATTCTCAGAGTAGTTTATAAATCATTCCGTTTCCTAGGAATTGTATCTTTGTGAGGGGAATAGGGGGTCTCTTAACAACTTTCAGCACACTTAATAAACTACAGTTCCCAGAATTCTTTGGAGAAAACCATGGCCAATATTCAGTGCTACTCATACTCAGAGCAGACCCACTCAAGTTAATAAGCTTAAGTTTATTAATTCCAGTGGGTCTATATTTCTGAGTAGGAGTTAGCTGAATACAACCCATGTTAAAGTGACATAATGTATGGTGCCAATGAGGCCTAAAATAGACAATGGGGGAAAAGGGCACAGCTTTGTAGTCCAAAATAAAGTGTAAAAAGCGTTATTTAAAATAAAATAAGAATTAAAATCAATAATAAATTGTTGCACTGGAGCGTTCCTCCCCAACTTCTAAAAAATAAATTGATAGAGGAAGAGAAGATTCTTCATCTGTTGTCTAAAAGTATAAAATGTAAAAAGAAAGGAATCTTCCCTTAGTCTCTCTCAATTCTTAATATATAACGGATGGCAAAGAAAACATTATCTATTCTCTTTCCGATCTATCTATAATACATAACTGATGGGAAAAGTACCTACCTATTCTCAATAAGATAATTTATTGGGGAAAAGAATCTTATCTTTTTTCTCTTTCTCTCCTATAATACATTAAGAAATAAACTGATAATTTTTTTTAAAAACCCAATACAGAGATACCTGCCCAATCTTTACATTCAGCCAGAAAGACACGATTAATACTTGAACACATAATGTTTGCCTTGCTCCTGCAAGAAACAGGGCATTAACAGCACAATCCTAACCATATTCAGAAAAAAGTCCTATTGAATTTAGTGGGGCGCACTCCCAAGTAAATGGTGCTAGGGGTTTTACTCTGTTATCTGTGCTTAGATTGTGAAACTCCTCACCTACTAATATGAAGTTGATACCCTCAATACTTGTTTCAAACGCCTGCTTAAAGACACTTTGTTTGACACAGGCCTTTGTCTGATATATAGCTCTGGCTATTGAGTATCGCTGTCCAGACATTAAGTACTTTTATACTGTTTTATGGATATATTAGGGTCACCACTTAGATCATTTGTTTATTGAGAGGTATATAAGCCTACAAGTTGCTGATTTACACACTCACACATGCAGATGACCTTATTGATTTCTGAGAGCAGGTAAGATTTCCCCCCCAATGAATTATATATAAATATTTCAGAAGGAGAAATTAGGCAAGCACTCCATATATACCCATATATATACAAACACGCACGTGTTCCCTGGGAACTGTATCTTTGTGAGGGGAAAAGGGGGTCTCTTAACAACTCTCGACACACTTTACACACCCGCATATACACAGAGTATGTGTGTGTGTATACATAGATATATACAGTTTCTTTGGGAGGAAACGCAGGATTTAAACTGAATTATTACTAGTAGTAGTAATAGTAGTATATGGAATATTTACCTGTTTTCTTCCTCTGATACATTTATATATAACTGAAGGGGGCGGGAATTCTAATTATGAATTCATAAAGTCATTCCAATCGTAATAAACATTTATTAACAATGGTGCCAATGACACTGGCCAACTTGCCATCGCCGAGCATCCCCCCCGCAACAAAGCGCACCTGTGAAGATGCCCGCCCACCTACCTGCCCACCTACTTACCTTTTAACCCCCTCGCTCCCTCCGGTTTGCTCCCCCCCCCCGCCACCTCCTCTCCCGGTCGCAGGGCCGCTCCTCCTACCTGGCAGGCCCGGGGCTCCCTCCGGCCGAGCCCAGTCCGGCGCCACCGACGGAGCTCGGCGCTGCCGGCCCAGCAGTGACAGGAGGAGCGGAGGCGACGGCGGAGGAAGAGGAGCCGCCGCCGCCGCCGCCGCCGCCTCCACCGGCTCGCAGGCCCGGCCGCAGCGCCATCTTGCTGCCCGCCTACTGAGGCAGGAGCCCGAGCAGTGCCTCCTCGCTAGGCTCCTGTCAGCTGGGCCGCCGCGACTTCCGGGGCCGGGCCGCCTCGCCTCCACCAGGCCCGGCCCACCGACTGGGGAGCGCCTGCCTGAGGGAGACGCCTCAGGGGAGGCGGACGGGGCGCGCACGGCAGGGAAAGAGAAGCGCTGAGGCAGCGTCTCTTCGCTCTCCTAAAGCGGGGAAATGGGGGGAGGCAGGAAAAGCCTGAGGAGAACTCACTATTTGGGGGGGACGACGACAGAGGGGGTCACTTTTGGTGCACGCCACGTGTGGGGCAAGAAGATGGGGCAGCAGGACCCCAGATCCGACAGAGTTGTTTTTATTTATTTATTAGATGTATCTCCCGCCCTTCCTCCCGGTAGGAGCCCATCTTTCATGCTACAGATATCTTCCCCTCCCTAATCCAGATCTATACTTACAGATTTTACATAGAAAGAGCTTTAGGTCTAGAGATCTATAAACAGACCCGAGACTGACACGTTTATCTTTCTACAGATACAGGGCTGGGTATTTTTAATTATACATACTTAATATTGATTAACAAAACAGAGGTTTTTATTTTACTAGCAACAAGCTTCGGCCTGCATCAGCTGCTAAAACAAAAATAATATCCATACACACTGAGAGAGGCTATAATCCAGAGAAATCTGTCTATGTCTATAAAAAGATGGGTTTATAGATTTTCAGGTAATACATTAAAGAAATTTTATTTATTTATTATTTGGTTTATATCCCGCCCTTCCTGCCCGCAGGAGCCCTAGATTAAATATCTGTAGATATATATGTCTCAGGCTCAGATCTGTCTATATCTCTATAAAGCTCTTTCTCGTATATAGATTACACATCTATGTCTATAAAAGGATTGCTTTATATATGTTTATAGATCACAGACCTATTTATACAGAGATACCTATATAGATTAGAGATGTAATTTTGATGGATTGCATCTAGATATAAATAGATCAAATGTCTATAGATATATGTTGAGAATAGATTTATCATTATTTAGCATGCACACTCTCTCTGGGTTGTACCCAGCTAAGGTTTAGCCATTGGGATCAATAGACATGACTAACTTATCAATTTAAGTGGGAGTATGACTTTATTCCATCTGTAATACAATAAAATACAATTGCTACAACAGGCAGAAAAATCATTTAAGGGATCCACCAAGATCCTCAGCAATTTTCAAATGGTTCATAGAGGGGAAAGGTTTGGAAACCACTGCTTTATGCTAAATAGTGAATTAATAGTAGGTGGATGCTTATTCCATTCATGCATAAAAGGGAGTTATCCCATGGTTTGCAAAAAGGACCAAAAAATTCCCAACTGAATGAGGACTGAGCATGCTCAGTGGCCACAGAATGCCATTACCTTTGCTTGGGCAGGACTTCTCTGCTCTTAAAAACCATGTGACTGGCAAAAATACAACTGTTGCTGCATCTCTGTTCCTCTGCACTCTCATGCACCTCTCTAAAGATACGAGCTCTGCTGTCAGAATAAAAATTAACAACCTTAAGACACATGAGAAGTCATAATCTGAGAAGTACTATGTTTAGGTTAGGCTGCATTGTGGCTCTGGGTGAAAGTTAGTTGCTGTTACTAGGACTTGAACCTGCAAGTGGATGACTTGCTGCTGGAGAGGACACAGAGGGTCCCATGAAACAGCAATGATTGCTCCAAACATTACTCCTATGCGTTCCATTTGAACACCGGGGTACTTGGTTCAGCATCATGGTAGATCCGAGGGTCGGGGAGGGGGGGTCGCTGTGGTCTATAAGAGTTCCATCTCACTCACCAAGCACCATGTCCATACAACTACTGGTCTGGAGTGTTTGGACCTTGTGTTGGGTCAGAGGGACAGACTGGGAATCCTGCTGGTGTACCGCCCACCTTGCTGCCCAACGGCTTCCCTAACTGAGCTGACAGAAGTGGTCTCGGAGGTATTGCTGAGATCCCCCAGACTATTGGTACTGGGGGATCTCAACATCCATGCCGAGGCTACTTTATCCGGGGTGGCTCAGGACTTCATGGCTTCCATGACAACCATGGGGCTGTCCCAATATGTTAGTGGCCCAACACATGTGTCGGGGCATACTCTAGATCTTATTTTTGCTACTGGACATGGAGATGGTGATCTGGATGTGGGGAGTTTTACATCTCTCCCTTTGTCATGGACAGATCACCGCTTGCTGAAGTTTAGACTCACAGTGGCTTCTCCCCTCTGCAAGGGTGGGGGACCTACTAAATTGGTCCGCCCCCGGAGACTAATGAATCCTGAAGGTTTTCAAAGGGCTCTGGGGGATTTCCCGGCTGATAGGACTGGCGCTCCTGTCGAAGCCCTGGTCGAACTGTGGAATGCGGAGATGACCCGGGCTGTTGACACGATTGCTCCTGCACGACCTCTCCTGTGTAGAGCTCATACAGCTCCATGGTACACTCCAGAGCTGAGAGCGATGAAACAAGATAGGAGACGGCTTGAGCGGAGGTGGAGGCGAACTCCCGACGGATGCAACTATGCGCTGGTAAGTGCCTCTACTAAGCTGTACGTAGGAGCGGTGAGGGTGGCTAAAAAACAACATTTTGCTGCCACTATTAAGTCATCTCTTTGCCGCCCAGCAGAGCTTTTCAGGGTTGTCCGAGGGCTACTTCATTCTGGCCCTCAGGACATGGTTGAGTCATCGGTGGCCCGCTGTAATGAGTTTGCTGGGCACTTCCAGAATAAGATCTCATGCATCCGCCGGGACTTAAGACTCCCAGTTTATAGCAGCTGATCCAAATGAGGTGTCCGGAGCACAGTCTTGTCATGTTTTATTGGATGAGTTTCAGTTGGTTCAGCTGGAGGACGTGGACAAGGTGCTTGGACAGGTGCGTGCAACCACTTCGGTACTAGATCCTTGCCCCTCTTGGCTAATAAAAACCAGCAGGGATGGAACGGCTGGATGGGCCAGGGAAGTGATTAACGCCTCTTTACGAGAGGGAGTGGTTCCTGGCTGTCTGAAAGAGGCGGCAGTGAGACCACTTCTGAAAAAACCTTCCTTGGACCCAGAAAATTCCAACAGCTACAGACCAGTAGCGAATGTTCCATTCCTGGGCAAGATCTTGGAACGAGTGGTTGCTAGCCAGCTCCAGGCACTATTGGATGAAACCGATTATCCAGATCCATTTCAATCGGGTTTTAGGCCCGGTTTCGGCACCAAGACAGCCTTGGTCGCCCTGTACGATGACCTATGTTGGGAGAGGGACGGAGGGAGTGTAACTCTGTTGATTCTCCTTGATCTCTCAGCGGCTTTTGATACCATCGACCATGGTATCCTTCTGGAGAGGCTCGCGGAGCTGGGAGTTGGAGGTACTGCTTGGCAGTGGTTCCGCTCCTACTTGGCGGGTCGTCTCCAGAAGGTAGTGCTTGGGGAACATTGCTCGACACCATGGATTCTTCAATATGGAGTCCCGCAAGGGTCAGTTCTGTCTCCCATGCTTTTCAACATCTATATGAAGCCGTTGTGTGCGGTCATCAGGAGTTTTGGAGTGCGTTGCCATCAGTACGCTGATGACACGCAGCTCTACTCCTTTTCATCTTCTTCAGGTGAGGCTGTCAATGTGCTGAACCATTGCCTGGCCGCGATAATGGACTGGATGAGAGCTAACAAACTGAGGCTCAATCCAGACAAGACTGAGATGCTGTTGGTGGGTGGTTTCTCTGATCAGATGGTGGATATACATCCTGTCCTGGACGGGGTTACACTCCCCCTAAAGGAGCGGGTTCGTAGTCTGGGGGTCTTTTTAGATCCTTCCCTGTCACTTGAGGCTCAAGTAGCCTCGGTGGCACGCAATGCGTTCTACCAACTTCGGTTGGTGGCCCAGCTACGTCCCTATCTGAGCAGGGAGGACCTTACATCAGTTGTACATGCTCTGGTAACCTCGCAATTGGATTACTGCAATGCGCTCTACGTAGGGCTGCCTTTGAAGATAGTTCAGAAGCTACAGCTAGTGCAAAACGCGGCGGCCAGATTAATAACAAGGACCAAGCGGTCTGAACACATAACACCTGTCCTGGCTCGCTTGCACTGGCTACCAATACGCTTCCGGGCCAGATTCAAAGTGTTGGTCTTAACCTATAAAGCCTTATACGGCGTGGGACCACAATATCTGTTGGAACGCCTCTCCCGATATGAACCTGCCCGTACACTGCGTTCTACATCGAAGGCCCTCCTCCGAGTTCCGACTCATAGCGAGGCTCGGAGGGTGTCAACAAGAACTAGGGCCTTCTCGGTGGTGGCCCCCGAACTGTGGAATAGTCTTCCCGATGAGGTGCGCTTGGCGCCAACATTGCTATCTTTTCGGTGCCAAGTTAAAACTTTCCTCTTTTCCAAGGCATTTTAATGTAATTTTAATTTAGTTCTTAAGTTTGCTGTAATTGATTCTGATTTATTATTTTATTTATGTTTTTGTTGTATTATATTATGGAATTGTATTGTTATATATTTGTATTCTTGTTGTACACCGCCCAGAGAGCTATGCTAGTGGGGCGGTATAAAAATTTAACAAATAAATAAATAAAATAAAACAGCTTAACCCCCAAAGAAACCCAAGAAAAAATGAGGAAATAAAAGAACAGAGGTGCAAGCCACAGTGAAACCATTGGGAGGCAATTTATTAGGGGGACTTACAGATTTTAAGGCCAAAGCGTTCCAATAGTTGCCAGGGAAGGATGAACCTTTGTAAAGCATGCAGCCTCGTACAGGCGAATGGGACTATTTTGCTAGAACACACTCTTAGGGATTTCCCTTCAGAGGCATTCTACTGTGGATTTAAAATTTGCTTTCCCTGCAAATTATAAATCTGCAATCTGGCCTGCGATGATTGTGTCTTACTTCCAACACAGCCGCTACAGAATCTGTTACTGTATTACATGGTCCCTCCAGATGTTGCTGGGACTACAACTCCCATCATCCCTGACCGTTTGGCATGCTGGCTGGGGCTGATGGGAACTGGGAGTCCAACCATGCCTGGAGAGCCACAGGAGTTCCCCATCCCAGCTGTATTGAGCTAACAGGTGGGAGATGTGAAGGCATAAACAGTGAGGTCCCCTTTTCCACCCACCTGCCTTTCCCCCCATCCCTCAGAGCAGAGAAGCAGGCACTTTGCTCCCCAGTGAAAGAAGACACTTCTGTCATTGCACTGTCTTCCCCAGAAACCCGGCAAAAATGTCACAGCAGGCGATGGCCTGGTCCCCATACAGCCACAGCAGGAAGGGATTTAGCTTAGGAAGACTGCCACGACCTTAAAAAAAAACAAAATAGAAAGAGGTAAAATACACCCAAATATAAAATAAATTCTTTGTCCATCAATGGTTCATGTGGCTTCCAAGCTTCCTACAAATATCACAGAATCCTTGCTTATTTTGACCAATCATTCAAGGCAGCTGAATCAATTTTCTGGAGCAGTCTGTGCCTGAGAATTGTTGGCTTTATCTTCCTTGGCATTCTTCTTTACTTTCTGGGAGATTCTCCTAAAAGAGTAAAGTACCAGGTTAGAAGAACCTTAATGAATCCAACTGTAACATTTAATAGTAGCTATTAGCCTCTTATAGCAGTAGGTACTAATTCTGTCAATATAGCAGATTTTGTAGGGGAGGAGTGGTAGCGTACACCCTGTGCGTGCTGAAGGCCTTGGGTTCAGATCCTGACATGGTTCAGATCCTGACATTTTCAACTAAAAAGGGACCACAGGTCCAGGGAGACTCTGTCTCTACTTTCAAGAGACGCTGCCAGAAGGAACAGACAATGGATGGATCAATGGTTGTATTTAATATAAGGGAACTTCTTGCATTCAATTATTTGGGGACGGGACTGTAGTTCAGTGGCAGAGCATCTAGGCCCCGGGTTCAATCCCCACCATCTCCAGGTAGAGCTGGGAGAACCTGTGCCTGAAACCTTGCAGAGCCACTGCCAGTCAGTGTGGATAATACTAAGCTAGATGGACCAATGGTCTGACTCAGCAGAAGGCAACTTCCTCTGTTCCCCATACTTTACTTTCAGCAGAGTTTAATATAGAGCAGCTGTTTACGTAACTTTGGCATAAATATGAGCTACTGAGAAATGAACCACTGTGCCTAGCTGCTAATAAACAAAGAAGAAGCTGGCATGAAAAGCCTATTTAAAGCTTCTTTTTTTTAAAAAAAAAAGGCCAAGTAGAAAGGTGTGAACATTAGGAACAGATTTATGTGAAAAACACACACACACTGTGCTCAGACACCAGAATAACACACTTACTGGGTTCCTGATCCAAACGTTCAGAGGGCAGAACTGTATATAGGTCCAAAACATCTCCCAATCCAGGAGCCGATTATCTACACAACGTGTTCACTATGGCAACAAAATGGGGTGGAGAGGATCTGGCTCTTCCTTCACGTGAGGCATGGGTTAAGGGTTCATTAAGGCTGCTCCACATGCAGCCGCTCGTTCCAAACCCCCAGTTCCAAGTAGGAAGCCGCCTTCTATCAGCCCAGAATATTTATCCTTTCATGCCAGTGTTGCCTATTCTGACTTGCAATGCCTCTCCAGGGTCTCGGAATGAGAGTCCTATGCATCTCCCGCAACCTGATCCTTTTAACTGGAGATTCCAAGGGTTGAATCCGAGATTTTCTGCATGCAACACAAATGCTTGGAATCCTCCCCGAGGTGGTTCTCCCATCTCTCCCACCGCAGCTCAGTTTTCAGCCAGTTCCTCCATTCCCCTGAATGTCACTGGCACGCCCTCTTTCTGGCATGAAGGCTATGTGGGCAGCTGCTCAGGGTCATTGCTATGTCGACTGCAAGAACTGGCTTAGGGAAGTAGATGCCTTAAGCCAGTCCTCTTCTCTCTGCCTGACGCCTTCGTGTGGGAGAGGGAGAAAGGACAGCAGGACAGTGTGCGTGAACCAGATTTTGAAGTGTGTCTCTTAAGCCTGAATCCCTTCTGAACCAGGCTCTCTCAGGCTAACTCAGGAGCAGCACCCAAACTGAGAGCACCATCCCCAACCCAGCCACGTGAGATCGCCTTGAGTTAAAGGGCTGACGGAGAGCACGTAAGAGACACCCATATGTTAAAAGATGTGTTGACAGACTCTTGGCTTCTGCATTAATCCTGAATATGGATTAATTTCAGAACTGATTTGACAGGAGGGCGCATGCCCCCCCCCAAGCAATCAGAAGAGTTGCCTTCTCCAGGGGAAATTCAGATCCCCACTCTATGACCAGCTGGATGTCTGCATCCAACAACATGCCCAGCAGGTTGGTGGCTTCAATCCAGTTGTGGACAGATGCTAAGGAGAGGGGGGAAATTTGCCTATCCACCTACCCTTCATATGCCTAAGATCCCTGGGGGGAGAAGGGCTGAATCACTGCTGAAATGCCATCTCTTTGATTGCAAACTCCCAATATGGGAACCCTCAGCCCCCGCTGGCTGAGGCTGTCAGGAGTTGTAAACATCTGGAGGGCACCAGGCTCCGGAAAGAGATGGCGTAGACAATACTGAGCTAGATGGGACCAGTGATCTGACTCTGTATAAGTCAGCTTCCTGTGTTCCTACCCGAGATATTCCCGTTCTTTCCAGTGTCCTCAGACGATCCCCAAGACCAAATGACCTCAGCAGCACCATCTTTTGACTAAGTGGGTACTTCAAGGGCCTGTAACAGGGCTGGGCAACCTTTGGCCCTCCAGATGTTTCTAAACTACAACTCCCATCATCCCTCATCACTGGCTGTGCTGGCTGGGGCTGATGGGAGTTGGGGAGACCAACAGCATCCAAAGGACCGAAGATGCCCCAGCCCTGGCATATGTAGGGCTGTTCCTGGAAGTCAGCTCACTTTTACACAAATGTCATTCTTCAGATTCATAGCCAGTAATTGGTGGTGAGGGAGTTTAAAGGGGTGGGGAAATCGTTTCAGAACACTCAGAATATGAGGATCCAGGGAGTCTAATATGTAAAGTTATTAAACTGTGTTTTTGCGAGCAAGCAATGTTTTGCGAGATTTTCCTTACAGATCCATAAGCAGAAGGTAAGAGACTTTTTTTAAAAAAAAGGAATGTTCAAGAAGGAGCCCTGGAGTGTCTATGAGAGAGGGCAGGCCCACTGTCGCTACAGCTCTGCTCTTTCCTTAGAGGCTCCCCAGAGCCCTAGACTGAGCGTATTCCAGAAGCAAAAGCAGTCAGGCAGTCAGGGAATAGCATCCATTTGGAGCCTGCAGAACAGGGTTGGAAACCTGTGAAGAGCAAGGCTCGCTCAGCATTTGACACCTGTTAAAGTCACAGGAACATCGGAAACTGCCTTATACCGAGTCAGACCATTGGTCCATCTGGCTCAGTACTGTCTACATTGACTGGCAGTGGCTCTCCGGGATTTCAGTAGAGCCATTCCTAGCCCTGTGCTGGGGATTGAAGCTGGGACCTTCTGCACACAAACGAGATCCTCTACCACTGAGCTATGGCCCTTCCTCGCATTCAACCGGCCCAAAGGCTCAATTTGTGGCATGTTTAAGAACGGCGAGTGTTTGACTTCCATGTTCTAGCCTGCACTGTAGGGCTACGGGGGAACTTTGCATGCGGAGGGCTGGGAAAGGCTCTGTCTGAAGCCGCTGTCAGTCGGTTTGCAATAGTGAGCTACTGTAGATGGGCCAATGATCTGACTCCACTTCCTTTGTTTACCTGGACAAGCAAACCATTTTGTTTGTTTGGCATAACATTTCTCTCTCACTCTCTTCCTCTGTCCTCTGTCACTGGATAAACGAAATTGCAACTCCTCCCTGCCCCCTCAAAAGATGCTTTTGACAAGGAATACTTAACTTACTTTTTTTTCTTGGCTTTCGCCCGTAAGAACTGGGGAGATGTCAGAATGTGTTCCCTTTCCAAGGGTTTCTTAATCAACTTCTTCTTTTGCTTGCTGAAACCACCGGGGGGGGGGAAGAGAGAACCATGATGAAATTTAAAACCAGTTTGCAGGAGAGGAAAAACAAATAAAGAATGATAGTTTATTTAAATCAGCGTTACAGTTTTCGACCCAATGCCCCTTTGCAAAATCTTTTTGTGGCCAACGCCCCCCTCAGATTAATTATATGCCAATGCTTCCTATTCTTTCCTTAAAATATGAGTAATGCATAAAAGGTATTTTCAATGATTACTGATCGTTTTTATCATGCCTTTTTATTGCACTTAGATTACACATTGAATTCTTAGTATGATTTATTAATATACATATATATATAGAAAAGTAAACATCACAGAAACAACAGGTAGCGAGTGTGTCCCATTCCTGAAGAAAACCACCGAATAACTGACTGTCTGCGTCACCCGTTTGCACACAGCACTCATCTGTTGGAAGAATGCACCCTCCACCAATACACCCAGCTTATCAAACACTCTCTCATGATTGGTTCCAAGATCCCTCAAGACAGCATCGGAACATTACCTAGTGCCGGGGCGTGGCTAATATCCCCATTCCTTGAAAGGACACTGGCTGCTATTCAGAATTTCTTTACTAAAGAGCACACACGATTTACAGTGTTATTTCCATGAACTGAGACTATTAAATACGTTCTAACTGGGGACAAAACAGTTTAAAAATTAATGATTTGTGTATTAAATAAAATTAAACTTAAATGCTTCAACTGTTGCATCAGACCGCCAAATGTCAACACCCCCCCAATGAACCCAAACGCCCCCTAAAGTTTGTAGTCACGCCAACGCCCCCCAGAGGAGTGCTACCGTCCACATTGGGAATCGCTGATTTAAATCATGTGTAGGCAACTTTCAGCCCTCGCTGGCCTTCTGTACGGACAGTAAAGCTGCTCCCACCACAGGATTCTCCACCATCACCAAATTTTGCTGCCTCCCCTTGTGCCACCAGACCCATTGTAAACATGCGCCCCCTCAGCCCACCAAACAGTTCAACCTCCCACTGCATGTTCTCTCTCTGTGTGTGGGCACGCATGTGAGAGAGAATGACCTCCCACCACCTCAGGCCTCACCACCCACACACTGCCACACCTTTCAGAATTTAACACAGAAGCTTAAGGCCCAGCTCAGACAACTCGACACAAGCCACAGCCCCACTCACACCTCCCTCCCTTGCGCGGATTCATTTTGCCGTGGCATCTGAATTGGCAAACTGTGGCCCATGCTTACCCTTCAAACCAGTGGGAGGAAGCTACCATTCAAGGTGGGTTTCCCACTCTGGGTTGGACAGCAGAATGCAAACCATGGTTTAACTATGTAGATGCTTGACCAGGAAACCGAGAAAGCAATGCCACACATGGGGGGGGGGGAAAGAGTGCATGCAAGTCCCCTGCTAGTTTCTGATCATCCTGAGTTGGGCCTAAACGAGCACCTCTCAGGACGAGAGCAAGAAGCAGCTTAAATAAGTTCACAGAAGGATTTTAGGAAAACAACCAGAGGGAAAGGTGTGTGGTGTCATTCAGTCAACACAAAGGATGGGCACCCAGGCTCCTGCTTTGCACTCCTTGCAACTGACAGAGGTGAACCTACAGGCTTACATCAACTTTCAAAGCCTGCCTCCCTATTTCTGTACAACTCTGTGAAATGTAGCTCCCTGTGGGGTGCCTGGAACTCAGTCCTCTTTGCCCCATAGAGGGGGCTTTTTGCAGAGGACTCCCTTCGCAGTTCCACCAGCCACAGAAGTGTGGGAATGGCAGAGCAGGAGGGGGCTCTCTCTGTGGAAGCCCCTAAACTGTGGAACTCCCTCCCCACAGAGGTGCGCGTAGCATCTTCATTGCACAGCTTTCGCCGCGTGCTGGCGATGCACCTCTCCAACCTGGCCTTTAACAGTTAAGGTACTGTTGGATTGTGGGACCCACCCCTTTGGCTGAATTTATACTGTTCTGTTCCATCTGAGATGATTTTGCTTATCTTTATAATTGTAATGCTTTTATAACTGTTTATTATGTGTTACAATAAGCATTAATAGATATGTCCTGGTTAAAAATAACTATTATACGTTGTGCGATGTAACAAACCATTGCGTTGTTTGAGGAGAGCAGCAGCGGCTGCCTACAGCTGTATCCAACCAGAGGACGGGCGTAAGAAACCCATCACTGTTTTTAGTTCCTGTAAACCGCCCAGAGAGCTTCGGCTATGGGGCGGTATGTAAATACAATAAATAAATAAATAAATCACCCACCTGCGGCTGACTGAATTATTGGATCCAAACAACAGTTATACGGATGAGAGGAAAAAGTGCCAGGGACCCAAAATAGCTTAGAAATTGTTCTTCATTCTTGTTCATTATTTTGTTATGTACACTACTTAGACATTTTTTCTGATTAAGAGTTTTATAATCCCCCCCCCAATATATAAATCTGAAAATATATACAATAGTACCCAGGCTGCTGTTGCATTAATCTGGATACTGCCAGACGCTCCCACCTGCCCACACTCAAAGGCCAGCCAAAGCGCTCTTCCAAGATCACTGGAACCAAAGCAGCAACTGGCCACAGCCCAGCAGGCATAGTTTCCAGAGAAGATTTGGGGGGGGGGCACATGCTGTTCCGGGCCCTCTTCCAGCATAGGATTTTTTTCTATTTGGCTAAATGCTAACTTACCTTTGCAGTTTGCGAAAATGTTTTATGTAGCCTGGCACAGGACAGCCAGCTCGCTGAATAAGGCTGGCTATGCTACAAGGAAAGAAAATGAATGGGAGGGGGAAAAAAGGGGGGGGGTTCAGACCCAAGAATTCTCTTGCCAACTTGAGAAAGCGTGTTTCAGCCGGAGGATCAAAAGCATGCTCTCCCTCACACACCACCTTTGTAGACAATCCTTGCTCTGGCAAAAGTCTAGATTTGTGATAAGCACTTCTCCCAACAACCCCAGTGAATGCCCCGATCTCAAAAATTCCTCAACCCCTTAGGGAGGAACTCCACAAGAAGGGCTGTGGCTCAGTGGGAGAGCACGGGCTTTTCACGCAGACAGTCCCGTCTCCAGTGCCCGACATCTCCTGGCAGGGCTGGGAAAGATCCCTTTCTCTGAAATCCTAGAGAGCTGCTGCCAGTCAGTGTAGACAGTACAGAGCTAGATGGACCAACACCCTGTCTCAGGGTAAGGCAGCTTCCTATGTCCCTCTCTTCTTCCAAACGGGCCGAGTATGAAGGTCTGTCTATTCTTTCTGGTCCTGGGACTAGCCAATCAGAACAAGGCCACTTTACCACCACCTCCCACCGCGAAGAGAGGAAAAGGAGCTTTTGCAGAGCCCTCCCATCAAAGCCTCAGGGCTCTGCTAATAAATCACCATCGCCTCTGCATGCAAAAGTGGGAGGGACGAGCCGAGAGAGCGCTCTGCCCAAAGAGCTCCCTCGGCCAGCGTGGGAGCAAGCAGAGCCAGTCAGCCCAGCAGGCCCCTCCTGTCCTTCCTTTTAAGAAGTTGCCCACTGGGGTCCAAAATGGTTCTGAGCGTTAACAGGCAGCCAGAAGGGCCAGCAACAACACGGCAAGGGAAGGTACCTTCGCAGTAATGGCTTGTCATCTTCAGTGAAGAAGGTAATCGCTTTTCCAGTGAGCCCTGCTCTCCCGGTGCGGCCTGTTGTGGAGGAGGGTGGCAAATAAGGAAATCTCTCTTTAGGGCATGCCGGTATATAATGCGGGGTTCTCGCACACACTCAAAAATGTCAGTATAAAGAGGTCGTGGACCTTGGCCGACGAGACACGAACAAGCCTTCTCTGAACCTGGCACCCTCCAGATTGTTTGGACTACAAATCCCAGAAGCCTCTGCCAACATAGCTGGAAATCTCTCCGGCTCCCAAGAGTCTGCAGGCATTGCCCACACACTTTCAAGTATATCGCCCCCGCCAAGAGGACTACAAACTTACCCCTTTTTTAAAAAAAAGAAAACTGAAATTTGGACCCAAAGCCATGTTCTGTGCTCCTGCGGAAGCACACAGCCCTGTCACCAGCTCCGAAAATCCACCGCCAGAGGATTTCAGAGGCGCATGATTCAAGAACTTTTAAACCGGGAGACAAAGACGGATGGCGGGGTCTCACCTACACAAAGAATGGCTTGTGCAATTATGCTCCCCATAATGAGAACGCAAGAGCCCTGCTGGATCAGGCTGAAGGCCCATCAAGTCCAGCATCCTATTCCCAGTGGCCAAGCAGATGTCCTCATGGGAAGCCCTCAAGAGGCTCTCTTCCCACTCGCGATTCCCAGCAAATGGCACTCAGAGGCCTACTGCCTCCAATAGTGGAGGTAGAACACAGCCACTGTGGCCAATAGCCACTGATAGCCTTCTCCGCCTCCGTGGATTTGTCTAATCCTCTTTTAAAGCAATTCAAGTTGGTGGCCGTCACAACCTCTTGTGGGAGTGAAATAAAGACTGAAAGGTAACAAAAAGCCCCCCCTCGAAAACGTACCGGCCACACTCACCAATCCGGTGGATGTACTCCACAGCACTGCTCGGGAAATCAAAATTGATCACCATCTTCACTCCTTTGAAGTCAATCCCTCTCGCTAACAAAGCGGTACAGATAAGGACCCAAATCTTCCCCGCTCTGAAACTGTGGACAACGTTATCTCTCTGTGGGAGACAAAACAACAACAACCCTGACATGTAATTTTCCCACCTTCAATAAAAGCCACAATTACACTGTGGCTTCTACCTCTCCAAGCTAGCATAGAGAGGGTAATGACGCTGAGGCAGGCCTGGAATTGCCTGAGCTGCAATGGCGCCTTGATGCAAGTCCCTATCCTGTCCCCTTGCCTCTAAATATGCCAAGAAAAAAAAGAAAGGCCCAAACTAGCAGAACCCGCCTTCAGCACAGTTTCTCCTACCTGCTGTTGGGTCCTGTCTGCGTGAATGACATCCACATTGATGCCTTCATAAATGAGCTCGTGGAAAAGCTCTTTTGCCCGTTCAATGGACTGTACAAAAACCAAGACGGGCGGCGTGAAGCCCTGCAAAGAAAGAGAGGGAGACTACATGCCAGAAGGTTCTTGGGGTTGTTATAGATCAAACAGAATTTGAGCCAACAGTGCAACGTGGCTGCAAAAAAGGCAAATGCTATCTTAGGCTGCATTAACAGAAGAAGAGTTTCCAAATCATGTGAAGTAATAGTTCCCCCTCTACTATTCTATGAAAAAGAAAGGTTGGAGCAGGGGTGGCTGACCACATGCAGGAAGGGCCTAGACATATTCCTGGAAGGTAGCAGTATTGAGATTGTCAGTCCAGATCAGCCTTCCCCAACATGGTAGCCTCCAAAGGTTTTGTGACTACAACTCCCATCAGCCTTAACCAGCCTTAGGTCACACAACAAAATTCGGCTCTAATTATCTCCATGCGGGGAGTTTGCAATCAAGGGACAGAATGTCAACGATGATTTGTCCCTGGGGGTCCTAGGTGTATGAACAGTGCCTGGATGGGCAGTTTCACTCTCCTGTTTTACCCTGGGATGCCTCTACCAGCATGGCTGGCTAGGGTTGATGAGAGTTGTAGTCTAAAACATTTGGAGGGCACTAGTTTGGAGAAGTCTGGTCAAGATAGCCAGGAAATGTACCCACAGGCTCAGGGGTAGCAGGGCTCAACAAGTCATGCAGTGCATATTCATGCTGAACTGGAAAGAGGTCTGACTGATTTTCAATGCTAGTCATATAAGAGTAAACCCATGGAAACTAATGTACATAACTTACTTTGGGAGTAAAGGGCCAGAGCTCAGGGCCAGAGCATCTGCTTTGCATGCAGAAGGTCCCCAATGGCATCTCCAGGTAAGGCTGAGACGGACGCCTTGCCTGGAATCCTGGAGAGGCGCTGCCAGTCAGTGTAGTCAATACTAAGTTAGATGGACTAATGGTCTGAATCGGTTTGAGGCAGCTTCCAATATTCCTAACTTAAATCCCCTAATTTCAATGGGTCTATTCCAAGCAGAACTAAGTTGGATACAAACCCAGCAGGATTTGCTCTTGAGGAAGTGTACGCAAAATTTGCTTGTTTATTTAAGCATTTCCTTCCCCACTTGTGTTTAAAAACAAATCCAAAGTGGCTTATAAAATTACTAACACATTTCCAAACCTTATGTTCACTAACAAAAATCAGTCCAAAAATGATTAAAAGCAGTGTTGTATGTAGCATGGCAGAGAGTAGATTAACACAGTTCAACCTTTGAAAAATACTGTTGTTATATGTCTTCAAGTCAATTATGACTTATGGCGACCCTGTGAATCTTTTTTTGGATATATTCATAGGGTTTTCACGGTAAGAGGTATTTAGAGTTAGCTGACCATTGCCTTCCTCTAAGCCTACAGCACCCGGTATTCCCAAGCGGTCTCCCATCCAAGTACTGACCAGGCCTGACCCTGCTTAGCTTCCGAGATCAGGTGTGTAAAGGGTAGTATGGCCGTATGAGAAATATTAGTTTAGTGGTAAAACAACTGATCTGCATGCAGAAGGTACGAGGCTCAATTCCTGGCATTCCAGGAAAGACCTCTGCACAATACCAAAAAGAGCCGCTGCTGCCAATCGGTGTAGACCAGCCTTTCCCAACCTGGTGTTCTTCAGATGCTGCTGGACTACAGTTCCCATCATCCCTGACCACTGGCCATGCTGGCTGGGGTTGACTAGAGCCGTAGTCCCAAACACTCTAAATTCAACGCTCTAACCCAGGGATGGGGAACCAGGAGCGCTCTAGATATTGTTGTATTACATCTCCCATCATCCCTGAGAATGGTGGGCAGGGCTGATGGGAGCCCAACGACAGCTGGTTCCCAATCCCTGCTCTAGCCACGACATCACAAGGGACTAAGAGAACAATTATGTGTAATCTTCACCAATTAGAATTTGTATTTTTTAAAAAACTATGTTTATTTAACTCACTGGCCATGTTCAGATGCAACAAGAAACTATGGTTTGTTGATACAAGCGCAAGCTGTAGCAAGCTTCAGGCTTGTGTTATCCCTTCCTGCACTCTCCTCCTGCTCCTTTTAATAGAAGAGAGCATTTAAAAAAAGGAATCTTCACCTGTAATCTGAAGCAGCACAGTCCTTTCCACCCCTCATTCTGCTGTATAAGTAGATCCCACCTCAGTTTATAAAAAAACACTAAACTCCGCAGTTTGAAAAGAAACAGCCTCACAGAGAACAAATACCTTTTTCACAAGGTCCCTCATGGCTAGCAGTTTCCCCGTCTCCGATCCAACAAACAACAGCTCTTGCTCCACCGTCTCAGCTGCAGCATTTCTGAAATTAACAAAGCCAGATAGCCATTGTTAGGCTCAAAGGTAGACCAGAATTGAAGCTATTGCCAAAGGAATCGCCTAAGTAAGAAAAGAGTGGCCACCACTCCGAGGGTGGGGAACCTTTTTTCAGCCCAAGGGCCGCATTCCCTTTTGGGCAATCTCCCAAGGGCCATATACCAGCAGTGGGTGGTTCTTTTAATGTAAGCTTTACCTTTGCACAGCAGGCTAGTTTCCACACATGCTCACAAACCCCTCTCTATCCAGGCAAGCAAAATGCATCTTCAGAGTCGAAGGACACATCCCAGCCGGACAAAACACTCGAGGGTTCCAAGCAGAGCTGCTAAGGGGCATGGCCTGGGGAAGGTTTGAGGGCCAGGCAGAGAGGCCTGGAGGGCCACAATTGGTGCCCGGGCCTGAGGTTCCCCACCACCCCTGCTGGTAACAATCACTTTGTGCAGATGAGAAGGCTCTGAGAACACCACATATTTTATGCTGGTTGTTTTGTTCCAGCTTGCAGCTTCAACTCGCAAACCGATGGGAGTTCACCGGGCAGAGTTCTTTCCTTTCCCTAAAAGTCATCACAGGGAAAGGGAAAGATCTGTCCAGTTCTTTAGAGCAGTTTGGCTCCACTCCCACAGCCCCAACCAGGATTGGGGGGGGGGGTTTCTTCACACTTCCTCCTCTCTCACCCCCAGTTCAGCATAAAGAACTGTGTCTGATTTTTCACACCTTGGATAGGTAGCAGCATAGGCTGGAGATAGACAGACATCTTTAAATACTCCGAATTCCTCAGTTCATAAACAGGACTCATTGACACACTTTCAGACCATCTCTAAAGCCACACTAAACGTAATGCCAAGGAGTCAGAGGTCTCGAAAAAGTTCCCCCTACGCGCTGAAGAGGCCAGCAACCTCTCCAGCTGAAAATGGAAAGCTGCTTGCCTCTTCAGCAGCGCAAGTTATTGCAAAAGGATGGAAGGATGATGAAAGGAACCAAGCAGGATGAATCCGGTTCCAGAGAGGAAAGCAAGTGGGTAAAAAGGCCTTTCTAGCATCCTCCCTCACAACAACCATAAGCAAAGAAGCTCCAACAGTCCAAAAAGAGCAATGAAAGGTGACAGAAATGTGTCAGTTTTCTAGCTAGAAACAGGCATGTCAGAATGATCAATGAGAGAAAGAGAGAGGGGCAATGCTAGATCTTCCACTCTTGCCTTGCTCCAATGGAGACAGATATGATGTTGTCAAGGTTGAGTTTACACCACTGCTCTACGTCATGCGCAAACGTTGCACTGAACATGGCTCTCTTGACAACGTGGGAGGTGCAAGCCAGGAAAATGGTGGCCAGCTGGTCTCTGAACCCTGTCTTCCCATCTTCAAATAACTTGTCCGACTCGTCGACCACTAGCCACTCAACCCTACAGAAGAGCAGAATGCAGCCATTAGTAGTTTAGAAGGGGGAAAGATGTACAAGTCTTTTTATTTTAATTTTGTATTCTAATTCTGTTCTTAAATATGTTTTATAATCCACACTTGTTCGTATTTTAATTGTGGTTTTATCTTGTGTACACCGCCCTGAGAGCTTGTTGCTATAGGGCGGTTTAGAAATGCAATAAATAAATAAATAAATAAATAAATAAATAAAATTATAAACACACAGCTATATTTATCCTGCTCGTTCCCCACAGACCTCAGGATGACACAGATCCAGAGTGGTCCAGAACCATATCTCCCCTTATGCTTTGCTGGCCCAGTTTGACAGATGGGTGGGGGCTAGCCACCTGTCAGTTGCAAAGGCATCAGGTGATGATCGAGGCTTCAAACCAGCACCCATGGCTTGTAGAGTCCTGCATCGTGCTTCAAAGCCCTGATGATGAACAGGCTTGACGTCACTGCCCATCAACTGATGGGTATGGCTTCAGGCCTGCTTTTTGCTGGGATCGGCAGCGTGATCAAATTCCCCACAGGGAGTTCTTCTGCATAGCTGATCTGGCTATGTCTACCCGCTCTGCACCTGATGTTGCAGGTGACAGGTGTGGGGCATGATTTGGGGAAAATGGTCTTGCAGGCCCAAACTGGGCCTATGCCAGGCCAAATTTGGCAAGCCAGAGGTGCCACACCTCTGGCTTAGATAATACTACTGGAGAGCAGGAACTTCACTGCCGTATTCCCCCTGCTGCTCAAGGCTAGCAAAAGCAGAACTAGGCAAAATATATGCAGATTTACTTAATTTGCGGTCCTTGGAGCAGGACTTGGGTTAAGGCCACTGCTGGAGTTACAAATGATACGTGGCTGTTTATATTATTATTATTACATTTATTAATACCCCGCCTTTTGGTCAAAGGCCCTCAAGGAGGCTTACAAAGAAAAATAAACACAAGTACATCCATAAAAGCAATGCAATTTACAAAAATTAAACTAAATAACATTATTAAGAAAAACAAATGTCCAAGAAAAAGTTTGAACAAGTGAATTTAAAATGGATCACTCTCCGTCTTTGCCTCTCTGACATGTAGGCAAAACAGCCTGCGCTAACGCAACTAGCATAGGCAGGCACATATTTTAGTAAGCGCGTTAGTAAGACTGAAGGAACTCTGGCTGCGTACACACCATGCATTTAAAGCACATGACGTCCCCCCAAGTCTCCTAGGAATTGTCATTTACCCTTCACAGTTAGCTACAGTTTCCAGCTCCGTTAACAACTACAGATCGCAGGAGTCTTTAGGGGAAGCCATGTATTTTAAATGGATGGGGCCGTATTCAATTAAGTTCTCCTCAGAGTAGACACACTGAAATTAGTAAACCTAACTCGAGTCATCTCTGTTAAGTTCAACGGGTCTACTCTGAGCAGGAGTAGCAGAGAATTATTTATTTATCTTTTACACTTATATTCCGCCCTTCCGAAAGAGCCCAGGGTGGCCAACACTTCAACAAAACAATGTTGCACCACCTACAAAACCATTCCAGAAACAGTTAAAAACATTCTAAGATCATTCTGTCATCCAGTGATCTGTGGATTGCCAGGTAAAGTCTCCTTCAGCCATTAAATAGGAATGTTTTCAAATTCCTCCTAAAGTCAACAATGATGGGAAGAGGGAAGGGAGAGGGAGAGGCCCCTCACCAGAGACAGTATACCAAGAACGGGGAGCCACCACTGAAGAAGTATGCATGGGTGAACACCACCCATGGCACGATGGCCCCCTTATTTCCAGGGGGAGCTCTGTTGCTTACCTAGTCAAATCTATCGCTGGAGGGTCTTGCTTCAGCAGATAGATAAGCCTGTTTGGAGTACTCACCAGAATATCTACAGGAAGAACAAGAACACACAGACACTTAAAATTAGCCAGAAGGGACGAGCAGGGAGTGGATTTGAATCCTTGAACTCCATTATATTTCCAAGTTACCAAATTTCTGAGAGGACTTTGGCCCAAACTTCTTTGCAGCCTCAGCAGCTTTATGGATCATATGTATTCTGAAGCCAATGCCCTCCGACAGCTTAACCAGCTCTCGATGTGTCTAAAATGTAGAGGAATAATAATTTGTTTTATATAGGAACCCAACTGTCTTCCGCCCCCCCCCCCAAAAAATATATAAATTACTGGTATCTTCCAGCACAGAAATGAAAAAACACATAGAATCCAATACAATAACAATCAACACGAAAATAATGTTTTCTTCTATTCCCGCTCCAAGTTTGAGAACTGCAATTACACATAGGATAAACCTCAGTTCTGCTAAATGTTCCACTGGTGTGAGGTGCCTTGCCTTAACATACAGGTAATAAAAGGCTTCCATATCAAAGGAGCCTGGCATGTCCTCCCCTTGTACGAGTCTGATTGGATGACCAATGCCCTAGGAAGCAGTTCCCAAACTTTCCTACCCATGGACCACTTGAAATCTGGTGATGGTCTTGGCGGACCACTTCCTGTTCTTCCTGCCTGTGGCAGCCATTGTAATGCGCTGTGCAAGGTGCTGCCTGATTTTTGATGGCATTTCTGTTGCTTCTTTTATACTGTGTGTTATCATGTTACATTCCATTCAAACCGTAATAGGATAAAAATGCAACGTAAGAAATAAAAGAGGTAATAAAAATACAGTTAAAAATCAGTATGAATAATTTAACGTGGGCACAACCAGGGACCACCTAAATGAAGCTCACGGCCCACTGCTGGTCCACAGACCACAGGGTAGGGACCTCTGGTCTGGAGTAAGGTTTTGTGCCACTTCCCACTGGCTCTAAATGTCATCTTTTCAAAATGTAGCATACCAAAGGAAGAGGTCCCTCAAAGGAACACGCAGGATAACCAAGTGAAGTGCATGCGCAATCAAAGAAGACAACTCAAACCACGATGATGGTAACAGGCAAATGCAAAGGCATGTAGCAAGGGTGTCGCTTTCATCAACGGAAAGACGGAATTTGGACTGTATTATTTCTGTTCGTGAACTGGCCTACAGAATTTGGACTATTATTCCTGTTTATAAATGCTGCAAATAAATACATGCTACACATGCATGAAAGGGACCTTCTCATGAGAAAAGGAGTCAGTCAGGCGCTCCAGATGTTGCTGACCTACAACTCTCATCATCCCTTGCCACTGGCCATGCTTGCTGGGGTTGATGGGAGGTGTAGTCCAGCAACATCTGGAGGGCCAAAGGTTCCCCACACCAGGGTTACAGATAGAGATTTGATCGTTTGAAGCAGGTCACTGTCCCCCATGATAGTCATCATCTGATTTACATCCTTTGGAAAGCTGAGAGCAGCTTAGATGGGTCTCCCACTCAAGTACAATCCTGCTTAGCTTTCTTACATGAAATGTGCCTTCAACCTCAAACTTAGGACAGTTTTTTTAAAGTCATACCTGACCGGCAAGCTCCCGCGTGGGTGATATTATAAGAGCTCGGAAACCTTTATTCATGGGTTGTTTCAGATGTGCTAAAACAGGAATGCCAAAAGCCAACGTCTTTCCTGAGCCAGTGGGGGCACAAGCCAGAAGTTCGCGGCCCTGGTGGGGTGGAGAGGAAAACAGAGTGAGACAAGACAGAGTTTGACAATATGTAGAGTTCTCAATGCCACAGTGAGCGAAGAATGCACCGCACTGAAACTTAGGCCCTACTTGCACTACACACAAAGCACTATCATACCACTTTAAACGGTCATGGCTTCCCGCAAAGCATCTGGGAACTGCAATCTGTTAAGAGTACTGACAGTTGCTAGGCGATCCCTGTCCCCTCGCAGAGCTACAATTCCCACAGTCCCCTGGAAAAAGGCTGTTAAACCACCCTGGGAATTGCAGCTCTGAGGAGAACAGGCAGTCTCCAAAAAACTTTCAGCATCCTTAAACTGCAGTTCCCAGGATTCTTGGGAGAGGGGAGCCATCGCTGTTCAAAGTGGGATAAGACTGATTTAAATTGACAGTGAAGATGGGGACAAAGAGCACTACATGCTGCAAACAACGGACCACACCGGCTAGACTTGTTTCAGTTCTCCCCATTATTGTTAATTTCTAATGTGCTTTAAAGGGCACAAAAGCAGTTTCAATAATGATTTAATTCAAGGTCATAACAGGCCTGCAAAATAGGTCCCATCAGTCTGGGTGAGACGAGACATGCATTTTTGCCCCATGGAGACTTGTGAATTGGTGACCAAGCAGGAATATGGACTAAGCACCTGCTGATCTAAGTCAAACTCCTGTAGCTACCAAGCCACAAAGGCCATCTTTCAAATAGGACCCTGCAGGCACGAGCATAGAAGCTCTCCGCTAGTCTGTTGAATCCACGTTGGTGGAGATCTCAAGGCATGTCACTTACAAACTACATCAATATTTTATCTCAAAGTGAAAAGATTAAACCAGGACACACATGGAGCATGACAGGAATAGCTTGCATCTGAATCGGTGTAGGGGTCTGGAACCCAGCTGCTTCAATATTCTGCATGATCTTTGGGTGAACTTTGTATTCCTCTCCGAGTTGCTCAAACGTAGCCATAGGTTCTGGAAGATCTGTTCCCTGAATGTAGATCTTGTGCTTATTTCTGAAGTGATTTACCTAGAACATCCCAAGACATTCATGCGATATTAAAATGGAAGTCATAATAACATAAGAAGAGCCTGCTGGATCAGGCCAGTAGTCCATCTAGTCCAGCATCCTGTTCTCACAGTGGCCAGGCAAGATGCCAATGGGAAGCCCACATGCAGGACCTGAGCGCAAGAGCACTCTCTTGAAGCTTGCTGCCTCCAACTGTGGAGGCAGGAGCATAGCCATAGTAGCTGCTGATAGCCTAAGTCTACATAACAACACAAAAATCATGTCTCCATTTTGCTTAGTTGTCAGACTCTTAACATGCCTCACTGTTTCAGTTTGCATACAGATTTGGGAAGTGCAAGTACTTTCTCATTCAAACAAAACCACATTTCTTCCCCATTCCCACCCAGGATGCCTCAGAAGCTTATTGGGTGGTATTCAACACCAGTCCTCCTCAGAGTAGACCCAATTAAGTTAATAGACATTACTAACTTGCACACATTCATTTCAGTAGATCTGCTCCGAGTAGAAATTAGTTGACTACAACCCATTGGGAGTTTCTCAGAATGAAAGGCCAGCTCTATAATTATTTGATTTATTACATTTAGATCATGTATTTTCTCCGAGGAGCTCAAGACAGCATACACTTTTTCCCCCACCCCCATTTTATCCTCACAATAACCCTGTGAGGTAGATTAGGCTGACAGAGAGTGACTGGCCCAAGGTCAGCCGGTGAGCCTCATGGCCAAGTGGGGATTTGAACCCTGGTCTCCCAGGTCCTAGTCTGAACACTCTGAACCACTATGCCACACCAGCTGGCTCTGTACCTCACAGCTCTAAAAACCGGAGTGCTAAATCAACTCCTAAGAGTTCTCTTTTTAGAAATCAGCTTACCCCCCTTTTTTGCAATCCCTCTTCCTTCCAGGGGCACCCCATCCCTTGCAAATGGCACACTAAAAAGCGACACCTCACCTTTTCTCGTCTCACTCGTTCCACTTTCTCTGCAGTGGGCTCCTTATTCCCCTGGTTTTTCGGAGTGCTGAGCTTCCCTTCCAGAGCAGACATCCACAGCAACTCATCATTTTCAGTACCAGGATTCACGGGAGGCGTCTCTGAAAGTTTCAAGAAAATCAGTGAATGTAAGCCAGGAGCCAGGGCTGTGGAGTCGGTATGTCAAACCTTCGACTCCGACTCCTCTATTCTTCTACTGTCCGACTCAGACTCCTTCATAAATGGCAAATGTATATTAATGTATTAATTTTAATAAATTAGTATTACTATTAAAATATTAATTTTATTTTGAAGTCGGAGTCAGTACATTTCTACCGACTTCGACTCCGACTCCACCCAAAATTGCTTCCAACTCCGACTCCATGACTCCGACTCCACAGCCCGGCCAGGGCCAAAAGTGAAAACTAACTTCTCGCGTGGTGATCACCGCTATGGCAGTGGCTCTAACTTCATGGAGACTTGGTTGTCTGTATATCCTGACCAACAGCAAAAGGTGGCTAGCATCGAAAAACCAAGGAAGAGAAAAGAAAGGGGGAACCCCCAAGATGCTAGAAAAAATAAGTTTAGGCCTTCGTGGTGGTTGTGCTAGTGCAAGCAATTCTGCTTACAGAAGGATATTTCACACCAGCTGTTCCCCTGACAAAGGCCTAAACATATGCAGGCCGAAACGCATTAGGCTTTTGTTAAAAATTAAATATATTTTTTCTAGCATCTTGGGGTTTTCCTCATTCTTTTCTCTTCCTTGTCCGTACATTCTGGCCAGACAGCAAACTAAGCATTAGGAATGTAAGAAGCTGCTTCGTATGGAGTCAGATCATTGGACTATCCATCGCAGCACTGTCTACACTGACTGGCAGCAGCTCCCCAGGATTTCAGGCAGGGGTCTCTCCCAGCCCTACCGGGAGATTGCACCTGGGGCCATCGGCATGCAAACCAAGTGCTCGACCACTGAGCAACAGCCTTTCATCAAAATACGAGTTAGGAGCCTAGGAAGCTGCTTTAAATGGAGTCAGACCATTGGTCCATCTAGCTCAGTACAGTCTACACTGACTGGCAGCTGCTCTCCAGGGTTTCAGGCAGCAGGTTTTCCCAGTCCTGCATGGAGATGCCAGGGACTGAACATGGGACCTTCTGCATGCAAGGCAGATGCTCTGCCGCTGAGCCCTTTCCAGCAAGATGGAATTGTCTCTGCCTTAGGCCCTCATTTTGAGTTATTTTGAAACTTATCCTCAGTTGTTCTTGGTCTTTTTTAAAAATTACTTTAGCAGTTTTTAAGGGTATGTTGGTAAATTGCCTTCAGACATGCATGTGGAAGGCGACTCACAGATTATTATTATTATTGATTATGGTTATTATTATAATTACTACTCCACTCCCACAATTGTGTGGAAGTGAGAATTAATATCACTTCACAACTCCTGCCCAAATTTGCTGAATATCTATGACTTAATGAAAATTTTAAAGCAGTTCTCTTTTTAAGGAGAGCCGCTCTGGGCTGCTGCTGGGAGGAAGGGTGGGATATAAATCAAATAATCAAATAAATAAATAATAATGAGAACTGACCACTCACTTACCCTGAACCTTTTTCTTTTTCTTCCTCCCTTCTATGCTCTGACCATCTCCCTTTCTCTTCCATGCAGCCCCTACCTTGCCCACTGGTCTGGATTCATTTTTTTTATTTTCAGGGTGCAATTCAGACAACTCCTGGAGTTCAGCTTGAGATTCACGGGAACAATTTTCTCCTCTGCCATCATCAGGACAGTTTAGCAGGGGCTTGCTTTTGTTTGCAAAAAAGTCAAGCTTGCTTTTGTTTGCAAAAAAGTCAAGCTCTCCCTGAATCTCCAGTGCTCCAGCTTCCTTCTCCTTAGTTCTGATTACCTGAAATCAAAACGGATCCACACAATCACTCTCCCAATGTAAAAGTTCGTCTAACTGTTAACCGTAGTTTTAACTATGTTATTGTTTCCCCATGCAGAACTATCTACCAAGAACTCTGCATAGCCACAAAGCTGGCTGGGACTCCTTGGGTCAGCTGCTTAAGCTTATTTGGTGGGTGTCTCTTAGGGAAAAAGAAAAAGATCATGCTTATTTATTTGCCATGTAGAAAACTGGCAAATAGCCCGCAAGGAGGGGACATAATCGCTCCTGCTGTGAAATAAGCCGCAACATCTCATCACTGCTCCACTACACCACTGCTTTACAAGAATAAAACATGCGACACAGTAAAATTATTTCCAGAGGGGTAGCTGTGTTTGTTGCTTACTGCAAAAACAATCACAGAGTTAAAAACTAAGCTACCTTTCTGACTGAAGAGTGTGGTACAAATCCAATAAACAAATAAATAGGCCTTTATTGTGACATAAGCCAGGGATGGGAAGCCCAGGCATAGGAGCCAAATATGGCCCCTCAGAATTCCCTCTACGGCCCTCAGAACTCTCCCCTGGCCACACACCCCATGAGTTCTACTCTACATCCTCCTTGACTGTTTTTGCCTACCTTGAATACTGATCACAGACACCTGGATAGAAGATTTTAAAAAAGGGTGTGCAGGACTAGGTAGAAAGCAAGCGTACTGTTTAAATATAATATTTACATTAGTTGCCCAGGCATATGGCCCTCAGATGATTGTTCAGAAGGGAATGCGGCCCCCTCCCGCCAGGCTGAAAAAGCTTCCCCATTGGGATAAATTTTCATGGACCAGACCCCGCTTTGTCAGATGCATGTAAGCATAAATAAAAATAAGAAAGTAAAATTAAAAAGAGAGGGATTGCTCCTGGGCATGGGCAGAGGGCATTTCCCCTTGGATTGAGGCCCATTCACGCAACTATGGGCAGGAAAGAGATTTCCAGGCAGGGAGCGAGTGGGGAGGGGTTTTTCATAGCCTATTTGAACCCCTGAACCTCTTTCTTTAACCACTCCCACCCCGAGTACTACTGCTTTCCTCCCCGGACCGCGGCTCTCTTCTCGCAGACTTCTCCCCTCACCCTGAAACGTTCCGCGTCTCCACTGAAGCGCTTCACGTCGAACTTGGCGCCGGCCCCGAGTTTTCGGAAGAGCTCTTGGGCATCCATGCTTCCCGAGACACACCGCGCAGCCCACAAGGAAGTGCCCGCGTTGCTTGGCAACGGGGGACACAAATAAAAGGGAAACCCGGAAGCAGAACGGAAGTGAGGAGGAGCAATTCCGTCTCCAGACCATAGAGAGGAGGGAGAAAAGCTAGAGAGTCGCTCTCCTCAAAGGGAGGACAAGATACAATTAGCCCTTCATTCCGGTATCCCTCTGACACACTCTCTCTCTCCGGGGGGGGGGGGGCGGAAGGACTTACAGAGTACCAACATATAAAATTCTATTATTGCAACTTAAAACAAGTTGCTTTTTAAAAGCAATAAACTAATGGGTTGTAGGCAATGCTACTCCTACTCAGAGTAGACGCTAATAGGCATGACTAACAGGTTTATTGCTTTCAGTGGGTCTACTCTAGAACTTAGTTGAATACAACCTTATATCTCTGCTGGGATCATAACAGGAAAAAGGATCCTCTTTACCTCCAAATCTCTTTATAATACATATTGTAATATTTCTTTGCTTGGGTTCCCGGAAGTGTCCCCATAGTTTCATAGAGACTTTAGCTCTTTGGCATGGGGGGAATGATTCTCAAAGAAGAACTCAGCCACGTGCACGTGGCCGTCCCGGTTGCTTTTCCACCGATCGCCACTTGGGGGCACTCGATGCCATGCAATGGGATGCGCACCGTCTACTGTATGTATACACACACATTTATATCTCACATTTCCTCCAAGGAGCTCAAGGTGGCCCACACAAACTTCTCCCCCCTCTACCTTTTATCCTCGCCACAACCCAGTGGGGTAGGTTAGGCTGAGATTGTGATTGGCCCAAAGACACCCAATGAGCTTCCTGGCCGAGCAGGGATTTGACCGGGTCCTAGTCCAACACTCTAACCACTACACCATACTGCCTCACTTTGCTACTGCTGCTCCTAATAGAATAATAGTAATGATAATTAGTTCATTAATATTTGTTAGTCATTTGTTACACAAAAAGATTTCCAAGAGACGACATATTTAAGAGCATAACAATAGGTACCATTATAATAAAACTGCATTTGCACAAAAACTCATGGAAGTTATAAAAGGATACTTAACGCAGCCCCCCAATCACAGCATCTTTGGCTCCATAATTAATGTTGATGGGCATCCTCAAGGGTCCTGCTGTTCTCTGTGTCTTTAAACCAGGCTTGGCCCTTCAGCAAGAGGATACCTTCAAACAGAGAAGTATAAAGTAGCACAATAAAGCTACTCTAAGCCCCAGTAAACACAGTGGGACTTACGTAGGAAGCTAGGAAGCTGCCTTATATCGGGGCAGACCATTGGATCTTCTAGCTTAGTACTGTCTGCCCTGACCGGCAGCTGCGCTCCAGGTTTTCATACAGGGGACATTCCCCAGCCCTATCTGGAGATGCTGCTTACCTGGAGATGATCCTACTTTCTGACATGTTAGTTGGTCCCTATTAAAAGTATTGTCATATTCTGGCTTTTGGGGGGAGGATTCCCCCTCCCCACTAACAGATCAACCCAACTGCCTAGATCTTTATTTTTGTTTCCGCTGTGATCATCACAGGTTACACATTAGATACAAAGTTCTGTTCAAAACGTTGTTTCCATTTTTGACAGGCAGAGCTACTCAAACCCGAACTATCCATTAAAAAATTATGAATGGAACAAGGACCCTTCCCCCTCCAAATAAAACTGACAAAGAGACAATACTCTGGGATCCCCTTCTCACTCGCTGAATAAATTTTATTGGCTGAGTGATGGATCCTCTCTGGGTTTCTGAGATGATTCGGAGCCCCCTTTCTGGACTTTGTGTAAAGAAAATTTAAGAGGAGGGGGGAAATCATTGCAACGGAAAAGAGAAAGATAAAATTGTAAAAACTGTTTTCGGGTGTTCTGCCCACCCAAGGCCTTCGTATCAAACTTTCCACCCCCACGTGGAAAAGTCAAAAGGTTGGCAGCAAGAGGGATCCATTAATCAGAATGATCCAGGCTACAAGGGAGGAAAGTGGCCACACCATTTTTCATCAAACAGATGGTTATTAAAAGCAGGCCGCATAACAGAGATTGATAGCATCCTTCAAGCTTCCCATCAAAGTGGTCAACTCAACACCTGTTTTAATTATGTTGCATACATGTCGGTCAGTGTTTAGAGGCCAGTTGCCCCCACGACCCCCAGCAAGCCATGCTTCTGGTACTATAACAGTAAACCTGATGCTCTGAAATTGAGTTTTTCCCAATATGGAGCAAAGTATATGGAAACAGTCACCTTTGGGAAAGGGCGACTGTGTTAAGCCACTTCCAGACTGTTGCTGTTTTCAGGTGGGATTAAATTACAGGCCAGCAAATCCAGGCTGTGAAATTACAGTGGATTTGGCACTGTTGCAAAATAAACTTGCGTCCCTTCTCAAAAAAAACCCCAAACTTTTTGCCATAAGGAAAGCGGTGGGAAAATTATCCAGAAAGTGTGAGACAGATATGGGGAGAAATCCTAGACTCTGTGTTTGGCATTTGAAGCCTTTTTTCATGTGCCCCCGCCAAGGGAGGTGTGGAGAGTAGTGACACAACAGCAGGCCTTCCCAGTGGTGGCCCCCCACTTATGGAATGCTCTCCCCAGGGAGGTGCGCCTGGCACCATCATTATCTACTTTTAGGCACCAGGCAAAAACATTTCTCTTCTCCTAGGTATTTGGCTCCTAATTCTGGAGGGCTGATGATGTTGTACCCTCTTCTAGGTGGTGGGTTGTTCCACCACTGTTATATTTACATGCTTTCTTTAAAAGTTATTTTCTTTCCGTTTTTATACAGGTTTTGACATTTTAATTGATTGCACATTGCGTTGGGTTCATTTTTGTGGGGGGAAAGGAACGAACAAATTTGATAAAGAAAGAAAGGAATTCAATTCAGTTGGCATTTAAAGCCAAATTTATCAAATTCACGCTTTCCAAAACAGTATGAGAACTGAAACACAGCCATCCTTCAAAATTTGCTCTTCTTTGAATTTTGTGATGCTGTTCTCCAACCAACCAGAGTTGACACAAATTATTATTTTATTTATTTATTAAACTTATATACCGCCCAACTAGCAATAGCTCTCTAGGCGGTGAACATAGGAAATACAATAAATGACACAAGCCTTACACGGCGCGGGACCACAATACCTAGCAGAACGCCTTTCCCGATATGAACCTACCCGTTCACTACGTTCAACATCTAAGGCCCTCCTCTGAGTTCCAACTCACAGAGAAGCTCGGAGGGTCGTAACAAGATCTAGGGCCTTTTCGGTGGTTGCCCCTGAATTATGGAACAGTTTTTCTGATGAGGCGCGCCTGGCGCCTACACTTTTTTCGGCGCCAGGTTAAAACCTTTTTATTCTCCCAGGCATTTTAATTCTATCTTTTAGCTTTTAATGTATATCAGGTCGTTTAATTGTTTAATATGTATGCTTTTACTGTTCTTGTGATTCTATTGTATTTTATCCTATGTTGTGCACCGCCCTGAGAGCCTTCGGGCTGTGGGCAGTAGAGAAATCGAATAAAATAAAAAATAAATAAATAATATGAACAATAAAACACAAAAACAGTCTAAAATCAATACAACAAAATTTTAGGATTAAATTAACTTAAATTAAAATGCTTCAGAGAATAGGAAGGTTTTAACTTGGCGCCGAAAACAAAGCAGTGTCGGCACCAAGCGCACTTCCTCAGGAAAACTGTTCCATAGTTCGGGGGCCACCACTGAGAAGGCCCTAGATCTTGTCACCACCCTCCGGGCCTCCCTATGAGTTGGAACCCGGAGGAGGGCCTTCGTAGCAGAACGTAGTGTACGGGCTGGTTCATATCGGGAGAGGCGTTCCGACAGATATCGTGGTCCTGCACCGTATAAGGCTTTATAGGTTCATACCAACACTTTGAATCTGGCCCGGAAGCATATTGGAAGCCAGTGCAGGCAAACCAGAACAGGTGTTATATGCTCGGACCGCTTGGTCCTTGTTAGCAGTCTGGCTGCCGCATTTTGTACTAGCTGTAGCTTCCGAACTGTCTTCAGAGGTAGCCCTACGTAGAGCGCATTGCAGTAATCCAAACGCAAGGTTACCAGAGCATGTACTACTGATGTAAGTGATGCATGCATTTGGGGAAATATGTGTAAAATTGAATACATCTGTGAAAATAATATACAAAAATGTATTATATAAGGGGAAGTTGCTTGCAAAAATGTGTACGTTAGCCAGAACTGCAGACAAAAATGGGTTTATTGGGGGAAATGCATTAAAATGCTGAAGAATTTTCATGAATTCTTCCAAAGTTTCCCCCCGAAATCGCAGATTGCTCCAGAACCAGGAGAACTGAATTTAAGATTGGAAAAATGAGAAACTGACAAAGCTGAACTTGACAGATCCTTCCATCCCTAGTGTAGGATCACATTGGCTTGATACAACACTGTTTAACATCTCTACAAACATCTAACCTCATTGTCTAACCTTCCCGCAAACAAATTAGGATGAATAATCAATAAATTGGTCATCTGGGGCTCATCCACACGGTGATTTAGTGTGTGTGTGTGTGGTGCCACTTGCATCCCCTGGCAATTCACATGGTTCACATGACGTTGTAGGCAAGCAGAAGCTATCACACAGTTTTCCCCTTTAAATCCGTATTAACACAATCCGCTGATAATGTCCCACTGAGTTCAGGGAGGCTTTATTCCAAATAAAATGTGCAAATCTGTGCGTGTTTATGCGGACGTCGTCTCACTGTAAACACCCACAGGACTGGTGTACGTGATTTATGGTGACTGAAGATAATGGGTACCAGTGACGGCTGGTGGCTCCGTGTCAGTGGCTCCAGATTTTAGTTTGAACTTTCAAGAAGCTGGTAAAGATTGGACAGCTCCTTGAAAGTTCGGCTAAAACCCAGAGCAGATTCCACTGCCCCACTGATATGTAGCCACCAGCCGCCACTGCTAGGCACCAGAGTCCACTTCATCAAGTAGATACCGTTTCATTCTGTTTGTTTTAAATTAAGGGCAAACTTTTATCTCCCATTGAAGGAAGATTCAATTGCCAGTCTGGACAGTTCCTCTACATGGAATGGGGTGGGGGAAACCACCGTCTTGAGCCAGCCCTGGACATAAACACAAGCCCAGATGGCTAGGCTGGTTCTACATGGAGCATTTATTGTGGATAGCCACATTTTGTTCATAGCATTGTGGGGGGGAAATCCCCCTCTCATGTTTTCTCAGCTCCAACTTTCTTTCAGTTAAATGAAACAGCTGTGCAATTTCCCCAGGTTTAAATGGCCTATTGCACAGCTATGCTGGCCTTTATAAAGAGCTCTCGCCATTTCCATCACTCTACTCTATCGCTTTAACGCAGATGCTTCTCGTGTTCTCCTCCGGGATCCCTAACCCCAAAAGACAAAAATAGGGGCAGAGGAATTATTAGGGATAGATGCTAGAACAAGGGGACTGGCCTTGGTAAATGGGAGCAATTGGGGCACAGGAACTGACTGGCAAGCCCAGGTGTGACGGACAGTGGCTTATCCATGTTGATTGTGTAGGAGAGGATGAAGCTGCCTTAAACTGAGTAAGACCATTGGCCCATCTAGCTCAGTACTGTCTACACTGACTGGCAGCAGCCGTCCAGGATTCCAAACTGGGTGCATTCCTAGCCCTACCTGGAGATGCCAGGATTTAACCCAGGACCTTCTACATGCAAAGGAGATGCTCCACGTGCTGCCTGTAGCCCTCTCCTAAAAATAAAGTAAGCTTCCAGTCCTCGTGGCTCTCAATAAAGGACTAATTTAAAGAGGATCATGGGAAGCTGCTTTGTTCTGAGGCCACTGGCCCATCTAGCTCCGTGTTGTCTACGCAAGGTATGGGGAACCTGTGGCCCTCCAGACTTTCCTGAAATACAACTCCCCTCCGCCCCTGCCAGCCTGGCCTATGGTCAGGGATGTTGGGAGCTTTAGTTCAGCAACAGCTGAAGAGCCAAAGGTTCCCCACCCGTGGTCTTCACAGTCTGGTAGCAGCTCCCCAGGGTTACAGGCAGGAGTCTCTCCCAGTCCTACCTTGAAAGGCTGGGGATTGGACCTGGGAGTGTCTGCATGCCAAGCGGATGCTGTGCCACAGAGCCACTGGCCTTCTTATGTAACGCCATGTGAACCCACGAACCAAGAAAGAGCCGTTGCAGCCAAAAGGGGAGGGAGGAGGACATCTAAAGTTCTGTCCAGCTCTTTCACACTTTTGATAAACAAGGCGACGCAGCCGGCTGGATGAACTCACAACCGGGGATATACAAAAGGCCACAAATGCCGATTTAAGACTATAAAGATGCTGAACACTTTCAAGGCCCGGCAGGCCATTAGCTATGGCTGAGCAGTTTAGACGCCGCCCCAACAATGGGAATGTTTGGGCGATGAAGGAAAGTGGAATAAGACCTTTGCTGGCAAAACCCGTCGGACCAGATTCTTGACCGGAAGCCTCAGCAGCTGAACGTTTTCGCTGAACGAGAAGGTTTTATGACTAGCTTGAGCCATCGGCAAGATGCACCTTGCAGACAGCAACTTGCACCCATGCGATGCGCAAAGCTGTCATGCACCCAAAAGGAGGGGGCCGGAACTGTTCAGACGCCTATGTGAGGGGCCCTGAGCCTGGTGGCTGGCTTGGAGCTGTGCTCTGAAGTTCTCACAGTGCTCCAGAGTGCAGCCAGTGGCAGTTGATGGCCACTGGACCTGGTGGGCTAGCAGGGTGATCCCTGGTGACTAGGGACGGAGGGGAAATATGACTCAGTTCACATTAAAGCTAAATTTATCAAATGCACACTTTCGGAAACGATGTGAGAACTGAAATACAGCCGTCCTTTGAAATTTGCACTTATCGAAATTTTACAATGCAGTTTGTCAACCAAACAAGGTTTACAAAAATGCGCATATTAGGGGGAAACGTGGACAATATTGGTGAAAATAACACACAGAAATGCAGTATGTTAGGATAAATTGCTTGCAAAAACATGTGCATTAGTCAGAACTGCATACCAACATGTATTTATTAGGAGAAATTTGCAAGACGATGCTGAGGAATTTTCATGAGGATTAAAAAAAATAATCACAAATTGCTGCAGAAATGGGGAGAACCGAATTTAAGATTAGAAAAATGAGAGACTGAGAGAAGCAAAATTGACAGCTCATTGCACCCCTACTGGAGACGGGGCCCATTTCTTCTGCCTTTCCCTCCATCCTCTTCCCATGCAAAGGTACTGTGTGAACTCCTAGTTTACCGAATGCATCAGTCACTCCCCATGACAGAATGCCCCAAAGTAGTTTACAAGGTTTACACTTAAGAAATGCAGTCTTACAGTGACTTAGCAATCCTGTGAGGTGAGGTTCGGCTGAGAGAGGCCCTGTTTTGACAAGCCACCAGCTTTTTAATATTATATTTGGGAGTGACACTATGCTGATGGCATTGTGGTACATTACTGTAGCAACTTGGACCCCAGCCACTTTGCACTGATTGCGGTTCTGCAGCCAGCCGGCCTCCCCCACCAAGCAAGTCCACCTGGGCACAGCAGGATTGGGGCAGGGGAGAAAGCACAGATTCTCTGCCAAGAGTCCCTTCAATCCTACAGCCAAATCTGCAGCTTTTAAAGTAGGCTTTGCCACCCTGGTGCCCTCCAGACTCTTCGGGCTATGATTCCATCCACCTCAGCCAGCGTGCTGAGGCTTATGGGAGTTATAATCTAGAACATCTGGAATGTGCTTGGTCGGAAAAGGTTGCATTAAAGGCACAGGAGCCCCCGCGAGGCGAAAAATATGCCGGCCCAAGCCCTGCTCTGATGTAGTCGCTCAGGTTCTGCAAGGCTTATCAACATCACCGGCGGCCAATCAGTGGTGGCAATCAGCCTGGCTAGATTCCACTGACAATCAGACTTCTGATCTCTATTAGTTTACTGCCTGTTTCCTTTTTGCGAAAGTATACCAATGCATTGTACGTGTTTGCAGAGGGAAAGAGTCATATGTAGTTCCCTCTTTCATCCACCAAATGCTGGGGGTAGGCATCTAGAGGAAGTTCCACTCCTTAAGCATCAGTAGCTAACCTGCGTCCCTCCAGATGTTGCTGGACTACAGCTCCCATCATCCCTAACCATTGGCCATACTGGCTGGGCCTGATGGGAGTCGTAGTTCGACAACAGCGGAAGGGGCACATGCTAGCCACCCCTGCTCCTAAAGACACAATCCTTTAGAGATGTTTTAGGCCTCAATTCTCATCAGTGCCAGCACAGACAATGTCCGAGCAGCTGGAGGGCACCAGATTGGGGAAGGCTGCATCAACAGTGCTATTAAGTTGGTCCTCTCATTAGGGCTACTACTGGGAGGAAGGGCGGAATATAAATCTAATAAATAAATAAATAAATAAAATTAGCTGATTAGCCACCCAAGTGGGAGAGAAAGCAATGCATAACCAGGGATAAAGATCCAAGACTGTAACAGAAATGAATCAATCGGTGTATTGATGTGCAATGCTTCATTCAAGGCATGTGAACAAAATTATGAACTCTGTTGAAAACACAGTGACATCAGGCAATATAGTACTTAGAAAGTTTGGATTTTGAAGAATGTCATAAGATTTTTCATTATAATTGTACTGACAAAGCCGTCAAAAAGAGCCTAATTGAAGATTTCGCCTTCTGTCTTCCTCTGGCTAGGGATGGAAATGTCTGTCTGTTTTTAGTTCTCTCTGTTTCTAATTTTTCCAATGTTAAATTCAGTTCTCTACATTTCTACAGCGATACGCAATTAAAAAAAAAATCCTCATGAAGATTCTCCACCATTGTAGTGCGAATTCTTCCAAATAAATACAGTTTTGTAGGCAGTTTGGAGAAAGGTACACAGTTTTGCAAGCCATTTCTTGTAATTTCATGCCGTTTTGCATGTTATTTTCACGCATGTATTCATTTTTATGCCCACTTTCCTCTCATATATGCATTTTTGTAAATGTTGTTTAGCTGGCGAACTGCAGCCCAACATTCTAATAAATGCGAATTTCGAAGGATGGCTGGGTTTCGGTTCTCATATTGTTTTGGAAATTGCGAATTTGATCAATTTTGCCTGAAATGCGAACTGAATCGAAATTCTCACCCATCCCTACCTATGGCCCATCTTAGTTGCTAACTAGAAATATCTGTACCAATTCTGTTCAAAAGCCAACAAATTCAGGTTGCACAATTAAAGTTGATTTGGACCACTTGAGCCACAAACCAGCTCAAATTGGACTTTTTCCTGTCAGAAAACTGGAACAGGGTCAGAGGAGGGCAATGAGGATGGTCAGGGGACTGCAAAGAAAGCCCTATGAGGAGAGACTGAAAGAACTGGGCATGTTTAGCCTTGAGAAGAGAAGACTGAGGGGAGATACGATAGCACTCTTCAAGTACTTGAGAGGTTGCCACACAGAGGAGGGCCGGGATCTCTTCTCAATCGTCCCAGAGTGCAGGACATAGAATGATGGGCTCAAGTTACAGGAAGCCAGATTTCGACTGAGCATCAGGAAAAAAATCCTAACTGTGCAGTACGACAGTGGAACCAATGACCTAGGGAGGTGGTGCACTCTCCAATGTTGGAGGCATTCAAGAGGCAGCTGGACCTGTCGGGTATGCTTTAAGTTGGATTCCTGCATTGAGCAGGGGGGTGCACTTGATGGCCTTATAGGCCCCTCCCAACTCTACTGTTCTATGATTCTATTATTCTAAGAAAATGCACTGGAAGTTGTGGGATAACCCTTACTTGACAGTTCATCGTCTAACCTCCCCACAAACAAACCAGGATGAATGCTTAATAAACCGGTCATCTGGAGACAGCCTAAGTATCCTAGCATTTTGCAGTAAAATTCATAGCCACACCAGGCAAGAGCTGTCGGCCACGATCCTGCTGCCTTCAGCTGGGTGAGATCATGTGAAGAATAGTTGGGGAGGCAGCAAGAAAGTCGGAGAGGAGAGAATGATTATCTGTACACCTTCTGTATCGCTCAGGAGCTGGACAAGGAAGATGGAACTGTCCGCCTTTTAATGTCAATTTCATTACTTATGTCGGCGACAACTCTGGAAGGTGTCGACTGGGTATCTATAATTTGTTGGGGCACAGTGTCACTGCTTTCTTCTTCACCAACATCATGGGATTCCTCTGAATGCCAGTTGCTGGGAATCACACGTGGAGAGAGTGCTGCTGCGCTCAGGCCCTCTTCTGGGGCTTCCCATTGGGGCATCTGGTTGGCCCCAGGGACAACGGGAGGCTGGACTAGATGGGCCCCGTTGGCCTGATCCAGCAGCCAGGCTGTTCTTCTTACGCTCTCACCCTGACACATTTCACGACATTCCTTTGAAACATTCCAGCAACATTTATAATTCCACATCCATTGGGAGGCCCTTGTTCTTCTCTTCATCTATGCTTGACGGCCTGGTGGGCTCTTCAAACTGTATCGCTGGGTTTTCATCACCCGAATTGTGGCTGTTACTGAGAGTCAGCGAAACAAAACCTGTCAAGCAGCCGGTGCAAAAATGCCACAGAGTTGTTGCATTTCCCCCTGCACTCTTGTCCCATCATGGCCACTTTACCGTTTGCTGAAGTTAGGAATGGAAGACTCTGCTTTACAGGGAGTCAGACCATTGGTCCGTCTGGCTCAGTAGTGTCTACCCTGACCGGCAGCAACTCTCCAGGGGCTTTAGAGGAGGGACAAGTCCCAGCCCTACCTGGAAATGCCCGAGGATTTGACCTGAATGCAAAGCCTCTTCCAGTAAAAATAAAGCAAGATTCTAGTCCTCACGGTTCTGAATTAAGGGCTGGTTTAAATAGGAACACAGGAAGCTGCCTTATACCGAGTCAGACCATTGGTCCATCTAGCTCAGTATTGTCTACACTGACTGGCAGCTGCTCTACCAACACTACCTGGAGATGCTGGTCGGGATTGAACCTGGGACCTTCTTCATGCAAAGCAGATACTCTGCCACCACAGAGCTATGGCTCTTCCCCAGAGTTGCTCTTATGCTCTTTCCTGATTACAGGAAATATATCTGTTAATTTTATTTATTTAGTTAGTTATTAAGTTATATCCCGCCCTTCCTCCCAGAAGGAGGAAACTAATGAATTGTTTTCTTCACATAACTAAAGCAAAAATTTGTTGTTTGCTTTGTTATTTCTTTCCAGAATTGTCATGGTTTATCTGATAACTTACATACTCTGTTATTCTAAATTGGGAGGACTGTGTTATTTAGTTTTAAAAGTAGCAAAGTTAGTCTAAAATGAAAAAAAATGTTTAAAAAAGAATTCCATCCCACTGGGTTCTTTGGGACCGGGTTCATAAAGTCACCTGCATTGCTTGCAGAAGGTCCCAAATTCAATCCCTGGCATCTCCAGGTAGGAGAGAGACTGGGAGAGACCCTGGTCTGAAATCTTGGAGAGCTGCTGCCAGTCAGTGTAGACAATACTAAGCTAGATGGACCATTAGTATAAGACAGCTTGCTATGTTTCTATTTAAACCAGCCCTTAATATTCTAATTGGGCAAAAGGCAGCTTCCTAGGTGCCTATTTCCTGCATAAATGTGCCTAGAACTTCAGCCTTACAGCACAATCCTGTACAAGTCTGCACAGAAACAAGTCCTGCTGAGTTCAATGGGGCTTACTCCCAGGTAAGTTGGTATAGGATTGCAGCCTTAGTGCCACTGGCTTCAGTCTGATTGCAGAGTTAAGCATGTGCTTAACACAATCCTACATCAACTTACCTGGAAGTAAATCCCATTGGACTCCATGGGGATTGCATCTCTGTAGAGACCCTTAGTCTTGCTGAGTTTGTCTCTCTTATGGGAATTAAGAGGCTGGATCCAGACATTACTGTTATTAATTTATTACCCACCCTTCACCCCGTCCCAGGGCGGCTTACACTTAAAATGCAGCCTTAAAAACAACTTAAAACACCTTACAATCGCAAATATTGAGGTTCCTCAATGTTATGGGAGAAAGGGAGGATTTTTACAAGTGCCATCAGCTTCCCAGTGCAGAACAACAATGTTACATTGCAATCTTAACTGTGCCTACTCAGAAGTAAGCTCTGTTGAATTTAATGTGGCTTGCGCCCAGGTAAATGGGTTTAGGATTTAGGATTGCAGCCTATGTTTAAGTTTGTTGTTGGTTTAAGTGGGTCTACTCTCAGCATGACTTAAGCCCAGATATATCCCAAATGGGACTACAAAAAGCTTTATATTGGCTGGATCATGCCTCTAATAATACATTTATTTAGATATTTAGAATTGGGTTGCCAATGAGTCCGGATATACCTTGGCAAGAGGAGAGTGATCCCCAACTCTTCCGTTGTTTTCAAAATGTGCTGCTTTGTTTTTGCTTGGGAGGGGGGGATTTTATTATCTATATTTCTCCTTTATTTTCTTTATTGAAATAGTTACAGGCCACACTTTTATAAAAAACCTGGCAAGGCATGTATACAGCATGCAATATCACAATAAGGTCAATAAAAATGATCAGTAAAACATCAATAAATATGGAGTTGGTAAAAAAAAGAAATGCTTTTAGGGGATGTCAGGAGTGACTCTCTTGCAGAACCTCTGCTGGAGGTGAAGGTGGAAATGGGCAAGAAATTTGGTTCAGTTTGTATTTCAGGCTGATTTTATCAAATTCACACTTTTGAAAACAATCTGAGAACTGAAACGTAGTTCTTCGAAATGGGCACATATTTGAATTTTGCAACGCAGTTCGCCAACCAAACGTTTACAAAAATGCGTATATTAAGGAAAAGTGGGCATAAAAATGAATATATGAGTAACATGCAAAAATGCATGATATGATGAGGCATTGCTTGCAAAAATGTGTATATTAGTCAAAACTGTCTACAGAAATGTGTTTATCAAGAGAAATTCGCACTAAAATGCTGGAGAATTTTCATGAGGATTATTTTTTTAATTGCTGCAGAAATGTGGAGAACTGAATTTAAGAAAAATGCGAAACGGAGAGAGCCAAAATTGACAGAACTTTCCATCCCTAACTGGAACTTTGGACAAGTTCTGTATCATAATTGTATCGCATTGCGGTTTTGCCATTCCGTCTGCATTGTATTTGTGGGGTGCGTGTGTGTGTTTGTAAGCGGTTTAGAGACCATCTTAGTATATTAAGTGGCATATAAATATATTGAATAAATAAATAAGACACTTTTGGGGGGGTGCTTTGGAAAATGACCCTTTCGTAAGACCCTCCAGGACCCTCCTCTGTTGTGATTGCCAGTCTTGTTAGTTCATCTGTATCATTGCCCTGGTGACCTCTGACCCCTGCTGTGTGTCTCTCTCTCTCTCCCCCTCCCCATATAATCTTTTTACAGCCCTCCCCTCCCAGCCCTTGGCACTCAGTGTATATTGATTGCCCCTCTATTCTTTTTTTTTTGGCAAAGAAACATCCATCGGTCCATTTCCACGTGGTGCCCCTTTGTCTTGCCTTTCTGTTTCTCCGTGTTGCCAGCCTGTCCTCAACTTCTTGACCTCTGCCTCCTCCCCCTCCCGCCGAGCCTGGAATCAGCCTTGTTTGTCCACCAAGATTCTTTTTCATACAAAGCAGAATTTCTTTTCTTTCCCCCTCCAGGAGAAGCTGCTTTGATCCCTCTCTCTTCATCCCTCCCTCTAACTTTTCTCCGATGAAATGGTGCCTTTCTCTTGACGGCAAAGGCATTCTTTGGACGGAGGAAACTGAAATGGTACCTCTGATGAAGACAGATCACGCCTCTTTTATTGCTTGGAAATGGTGTGTGTGTGTGTGTGTGTGTGTGTGTGTGTGTGTGTGTGTGTGTGTGTGTGCGCTACCCATTTTGGGGCTGGATCCATACAAGGGTCAATTGGATCTCCCTCATCCTCAATTGAAGAGTTGTGAACTTAGAAGCTCAATGAATGCAGTTTAAGCATGGGTCAAGGTCAAGTCTGAAATGCATTTGTATTTATATTGCTAGCCTGGCGGGGACAGACCTGTATATGAAAGATACACATTGCTGGACATATTAAGGTGCAAATATAGTGTGATGGAATGGTTAGAGGGTCAGACGGGGATTAGGGAGTGCTAGATTCAAGTCTGCGCTCAGCTATCAAGCTCATAGAGGCCCCATCTGCTGTACACATTTAAAGTAGTATCATACCACTTTTAAACAGTCGCAGCTTCCCCCAAAGAATCCCAGGAAGCGTAGACTGTTAAGGGTGCTGAGAGTTTTTAGGAGACCCCCTGTTCCCCTCAGAGAGCTACAATTTCCAGAGTGGTTTCACAAACAATCCCTCTTTCTAGGGAATTGTGAGGGGAATCCAGGTCTCCAAAGAACTCTCAGCACCCTTAACAAACTACAGCTCCCATTATTTTTGTGGGGATGGGGAAGCCGTGACTGTTTAGAGTCGTATAATACTGATTTAAATGTAGTGTAGATGGGGCCTAAGTGATTTTGCACCCCCTCTCTCTGCCTTGGCCTTGGGCTCCTTAGTGGAAGAGTGAGATGTAACAATAATAAATAACACAATGTGAGACCTGCAACAAAACATTGTAGCACGGAGCATTCAGGGTTCTTAGTGGAAAATATGCAAGGGGGGGGAGCAGAGCAGATCTGTAAATTAAGGGTTACCCTCCCTCTCTATATTGTGATTTATTTTCATGACAGATCACATGTACAAATCCTCCCTCATCATTCAAGTTTTTAAAAACCACAATAAAACAATGTAAACTGTTGCTGCAGCAGAAGAAACCCCTTTGTGTATGTGATTTTACAATTAGCAATCTTCACACCATCTTTTTAAAAACAACAACACACAATGAAATAATGTAAGCAGTTGCCACACCTCTAAGAATCTAAAAGTGAAATAAAAATGGGGGGGAGAGGAGAACACCAACTGAAGCATCAGCAGTATAATATGGCCTGCAAGAGCCTAGCAGAGTAACAAAAGGCAAGTCTCTGCTGCAAGGAACATACAGTCTAACACGGACATCTGCGCTTTGAATGTAAGCATCCGCCTTGCTGGCCAATCATTGACGAAACCTGTGCCTTAGTAACCGTTCCGAGGATTGCAGCTTACGGGGAAGGTCACAAGGACAATCGGATTGCTTGGTCATGTAAAAGGGAGAGTCCTGTGTGTATACAGCCACAGCTTCCCTTGAGCCCAGAAAGGAATCTGCTGAGTAAGTGCTGATGGCAGCAGGAAGGAAAACACAGCAGGCTTTTCATCGGAGGCATGAATTAAAACAAGGGAGGCCAATCCAATCCTTCTTGCCCTGTATCCTGTCTCCAGCAGTGCCCAGCGTAGAAGATTACAAAAACACAGGACAGTTACGGAGTGATGAGCCATTCCTCTTCCTCTCCTTGACAAGATCTGAAACTTCCCATGATTCAGATCTCCTCTGCCTCACTTAAGATACCCCCCCCTGAAATTAAGGGCCCCTCCAGACTGGCGGGGAGTATTCTGTAACACGTCATTGACGTGACACTAGTGCATTAGTGGCTGGCTTATACTGGACTGTCCACACATCCATTCCACTTTATTGGTCGTTCTGTGATGTTTCCCTGGTGTTACTGCATGATTGCCATCCGGAGGATCACTCTTGTTCTACAGTGCCACAAATAAATATATAAACAAACTGGCACATTTGCGGTATGAACAGTTACAGGATTTCAGCAGGGAGCTATGGGGCATATACTGATTGGAAACAAAGCTGTATGTCTGTCGCAAAACTTTTGCAGGCAGAAACAGTATTGAAAATGGGAGTGCATATAACCACCCCAATACTTACGTGAGCAGCACACATTGTCCTGAATGCACAATAAAAAGACATCTCGATACGCCAGACTCTGGCTTGTTTCCACACAGCACGGCACCAAGAGAAGCAGAGCAAGACGTTTCAGCGGTGCACACCAGCATGCTGCATGTTCACACGAAGCCATCACTTGTATTTAACCACAGTTTAATGTGATGCGCAACCTGGGCCACTGTATGCGAATACAAAATAAATAAAAACATATAATAATATGGTTGAATCTTTGATGCCTACTTTTGCACCCTCGTGTAAGCTGTGCTCAGAATAATAGGTACCTCGTTGCTCTTTAATTTTTCTTTTTTTAAACTTTTAAGCCACTGCTTTTATTGATTGACACCTTCTGGTCTATAGTTCCTCCCGATCTGCAGAGATAGGCAGCAAGATGCAATGTTCATTAGCATGAAGTTGTCAAGCAATTAAACCAGCTACCGAAATGAAGATGTTCCTCCCTCTGTTTTTTCCGTTTGGTTTTAAAGCCCTCCCATCAAAGGCAAAAAGCGAGCTTGTCCGGCTAATCTGTGATAGAAATCTGGTACGGTTCAGAGGTAAGCAAGAAGGTCATCAAGAGAACACAGAAAACTACCCTAGAAGAAAATCAAGGCGTCTTTCTCGAGTAAACAGTGAGCAACTGGGAAGGAAAGGTTTACGAGGTTTACTCAGAAGGGCACACCTTTGATTAGCTATAGCAGCTTTCAACGGTGCTTGGAAAGGAGACAGACTCCCAAGGAAGGGAGCCAGGAACCTGGTGATGGTAACCACAGACAGAAAGAAGCCTCTACATTCCACAAAGGTTCAGCACAAAGTTCCTTTAAGTGGTACCCTGAAAAAGGCTGCCCGTGTGGCCTAAAATGATCAACAAGAAGATGGACCCTGCTCTCAGGCTTACAACTTAAAAGACACAACACAAAAGGAAAAAGGGTTGAGGAAAGGGAGGAGGGGAAAACAAGCCAAGTTGGGCACTTGGTCTTAGGATGCTTCCAGACCGCTGCTATTTTCTGTCGGGACTCAATCACATGCAGACAAATTCAGGCTGTGCAATTAAAGTGGCTTTGGCACTCCTGTGCAACAAACCTGCTTCCCCAGTAATCAGACTTTTTGTGGTGAGGAAAGCAACAAGCATTTTAGAGTTTTTCCCAATATACACATTCTTGCATCTAAATTTGCCTAATAAACATGTTTTTGCAAAGCAGATTTTCCCTAGTATTTATATTTTCCCTGTCACATAGCCCAGTTTTGTACATTGTTTTCACTAACATGTATGAATGTAAGACCACAAGAAGGGCCTTCTAGATCAGGCCAGTGACCCATTTAGTCTAGTCTGTTCTCCCAGTGGCCAACCAGATACCCGTTATGGGAAGCCTGCAAGGAGGACCTAAGCACAGCAGCAACTCTTCCTCACTTTTGATTCCCAGCAACTGGCATTCAGAGGCTTACTGCCTCCAACAGTGGAGGTACAGCATAGACATAACGGCTGGGAGCCACTGATAGCCTTATCTTCCGTGAATTTGCCTCATCCTCTTTTAAAGTTAGCCAAGTTGGTGGCCATCCCTGCTTCTTGTGGGAGTGAATTCCATAGTTTAACTATGCTCTGCATGAAGTACTTTCTTTTGCATTTCTGTGCAACCTTTACCTTAGGTTAAGCATTTTTGTACACATTACTTGGCCGAAAGAACTGCATTGCAACATTCCAAGAAGTGTAAATTTCAAAGGATGGCTGTGTTTCGGGTCGCGTGTTGTTTCAGAAAGTGCAAATTGGGTAGGTTTGCTTTTAAATGCATGCTAAATCGAGTTGCTTCCCATTCCGAGCTGAAATGCAATGCCACATCCCAGCACCGTGAAGGCAACAAAGGATCCCATAGCCTCCGTCTATCTGATCTTTGCAGACACCAGCTCCGCAGATCCTTGGGAGTTAACAGTGTGCACAAATACATGGGCGGGCCCTGCAGACTTCAGTTGGCTTCTTCTGAATTCCTCTCCTGCTGCATGCCACTGAAAAGTGGAGGATCGAGCTAAGCAAATCTCCCTGCAGACTTCAAAGGCCTGTACGTGTTTGCTGTCTGCGGGAGAGTCACGGTGCTTTTTCCCTTTTGACCTGAGTTGTCATCAAAGAGCTAGGAAGCCACATTTAGCCATTGGTGACAGAGGCCTGCGGAGGTACAACTGAGAGTGTTTGCTAGAGATGCTGGCATAGTATCCCCCATGCAGTGCATGCTGGGAAACTCCCGGCTGCTTCAACCATATTGTCACTCCCTGCAATGCATGCTGGGTAACTCCCTGCCGTCCTTAAGTATTGCAACTCCCTGCAATGCATGCTGGGAAACTCTCTGCTGCTCCTCAAGGACTATCACTCCTCAAGTATTGTCACTTCCTGATTCAAACTGGCATCCAATTGTATCCAGACATAGATGAAAACCTGCTCTTTGATCTCAGGAACCATCATGCAAAATTTTGTTAAAATCAATGCAGTTTTTAAAGGCTCAGCCTGCCATCTTGATTCAAAATGGTGCCCAACTGTATCCAAACATACACAAAACCTGCTCCTTATTCTCAGGGACCATCATGCAACAATTTGGTTACAATACCTTAAGAGGTATCCACATGCATAGGGAACAGACAAACCATTTTCCAAAAGATATCTTGGATTACATTTATATCTCACTGTTCGTCCAAGGAGCTCAAGGTGGCATGCAGACACTTCTCCCCCCTCTCCATTATAACAACCCTGTGAGGTAGCTTAGGCTGTGAGAGTGTGACTGACAGTCACCCAGTCCGCTGAGTGGGGATTTGAACCCTGGTCTCCCAGGTCCTAGTCCAACACTCACTACACCACACTGGCTTTTCTGCTTCCCATAGGGGCATCTGGTTAGCTGGCCACTATGAGAACGACATAGGCCATTGGCCTGATCCAGTAGGGCTCTTCTTACGTTCTGTCCTCAATAGACATTCAGCATTCTGTGGCCACTGAGGATGCGCAATCCCCACGGGGCTGTCTAGTGTGGACAGTTGCCCCTTAGCACCCACTCCATTCTTCCTACTTCTGTAAACCAAACCAAGAATACCTGGGGAAGGGCCAGAGATCAGTGGCAGAGTATCTGCCTGGCATACCGAATCCTTGGTATCTCCAGTCCCCTGTCTGAAACTCTGGAAAGCCACTGCCGGTCAGCGTGGACAACACTGAGTTAGATGGAACAATGGTCTGACTTGGTAAAGGCAGTTTCCTATGTTCCTAATTTCACTCTTTTTTCTCTATACCCTTTTTGGCTACATAAGTCGTCAGCACTCAACACCTGTGTTCTCTATTAGCATCAATTATCTTATTTTATTTTGGCTGAGTGGGGGGGTGAGCAAAAGAAATGTACAATCCGTTGACTCACCTGTGGGTCGTGACCTCTCATCTTGCGATGCACCAGCTTAATACACTCCCCCCCAGCCCACAAAACAGAGCTGTGCTGTCCAAGGCTCTCATGCCAACGGTGCCACGGGAGTTGGTAACCTCGACGTGACCCAGCTGATCCTCCCGCCAATCTCACCTGTCCTCCTACTGAGCAAACACCACAACTGTTGGCAGAGAGGATTTGCCTGTCTGAACAGGTGAGGGCCAGGCCTCACTTTCTTCTGGGGAGGGTGATCGAGAGGTCAACTCTTTTTCCACCAGCTTCTTAATGCCCGCTGAAGTCACCTGCGCATCTGCAGCTAAACTTTTCAAGAAAGTAGCCTCAGTTTCTTCCCAGTAACTGTCTGATCAGGACAAACAACTGCTTGCAATTGCTATTTTACTCTTTACACCTTGATTGGGGCTTTCTTTCTTTCTTTCTTTCTTTCTTTCTTTCTTTCTTTCTTTCTTTCTTTCTTTCTTTCTTTCTTTCTTTCTTTCTTTCTTTCTAAACAAACAAACAAACAAACAAACAAACAAAAACAAACAATGATCCTTCTCCTTTATTTATTTAACAAAATGTATGAGCTGTGTGGTTGTAATAAAACTTCTAAGCGGGTTTACTGCAAAATCAAGAGATGACAACCATTTAAAGGTTAATTCAAACGTAGAAAAGAGATTAAAACACGTCGGCATCTACGTGCGGGGATGGGCTTGCTTAAACAAAAATGAATACAGCGCAGGAGCCTCTCTGATGTCAAGAGGCAGGGAGTTCCACAGTGCAGGTGCTGCCACAGTAAAAGAATGGTTTCTCACAAGTGCAGAACAAGTGTTATGTGGGGCCTGCAACAGGTCCAGTTCCACAAGTTGAAGTGGTTGAGGGAGGCACCTATGGGGTAAGGTGGTCCCGCAAGTAAACTGCTCCCAGCCTGTTACTGATAATTCAACAGTAACACCTTGAACGTGGCCTTGAACCTGGCCCAGTAATAAATCAGCAATCAGTGCAGATCTCTGGGCAGAGGTGTTCTATGTTGACAGGGCCTCGCTCCTGTCAGCAACATGGCTGCAGCATCCTGCACTTTCTGGATCAAGCGTGAGGGAAGCCTCACTTAGAGTGCTTGCAGTAACCCAGTCTTGAAATCTCTAGTGCCCGAACAACTGTGATCAGGCTCTCCCAGCCCAGGAGTGACATTGGGTTGTATCCAATGCTAGTCCTATGTACAGCAGGCCCATTGAACATAACATACATGACTAATTTAGGTCCATTTAATTAAATAAGTCTACTCCCAGTAAAAAAATCTTTTTATTTATTTACTTATTACATTTATATCTCACCTTTCCTCCAAGGAGCTCAAGGTGGTGTTCATGGATATCCCTTCCCCATTTTATCCTCACAACAACCCTGTGAGGTAGGTTAGGCTGAGAAGCAGTGACTGGCCCAAACTCACCATACAGACTCTAAATGATAACACAGATATTACGTTGCGGACATACCATACTTTGAAAGCACATTATTTCCCCCAGAGAATCCTGCTGAGCTCCTTGGACAACTCCGTGAAAGTTCGGACTAAAACCTGGAGTGGATTCTCTGCCCCACTGACATCGGAGTGCCCAGCCTCCACTGCAGCAAGTAATCTGACCTTCAATATGTTATACCTAGTTCAGTGTGTGTGTGTGAATGAGATTGTTGCACTCTATTGGATTTCCTCCTTTATCATTTTATAGGGACGTATCATCACTGTTAAATCTATAATTTCCGGCTGTTCCCATATCTTTCTAATTAAATCCTTGCTTTCTTGGAACCTGGGTCACTTTTTCAAAGGACAGCCCTAGAACCTCCTAGTTGGATATGTTGAAAAACACACCAACATAATTTAAGAAATGGGGGACGAATTGATCAGTGGCTAAGCCCAGGTAGAGCCTAGTAGACAGCGATCTACTTCAGTTAGCCAGAAGGTTGTGTGTTCCTTCCTATTTAATTTTGCTGTATTGTTGGGGTGGGGGAGAAATTCAGTGTTGTTGCATTTTAATGAGAAACGTCCTAATTTGTACTTCTCAGGCCAATGCACAAACCCAAACACAGCTGTCCGTCCAAATTTGCACTTCTCTGGACGTTTGCGAGGCAGTTCTCCAACCAAACAATGCGTACAGCGTATTAGGGGAAAGTAACTGCGTATATTAGTGAAAATATTAGTCATGATAACAGGAGACAAGGGGACACATGGAGGGGAAGTGGGGAAAATGAGTCGATGCAACGCCACAACATGTTATACTAGAGGCGGGAGGGGGGAAGAGCTAATAATCTGAATTTGCCACATGTTTATCCTTCCTTTTGCCCAAGAAGCTCGACAACACACATGTTCCCCTTGCTTGATCCACAAAGCAACCCTCATAGGCGGATTAGCCTGAGAGATAATGGTTAGAGACAGTGCGCTTCATGGCTGAATATGGATTGAACCCAGGTCTCCCTAGGCCCAATCTGGTACCACACTGCCTCTCTTTGGCAGCAGTCTGTGCATTTCCTATCATTCACAATTTGACCCTCAGTATCCTAGCCAAGTCACAATCCTCAGAATCCTTTGCAGGGGTTGGGGAGCCATGGTGATTAACCTGTAGAAAACTGATAAGAGTTCCTAGTGTAGATAGTAGGCTGCACCTGACCAAAAACAAAGGTTGTGACCTGCTCTTCTGCCTTTTTAACAGCCACTTTATTGGCAGCTATCCCTGATAGGGGTGGTTTTGTCCAGCTTGGAGGGAGCCAAGATCACCTGCTCATATCTGTAGATCAAGCTGGGATTAAAGCAGAAGAGCACAGACTGGTTAGAAAAAGAAGAAGTTGGCAGGCCTTAAAGATACATCCACAGTTAAATAACTGGACACTGGTCTCAAACCACTCTATGAGTTTTTAACCCATTCCCTGTCGCATTGGGGTGGGGGTCCCTCCAAGTTTATTTCCAATTGTCACTCCTGGTATTTAATTGCACACGACCATCACTTTAATGCCAATGAGGGTTTGCACCACAGAGGTGAAGTAGCCAAGTAGTGCCTCTGTCTAGAGCATTGTGGCCAAGAGTGCCTTCCAGATGGGACCAGAGGTCCTTCTAACATTTTTGTTGTAGATTTAAGGCCATATGTGAATGTTACCCTAACCAGCACCCACCAAGTGCCAGCACAACTCATATCAGCAGCTGATGACAGTGGTGGTTGGTGCCCATTGGGACTGGTAGGGTAGAAGGCAGAGAGGCCAAGAGTGGGAGTGCCACAGCCAAGGGGCAGGCAGAGCCAGTTTTATCCCCATCCTCTTCTTTAAAAATGGAAATGCAATGCAATGGACTGCCTTCAAGTTGATCCCAACTTATGGCGTCCCTATGAATAGGGTTTTCATGGTAAGTGGTATTCAGAGGGGGTTTACCATTGCCTTCCTCTAAGGCTGAGAGGCAGTGACAGGCCCAAAGTCACCCAGTGAGCTTCATGGCTGTGTGGGGATTCAAACTCTGGGCTCCCAGATCGTAGTGCAACACTCTAACCACTACACCACACTGGCTCTCGTAAGAATGGAAAGATCTTTACATTTCAGTTCTTTTTGTTTTTCATTTTTCCAGTCTTAAAATTCAGTTCCCCATATTTCTGCAGCAATTTGCTAATTTCTTTTTGTAAATCCTCATGAAAATTCCAGAGCATTTTAGTGCAAATTTCTCCTAATAAATACAGTACCTGAAAGGTCATCTCATATACCCAGTCAATCACTGCGCTCTGCAGGTGACGGACTCCTGCAGATGCCATCTCATCAGGAGGTCAGTTCCGCACAACATAAGAAGCGGACCTTTAGTGTTGTGGCAGTTGCCCTTTGGAATTCCCTCCCCTTAAGACGGGCAGTCTCTGTTGTCTTTTCAGCGCTTATCAAAGACCTTCCTCTTTCCACAAGCCTTTTAAGTAGAGACCTTATCCCAGCCTGCGTCTGTGCTGGAATTGTTTTTTAGATTTTAAAAAATATATATGTTTTTAAAGATGTTTTTAGTGTACGCATTCATTTTTATGCACACTTTCCCCCTAACACAGACATTTTTGTAAGCATTGTTTGGTTGGCAAACTGCATTGCTAAATTTGAGTAAGTGCAAATTTCAAAGGAGGGCAGTGTTTTGGCTCTCATATTGTTTTAGAAAGTGCGGATTTGACAGATTCAGCTTGAAATGTGAACTGAATTGAATTTTTCACCCCTTGCTACTCCTCTTCCCTGCTGAGTTCCACAAGGGGGCAACAATGAGTCTAGCGAGAAGGAATCATAGAATCGTAGAGCTGGGAGGGGCCTATAAGGCCATCGAGTCCAACCCTCTGCTCAATGCAGGAATCCAAATTAAAGCATCCCTGACAGGTGCCTGTCCAGCTGCCTCTTCCAGGGTTGGAGAACCCACCACCTTCCTAGGTCATTGGTTCCATTGCCTTACCACTCTAACAGTTATGAAGTTTATAGATCTTGAAGAACAGGATGTGAGGCAATCCTGAAGGTTATCCAGGTCTACATCATTTATGGTCAGAGTGAATCTCCCATTCCCATTGGACCTGGCTTACAGGGCCATCTTGTGACACTTTGAGCCAAATGACAAGATGGTGCCTTCCAGAGCTTGGAAAAGTTACTTTTTTTTAACTACAACTCCCATCAGCCCAATCCAGTGGCCATGCTGGCTGGGGCTGATGGGAGTTGTAGTTTACAAAAAGTAACTTTTCCAAGCTCTGGTGCCTTCCCATTCCATGTGCAGAATCCAGCTGGGCTAGCAACTGAACGTTATTTTAACCCTGTCAATGGGGCAGCATCTTCCATGTTACTATAGTCTTTACTTTGGGCCAGGCTACTTTAGGGGACTCATGGAGAATGAAAGCTGGTAGACAATAACATCCTCCGGGCTGGTTGAAAGAAAAAAAGTGGGAAAGTGGGGGCTGAGTGAGGGCAGACTGAGTTTGATGGGGCCTAATAGACTAAACTCCAGTGCCTGATTGAGTATGATGATTTATTCAGTGTACCAGTTGCTTGTAGGAATGGGAGAGAAATTTGATTTAGTTCACATTTAAAGGCTGATCTACCTAATTCACACTTCCTGAAACAATACGGGAACTGAAATGCCATCATCCTTTGAAATCTGCACTTTTATGAACAGAAGCGCACATACGAGGAGAACGTGGGCATGAAAATGCATGTTAGTGAACATAACATACAAAAATGCACTACATTTGGGAAAGTTGCTTGCGGAAATGTGCACATTATGCAAAAATTGCATTAAAATGTGTGTTTCAGGAGAAAACTGCACTGAAATTCTGGTGGTTTCTCATGAGGACTTTTTAAAAAAGGGATCTGCAAACTGATATGGAAATGTAGAGAAATTAGTTTTAAGACTGGAAAAATTAGAAACTGAAGGAAGCTGAAACTGACAAGTTGATCTATCCCTAATCGTGATCCAAAGGAAATTCTACAAAATATTGCAACGGAGAAAAAGGCAGCTGCCATTTTGAGCACCAGTCACATATGTACTACGTATTTATTGGATCTGAGGATTCTCAGCTACTGACCCTTAGCCCTTGTCCTGTCTTCTGGAGGGCAAGTCCCACTGGTG